>NW_006917092.1:4011924-4154244 GCF_000516985.1 Pestalotiopsis fici W106-1 | reverse complement strand
AAGGCTAAATATAATACGGAAAAACCTATATAAATAATAATAATATTATTAGCGGATTTAAATATAATTATATATATAAAATATTTAAAACTAATTATATAATACGTTATTATAAATAGCAAAAAAGCCTAAAAATACGCGGAAATAGCGGGAATTTAATTATTAAAATAAATTTATAAAATTAAACTAAATAATATTTTTTAATTATATAAAATAAATTATTAAACTAGCTTTTTCGAGCGTTTAAGGCTTTTAATAAATATAAAAGCATTTATATTATTATTATCGTTATTTTTCGTCGCCGCCGCCGCCGCGCGCTTCCGGGTTTTACGAAAGCTAAACGGTATAATTTTAGGCGTTAATATTAATTTATTTTTAATAAATTTAATATATTTTCGTAATAGTATAATTATTTTTATTAGCGTAAAAAAAACCGTAAAAGCGCTTTTATTAGCGGATTATTATTTAATATAACGCTCGGCTTTATTTAAAACCTATTATTTTACGCTAAAATTATATTTTTTTATTTTATTTATTTTAGCTTTAATATTTTTTTATTTATTACGCTAACGCTTTAACCTAATATTGCTTTAACCTAAAGGATATTAAACTTTTTCCTTTATTTTTATTATAAAAAATAGCTTTTTAAGCTTAAAAACCGCCGAAAAATTAAATTTAGCATTATTAACCTTAATTTAATTAGCGTTATTATTTTTAAAATCTATAATTATATTTTATATTTAAATATATTTATTAATATTAGACTAAAATTACTTATAATATTTGGCTTCGATTATTAATTTTTCGCTTTTAATTAAAACGGTATTAAATAAAAGGTATATAAGCTATTTAAACGTAAATTTATTTTTTATTAAATTAATAATAGGCCCGGTAAAGCTAACCTATAAAAATACCGCTTAAAAGGCTATTATATCGCTCGGAAAAAATTTATCGGGAACGAAAAAATATTTTAAATAATAATAATTACCGAAATATATTTATATAATTTTATATATATTTATTATTTAATAATACTTTTTAAGATCCTATATTTATAAATATAATTTTTATATAATATATAGCGGAAAGCGTTTTTAATTATTTTTCGATTTAATATTTAGCTAATAAAAATTAATCGGACCCGTATAATATATAAAATATTATAAAATTCGCTCGAAAATAAAAATTAAAAAACTCCGGGTATTTTTTTTAATTTTATAGCGCTTATAAACTAAATTTATACCTAAATAAAAAAAACTAATTTTTTTTAAATATAGCCTTTATACAACCTTTTTATAATATAATAAAACGTAAAAAATAATACTAAATAGCAATTTAAAGTTTTTTATTTTATTTTATATAAAAAAAAAATAATAATAAACGCAAATAGCCTTTTTTTTATATATTTTAAAAATTAAATATATAGTTTAAACCTCGCAATTATAAGTTAAACGTTATTATTAATTTAGGGAAATAAATAAAAAGCGTATTTTAAAAAGGGCTTATAAATAAAAAAAATAAAATTCGCTATTACGGGAAAAAATAATAAATAAAAAGCGTATATTATAAAAAAACGTAAAAAATATATAAAAAGCGCTTTATAAAAAAAAAATAAAAAATAAAATATAAAATTTAAAAATTTTAAATAACTATTTTCGTAAAAATAAAAATAAATATTTTTTAAAATAAATATAAAATATATAATTCGATATAAATTCGTAATATAGCGTTAAAAGCTACCGGAAATAACCGAAAACGACCGTAAAAATCTAATTATTAATAAATATAAACCGGAATTTGCTAAATATTAATAACGCAAAATAATAATAAATACGATTGTACGCTTTAAATTTAATTGTAGCATAAAAATAAATTAGAAAAATCCGCGTTTATAAGGCCGCGAAAGCTTTAAATTAGCTTTAAAAGCTATAAATTTAATATCGATCTATAATTAAAAACGGGCTTTATCGCTATATTCGATATATTTAAATTTAAAGCTATTTTAATAATATAAGAAACGTTTAAAATTAAAAAAAGCAAAACGATCGGGCCCGATTTTACTTAAATATAGCCGTATAATTGGTTAGCTACGCCACGCCAAGAAATGTGGCCGTATACCTGGATTACTATAGAGTATGATTGTGAGACAAAACGCACGTGGATTTCTTCCGTGCCTACGTCCGGCCACATCTTTTTCCGTAGCTCCGCCCGCGACAAAGGCGCCACTCGACATGACGAAAACACCGGCACCTAATAACCTTCCTTACCTGCAAGGAGGGAACACGACCTGGCCAAGTAGTGACTAGCCTGTCTGCCGTAGATGCATGGCTCATCTCATCTGCACTACTAGTGGGGGGCCCTGCGTACGACCAACAAGCCCAACTGCTCCTCCGCCCATCACGCAACTCTTTGGCCGTAAGAATCCCTGACTGTATGATCGAGGATCTGTCCCGTGTCAAAGTGGAGCATCATGAGGCCGAAAGGCGGTGCTGCTCCTACCGGGTCGAATCCGGAAAAATGGGCGTTTGTGAATACGTCGCCTGCCGATCGCCGGCCGACTCCGGATCAAAGGACATTGATGCGTCGACACATCATGCGCGATATTGGTTATTCTAGACGGAAATGTCAACAGCACTATCCAGCATCCCCCAAGACCGACGTCGTGCTCGGAATCACTTGTGAGCATGCTGATGAGCATGCTCCTTCTCCAGCGCTACTCCCGCCATCATTTTCATCCGTAACGATTGACAGCGACTCAAACTGGGTATTGCATCATAGTGAGTCTCCCTTCCCCTGTCCACCAGCTTCCTGGGCTGTATATATATATATGCCATACTGACAACAACACGGTAGTGTTCTCTAATCATATCCCAACTCGCTTCCAGAATTACAAGAGGATGTGGTATCCCCTCTGCATTAGAGACCCTGCTGCTTTCCACCAAATGATTGCATGCTTTTCCACGCAGCTACTCCACTGGCAACGAGGCTCGGAAGAAAAAGTATTGCGCATAGCCGTCAGCCATCACACCGAGGCACTGGCGTTGGTCAGAGAGCGTCTAAGCCTCGAACAGAAACAAAAGCCCGCCACTCAAGACTATCTCTGGGCTATCCTCATGTTTGTGTGCTGGGCCCATCTCCACGATGACGTCGAGACTTGGAAGATGCACATGTCTGCCATCCACACCATCATTTCGTCTTCTAATTGCAAATTCGCACAAGAGGATTCCACCTTTTATCGCTTGTTCCAATGGTAAGCTTCTCGCAGCGCTGATATAGTAGCTTTCTGTCCTCGGCAACTGAATAATGTCGCAGGTCCGATATTATAGGGTCGTATGCGTTCGGCCTACCGTCATACCTTTCAACACCATCAGCGGGTCTTCTACCAAATGTATCAAAAACAACTCTTCAGTGGCCACTAAAGCGACTCATTGACTCTCTGGAACCACAAAACCGCTTGCCATGGACCCATACTTTCCAAGCGCTACAGGACCTGAATGAACAGTTGGAAAAGTTATACATCGAGCATGGAGCCTCCGCGCTAGAGGATCCCTTGAAAATGGATGCCCTATCATACCCAGTGATAGTTAGACTCCTACGGACTAGATTGCTAGAGTGCGACGGTGGTGAAGATACTAATGGCTACTCGGGCGCCTTTACTGGCCTACGGGCTGGCGCACTACTCTACATGGCCGACATGCGACGGAGGTCTGGGGTCGTGCCGGTCCGAACGACATACCAGATCAATGTCTTGATCAATTCAATCAAAGCCATTGAGAATAATCCTGATCTGAGCCCGTTGGTACATATTTGGCTCCTGACGATTGGCGCTCTGGAAAGCCCAACCTTAAACCAGCAGCAGTTTTTCCACTCTCGCATTCAGTTTCTTGCGTCAGAACTCGACATACAGGATGAAACAGTCTATCAACAAAAACTGGGACAAGTCATTCTTCTAGACCCCATATTTGCATCACGTTTATCTTCATTATTTCAAAGTCTACATACTTAAAATTCATACCCCCTCTGGACCCAGGGTTGTGTCCGAACCTCTGACCTTTTCTTGGCTGGGCTCGTCCTCTGCATTTGTCTGGTTGTTGAAGACTGCCAGTAGGATGGAAATGACCAATCCAAGCGCAGCCAAACCCACAGAGGTGTATTGCGCGGCTCTGTAACCTTCAAGAATGGTCGTTCCTTTGGGAAGTTCAACCTCGACTGTCCCGCCAATACCCAGACCCAGAGCGATTGAGTAGTTGATCACCGTGTTCACGAGTGACGCCGAGATTCCTTGGTGTTCTACAGAGACAGAGTCGCTAATGAAAACGGTCGATGCAGGGAATGAGACGTCCATTCTAGCAAGACTGTCAGCAATGTAACTCGAAAATAAGCAAGAGAGGATGGTGGCCAGTACATACCCCCATGGCATGATGACGAATGACCAGAAAGTATTATACCAATAACTCTGTTCTGGCGGGGCTAGCGTGAGCAAGAGAGATCCTGCAAAAAAGGCAAAAGATGACAGCACCATGAGGCCCGACGTGGGCACTCTTGGCAGTGCCCACGCAGTGAAGATTGGGGCAATCATTCCGGAGAGAACTCCAGGGATAAACTGAATGGCGGAATCAAGACTTGAGACACCACGAATTTGCTGCAAAAATTGAAACATGTAATAGAACCATATGCCAAAGCTACTCCATCCCAACCCAGTGGTCAGGAGAACTCCCGCAACTTGGCGGTTGAAGATTGAGATGTCGACAATAGGCTGCGAGACTCTCTTCTCGTACCAAACAAATACGCCAAGAAACAGAAATCCAAGTATGAGGAGAATATAGACATAGGGCGTTGACCAGTCATCTATGGGCGCCTGATTCCAGGAGATGTTCAGCAGCATGAGCCCGCCGACGCCAGATACGGACCCTACCCAGTCAAATCGAAGCTTTTGGTTCTGTGGGGGGTTGGTGCAATGTGGTGGTATCACCCAGTAGGCGATGGAGGCGATGATGAGAGATCCGATACCCCCTATCCACATGGACCAAGGCCACCAAGGCATATTGTGCCAAAGCTGAGCCCATGAGCCCGCCAAGGGAACAACCCAGAGGTGCGCACATGGCAATCAGCGAGAAGACAATATTCTTCTTGGTTCCGGGTGGGTATGTGCGGCCTGCAATGGCCAGAGCGTTCGGCAGCAACAGTGCCGGGCCGACGCCTTGGAGTGCTCTACACACATCAAAGAATATGGCAGAGCCCGTCAACGCGCTACATCCGCCAACGGCGGTCCACACGGCGAACCAGATCCAGCCCAGCACAAAGATATTCTTCGAGCCGTACATGTCGCCCAAGCGACCCGCGACGAGGATAAAGGAGCCGATCGTGAGACTGTAGCCTGCCACATGCCAGTTCATCTGCGCAGCTTGTTCGTGGCCAGTCTGGTGGAACGTCTCACTGACTATGCTCAGTGGGATGAGGACATAGCCGAGGGCGCCTTGGGTGAAGAGCTGCGTCGCGCAGAGTACAAAGACAAAGATCCATTCTCTCAAGCCAGACGGTGCTTGGATATACTTTTCGTTGGTCTCGGGACGCATTTTCGGTCAGGTTGGAGATGACGGGCGGTGATGGGTAGTAGTTGTTGACACTCATGGACTGGTGGGAGCTGTCGTTTCGTAACAATCCTACTTTCTGTGAGAATTTGTAAAGTCTAGAGCGGCTTCTTGTATTCGATGAATAGCTCGTAACTTATAGCCGATTTGACTCTTCAATACGTACCTGAGTCACTTGCAGATATGATCATATAAGCACTCTGGCCACTTGGGGGGAATGGCTCAGCCAGTCTTGTCCAGTGTCGCCGGGACTCACCATCTTGAGCATATTCAGAACTGTCGTGATGCTGCAAAGCTTGTATTGATTGATAAGCATTCTATTGAGTCTTCAGCGTCATATCGGATAATTAGTTGTTACACAGGTATTTTTTAATTCTTGGCCTCGATGCTTTCGTGCGAGTTATCGAGAAAGCTGTTGGAAAAACAGGGGACCTGCAACCCAATATGGATAGCGCATCCAATTAGCATTAGGTTGGTCTCCTACTCGCAACGGCCACTCGCGCAGCAGCAAGACAAGAGCGACAGGGGACCTCGCACCATATACAGTTAGCATGTCCTGCAGATCACCCGCGGGTGGGCGGGTGCATGAGGCTATACATAGTCCCATATTACTTACTGCTGGCGGGATGTAAGTACTGCTGTCTACGGTTTCCGCACGACCAGGTCACTCTACTTGACAGACTTTGGCACCACTGCATCAGAGAGTTCTTCATTTTCTTTTCTCTCTTTCGATAACGTGTGTAAGAAGCAGAGGTTTAGCCGACGATGGTCCTGTTTTCCCCTTCCGTTTTGCCATCCTGAGTTTTAAGTTTCCCCTCTATCGGAAATGCGTGGAGCAAGCGGGACATTTTCACGGGAGCATTTGCCGATACCGAAATCACATTCCCATGTGAGCCACCCAAATTATAAATCAAATCACTAGATGCATCGGTTGATATAGTGACTCATAGTCCAGCCAGATCTTTTCACCAGAATCGACGCTCCATGTGGTGAAGACTGAACCTCTTGAATGACACCAGAGCTTCTTGACTCAAGGTGACTCGTAAGGTCGAGCCAGGCATATTCTTCTCAATTGCCATCAAAGATGGGGTGGTCGATGGAAGCCAGTCATATTACCAGTGTTGTGTAGGTCAAGTATAATTGGGCAAGTAATACAAAAAGGCACAAATTATGGCTTGCAATTACTTGTGTGGATTCATCAATCACGTCTCATACGGATGCTTGTAAGACAAATAGAGCCTTAAGTGACATCACTCCATGGAACAGAGGCGTATGTAACTTGTCTCCCCTTATCGGGTCGTCCTATTCGAGACAAACTCTGTAGCTCGTGGCTGCGAGCTTTTTGGAAAGCCCACTGTCATATCCATGCTTCTTTGGATTGCCCAAGTCTCACGCATTTGTACTAATAGCAGTCAATACGCCGACGGACCATAGCTGTGGTGACTCGAGTAGGCCCTGGGGTATGAGGACAGCTCCAGACTCCTAATACTCGGAACAGAGCTTGGCCAGATTTTGTTGTATTGGTCTTAGTAAGTGCCACCATCCAAAGAGTCTGCTGAGCGGGGACACCAAACTCCCGCCCAAACCACTCTAGCAACCCTCTAGTTTCGCCGCAAAAGCTTCCGTCGACAAAAATTACTGAGAATGTTGTTGCATTTTCTCTCTTGATCTCTCCTTCGTGATTTGTATAGCGCTTAGCAAGATGGCCGGCCTTGCTTGGATTGTGATTGAACTTTCTGAGACAATCAAGCAGCAATGGGTGGTTTATGAGGTTTCCAGCCAGTCAGGAACTTCTCGAAGTTCAGAGTGGATAAGTGTCGCATCCAAACTTGGGCGTGGCGTTTTGCAGTGAGCGGCTGATTGATCTCACACCAAACACATGTTGGTATATTTGCTAGAGTGTAGGAGGTTGGTGTATAATTGAAGAAAGAAGGTTGATTCATATCGAGAAAGTCCCATGTTTCAATGGTGCTTTTCAAATATCGGCAAAGACAACAGAACTTCGCACAGCTGCTTCGGGTACCGACATAATTTCCTTGGGCGCGTTGGCCGACGTAAGGGCCTCTCCGGGTTCGCCAACAATATACAAGAACGTGCGGCTGATGGTCAAGGCGATGCTCCGAGGCACGAGAAGAATAAACCAGGCAGAGAAAATGCCGACCATGAGAGCAAATACCGACCAAAAGAATATCTTCTCTCCCCTGGTGTAGACGTTGATGGCAAACGTGACTTCGAAATGGTATTGTTTCAACGCCAGCCAACGGCGGAAATGATCAAGCTGAGAGACGGTCTTTGCCATGAGATATATAAGAGTAAATCTCCGGTATAAGTGAGGAATATTGGCAGAAAGTGAGTCCAGACGACACCATGGTTCTTGAAAACACACGTCTCTTGGCCATCGACTATATACCATGTACTTGTGTATACAGATCCCGAGACTGGGATATGATGCCCGGAGTTGACGGGCGAGATCCACTTTAACTTCTATCATGCAACCCGACGGATCCGAAAAGCTTCTTTTGTGCCAGCACATGACATTTGCCATAGGGCTGGCATCCCGGATTACACACCAACAAACACAGATGAATGCTTCTTTTCTAGACAGTATTTGACTGTTTTGAGAGTTGTTCCATACCCTTCCTCAGTATCTTATAAATCTTTACAAGTCAGAGCCTCAATGTCATTAGATCATGGTCCTATGAAGTAGAAGCCAGACTAGTCGGAGCATTATTTCCGCAGTGCTTGAGGGGGGCAAACACCAAGAGAAAAGAGAAAGACTATAACAGGCATCATAATTGCCGCAGTGCACATTGTGCCCGATATCCCAGTCTTGAAGACGATCGACGATGACACAGCAAACAACCAGCTTCAGCTTCGTGCGCGATCTGCTTGTGCCGAACAGCGCGATGCGAGTCTTGTGTGAGTCGGACTTCAGTCAAAATCAACATTGTTAGTGGATCCGTTTCCTGCCGTCCGGGTGCCCGGGATTAGCGGGATCGAGTCGTTTATTGAATCCCGCGTGGACCGCTACCTTGGTCTAAAATTTCTACCTCATTGTGTGTTTGGAATACGCTTGCTTCATATCTGTTGTTGCTTATCTGCATGTGAGGCTGGCCGGGATATATATTTTCTTGCCCAATAATATCTGTGAAAGATCTTGGCCAACAGCGTGTTCATAAAAATGGCCAATATCATCCCAGATCCCCCAGGTGGTGCCGGGCTTGTTCACTCCACGTCCCATTGGATATAGTGAAAAAGTTTGTCGTCATGAGACTTCCGAAAATAAATATGGCTCTTTTGGTGCTTCCTGTCGATTCATCCGACTCATGGGCTTCAATTCTACTAGGAAAGGGTATAGAAGACCGTTGGGGATAAACATCAGCCACTGCAGTCACCTGTGTCCTCCTAAGATTTGAGTTTATCTACTAGATAGGTACATGGCTCCTCAAGTAACACATTCACTGTCTATGGTAAAGAAACTAGATTTCATTACAGCACAACACACGGTACACACTTGCGAGAGACAAGGGCTGGCTTGTCAACCACTGCAGCATCCTTCAGACACAGTATACAGAGTATACAGAGGCAGATGTGCTTGGCGGTCACTAGCTAGGTACATAGATTTAGCCTTGGGCAACGTTGGAGAGGTCTATCACACAATATGCAAATTGGCCTTTTCAATTTTATACGACGGGCAATATATAATAGATACACTAATAATTTCTTCCTTCTATTACTTGGTGGCTATGTAGTCAACTAAGTACATATGTAAATTGAAGGATCGTGGTCTTGTACATGGCGTAAATGACGTAAGTTCGAACTTCAAAGCAGAGGACGTCTCGTTTTACTTGACGTCCCTCCCTAATGTAATACCTACTACCTAATGGTTCCCAGTAGGAGGACCCACTGGATGGGTGTGACAGCGGCACAAGCTCAACGATAAGCTGATAAGCCCAAAGTTCCAACGCCAAATGCCAGTGCGACTCGCTAAAGAGACGCGCCAAAGGCACCCCCCAATCGACGAATAGTGGGACAGCTTTTTATCCCATTCATTCAATTGGCAGCAAGCAGCAGTAGCACTGTCTCGTCTCTCCCGTCTTGTCTCTTTTGCGACAACCTGCGCGCGCACCTCTTCCAAGCCACGTCCATCCGTCGGTCGCCATGGATGAGGAGCCCGCCCGTATTCAGGCCATGGATCGCCCCGGCATCAGGGCCGAGGGCGATCTCCTTCACAATATGCAGCGCGAGGTTGCACGCCTGCTCAACCGCGAGAGCACCAACTTTCCCGGCGCCCAGCCCGTGTCCTTTGCTCGCCGGCATCTAGAGGAGCTTCGCAGAGATGAGTATGTTGTTTTGACGCCTTACTTTGTCTTTTGTTCCGCTGCTATCCACCCCGCCGGCGCGAATCATTCAAGAGCACCGACATGATGTCTACTGGCTTTGTGACCAGTTCTTAAGGCTAATTCGAGCTTCTCTTCTCTCTACAGCTACTACGTCTGCGAAAAGTCCGACGGCATCCGCTACCTGCTCTATCTGACCGACGATGGCAACGGCCAGGAGTTACATTACCTCATCGACCGAAAGAACGACTACTGGTGGGTGAAGAATGCACACTTTCCCACGGTCCAGGGCGAAGGGACCTTTCACCGCGACACCATTCTCGATGGCGAGCTCGTCGTCGACACCATGCCCGATGGCACCCGCGAGCCCGTCTATCTCGTCTTTGATTGCCTTGTCCTCCACGGCCAGTCACTTATGAGTCGAGGCCTACAGAAGCGCTTTGGCTATTTCCATAATGAGGTTTTCAAGCCATACAAGAAGCTTTTCGAAAAGTACCCTCAAGAAAAGGCCTACCAGCCCTTTATTCTCGGCATGAAGGAGCACCAGCTTGCCTACGGTACCGAAATGATGTTCCGCCAAATCATCCCCAACCTGCACCACGGCAACGACGGCCTCATCTTCACCTGCCTGAGCACCGAGTACAAGTACGGTACCGACCCCCACATCCTCAAGTGGAAGCCTGCCGAGGAGAACACGGTCGACTTTCGCTGGAAGTTCCACTTCAACATGGTCCAGCCCGACGAGCAAGATACGGCCGAGGGCGTAACTGAGCCTTACATTGACTACGATGGTGTTCCACGCGTCGAGCTCCTGGTGTTCCACGGCGGTAAGGACGACTACAGACCATTTGGCGAGCTCCACATGACCGAGGACGAGTGGGAGGAGCTCAAAGCCCTTAATGAACCTCTCGATGAGCGCATTGTCGAGGCCTACATGGATGAGCAGCGGCGATGGCGCTTCTATAGATTCCGCGATGACAAGCACAATGGTAATCACGTCAGCGTTGTTAATAGTGTCCTCGAGTCGATCGAGGGCCGTGTCACCAAGGAAGAACTGATCGAAGCAGCGCCGGATATTAGATCAAAGTGGAAGCGTAGAGAGGCCGAGGCAAAGCAGGGTCAGAGAAGATGAGGGAGAAGTGGGAGTGCATTCCTTTAGGGACCGGCGTGCTAGGCGTTTAGGTGTTTCCAGACAAAAGGAACTAGGAAGATATCCGGTATTCGTGCACATTTGTATTTCTTACTGCTTTTTGTTTCACGGGCCACTGGTTTTTGGAATATTGTCCTTTTATAATTCATTGGATACTGTATTCCCGTACAACGACAATAAGCTTGTGCAGGCTGACTTCTTTTCCCTGTGCACTTACTGTATTCTCTTTCATCGCCAGAGAGTGGTCCAAGATGAATTGCTTGGGTGACCGAGTGACAGGGATTTGAACGTGGTTCACTCACGGCAAATGACATTGATCATTAATGGGGGGAATACGATAGCTGTCAACAGCTTCATATGGTAACATGATACCCTTTCAATCCAACACAAAGTATGCTACCTATCCCATTCTGTTCTGGAGGCTATAGAGAGCAGACCTGTAAACATTGCTTTCCCCGACAACTTGGTATACCCATTAACAACCTCATGCCGGAAATTCCGTCAAGACCATTTTGCCTGTTTATTCAAATGCTCTCCAGAACCATCACTGCTTGTTCCAGATAACATCTGCCTTGCCACCAATCCAGATCAAGTGCCCTTACTCAACGCCTAACGATCCTAGGCTCCTCGCCTCGATCGAGTCGATCGAGTGGATGTGGCTGGGGGCGTCGTTGATTTTGCAGCAGCGGCCTTGCTCCTTGACCCACTGGATTTAGCTGTAGCTGTCTTGGCTGGAGGTGAAGGCGCTGGCTTTGTCTTTGCGGAAGATGCAGCGGCAGCAGTTCTTCCGCGACGGCCACTTGAACGTATGGGCAGTGTTTCTTCCTCCGCTACTGGCTCCTCTTCTGCAGGCTCAATCTCCTCATCGGCTGCGGGCTCCTCCTCATCTGGGGAACTGTCCGCTTGAGCTTCCGGCTCAGGTTCAGCTTTATCATCCTCCATCGGCTCCGCTTCTTCCTCAACTTCAGATAGCTCAGATTGGCCGTCACTCTCATCTTCGCCTTCATCCTCGTCATTTTGGACCTTGTTGCCGTCATTGTCATAATACTCCCACTTGGCCACGCCTTCAAGCATGTCCTCATCGTCGTCCGACGAATCCCGCTCGAGGTAAGAAGAGTCTTTCCTAGATCTTCCACTCCGCCGTCGATTGGCTGATTCAGGCGCCGGAGAAGATCTCGCTGGCTTCCGGGACTTTGCTGATTTCGTCTTCACAGCTGGCCTTTTGCCGGCAGGACGATCAGGCTTTGCCGCAGATGTCCTTGGCTGGGCCGTCCTCGCCCGTTTCTGAGCTGGGTGTCCATCGCCACGATCATCGGTGCTTCTGCGCTTCTGTGGGAACAAAATGTCAATACGCGTCCAGGAAGCATGGATCGGATTAGATTTCTGCAATATTCTCACCTTCTTCTTATCCATTGTTTTCAATAGATCGTCGAGTCTCTCTTCAACATCCTCTGGAAGAAATTGTTTTTCTGCTATTTGCTGCGCAGCATCGTGACTTGGCAGAGCAGTATACAAGCCTTTAGGAAGACCAGTCTTGCCAGAGTAAGCTTGGAAGCTCCATCCTTTGCGCTCTTGCCACTTCCTCAAGATAGCCAAGGCTAGGTCACAGAGTACATATAGATTCTCACTCTTTTCAGGTGCAATGCCGTCTCGTGTTTGCTTCACCCGTTCGGCATACTTGAATATCAAAGCAAAGTTCTGTTCCGTGGCCACATTGCTGATATAGTAGATAATGTACCGAGCCGTATCCAGCAGGTCATCGGCTTCTGGGGAGAAGTCGGGATGATGTGCCAGAAGTGACACCAGGCGTCCAAAGATGGCTTCCATGACATTGACGTTGTCCTTGCTATTTTCACGGAAATAGCGAGCCCGCGAACGGATCCACGTCTCTGTCTGTTGCTTGAAGTCTTTGTCAGGCTCAAATGCAGTCAGGAAGATGATGGTGTAGAATCTCGCGGGCAACCTTCTGTTGACTAGGTATTTCTGGAGCTTCTCGATGAAGCCACGGCGAACCCGCGAGCAAGAATCTTGCGTAAGGAGTGCTAGTCTGTTAAAGTCCGAATGCGAGAACAATTCTTCGAAGCGTTTTTCTGTGCACAGCTTTAGCAGAAGCTGACCTGCCAACAGTCGAAGGCGAGACTTGTGGTGTTTGGGTGTGTCCTGCGTCTTGCAGAGTTCACCTTGGTCCTTGATCAAGGTTCGCAAGAGCTTGAACACCGTAGGTGTTACATCCTTGACTTCTTCGGGATCCTTAGTACCACGAAGTCGATTGACAATAAGCTTCAGGGACCAGCACTTGATCAAGCATTCTTCTTCGAGTTCTGCGTCTTCTACCCACTCGGAATCGCTGACCTTGGCTTCGGTGCGTACTTTTTGCAATACCTCTTTCAGTGCCATATCAATGATTTTATCATTGGCATCAGCAGTGACAGTGGAGGCCAAAAGCTCAAGCTGGGCGACACCAGCAATTTTACTCAAGAAGTGCGGCGAGCCATAGCCCCAGTTCTTTGTAACCTTCTGGAGAAGCTCCGTTGCAGATACCAAGCTCTTGTCGTCCTTGCGTGCCATCAAAATATTGACTGCGTACTTTGCTGCTTTTGCCGGCGTGCCATGAAGTGCATAGTTGATAAGCGCCTGGACAAACTTTTTGTCCTGAGGTAGCTCTTCTGGGTACTTTAAAGAATACGACGAGCAGGCCTTGAGGGTCTCCACCGTCCCCGGCTCATTCTCTTTTGAAGCCGTCGGGGCTGCCTCAATGAGATCCTTGCACAGCTGACCAATATGTGCCTTGAAGAGAGCACCACTCGACTTGGAGGCTTCGGAAGTAATCTGCTGCGCTGCTGCACCAAAGCCATCCTTGTCATTCTTCGAGCAGTCAATGAATGTTGGTAGATGGCTCTTGTTGATGATGATGTAAGCAGCTCGATAGAGTAGTGGAAGCATGGTGTCGAGAATATGAGGCTTGTTCGTTCCTTGGATGCGCTTGTTGAATTCTTTCAAGCCACGATGCATCGTCTTGAAATCGCTTTCATGACTGGTAATGAACCGAATCAATGCATAACACCTCCGATCGTTAAGAGTCGCGAAGTTGTACAGGTCGGCTTCCACCTTGACCGCATCTGGAAAGTATGGAACCAAATACTGGATGATCTTCTTCAGATTCTGTTTGACAACGGGTCCATTGGTCTCTGGTAGACCACCGTTGAAAGCTTCACACTGCTTGACAAACCCTTGGAGGAGCTTGGCAAATTGTGGTTGTTGCTGCTGTACAGCGAAAAATGCCCTTGTCGATTTCTCGTCGAGGCTTTTCACAAGTAGTAGGATGCGCTCAGCCCGTATTCGGTCTGGATCATAAGATCCATCGCCATTGGCTTGGGACTGAGAGTTGCCTGACTGCTTTGGCTTTGGGGGGGGATAGGACAATGGGACCAAACATTCGAACGTCACTCTCTCCAGTAGTATGTTTAGCTCAAGGTCATTGGCGTAGAATGTGCTGAAAATGTGGGTGGGGATAGCGCCCAATGCAGAGGTGACAGCATCATTTCCAGCCATCAGCTCACCGCTGGCGACAGCCCACAGCTTGGCCAAGAGAGCCATGGCCGCAACCCGGATAGGCGCACGACGATCGCGACAGCGATCAGACAAGTTGGCAAGAATTGTGCCATTCCTATCAACACCGCCATCTAAAGCCAGCTTTGTGACAATATCGCGGAAGCGGAAAACTTCAATGGCTTTAACGGCAGCAAGTCTAACTTTTTCGTCGGCATCGTTCAGTCTATCCTTGAGGCCATCAACGAAAGTCTGTTCGTCTTCGCGACTCAGTCCAATGCCACCTGCTGATGTAGAGACAATGTAACCAGCCGCGGTCGTCCATGCTGCACGAATTAGAGGGGACTTGTCATTCCTTCTGCTGACAAAGTTGTGAAAGACTTGAGTATGGGTTTGTGCAAAAGAGAGTGGCGAGAGGGGTGTAGTCAGTATGCTGTCAAAGTCTGTTTGATCTTGAGTATCGTCGCCAATCTTGACAGGAGGATAGGCAGCTGGATCGAGTACCGGGGGTGGGGGTGGTCCTGCGGCGCCAATACCGGAGATCATATCTCCTAGAGTCTCGGTAGCAAGCAGTCGTAATTGAACATTATCAGCGGAGAGCTCCGCGTCCACTTGCGGCACAACATTCTGCAATACTGTTGGCGCAGCTCGCCACAACTCGCGAAGCAGTTGATGTGCTTTCCTCAATTCTTTGAAATCTGATTCGGAAGGTCCCGCTGTAGCTTCGTCATTGTCCGAGTCGTCATCTCGCTGGCCGTTTGCATGTACACTCTTGCCAGAAATATCCATGATCACGTCACTGAAGTACTGGCTCACATATCGTGCCATTTTCTCCGGGCAATGGTTACAGACTGTCTTGGCCATCACATACGCCTCAGGCTCTTCCTTGGGCAACAGGGTGGTTTGATTGCCGTTGGCATCGGGGCGGGCCCGGGAGCCTCCAGGAGGTGCGGCACGAAGGAATTGGGCCATAATGACATCCAATACAGAAGGTGGCAGGGTAGGGCCTTCTTCGAGCAGAGTGACCAGGATATCCGTCATGTGGAATTCAACGTCTTTGGCAACTTGCTCCCCGGAATTGGACTTGGAAGAGCCAGATATGCCATCGAAGAAGGATGAAAACAGGTGCAAGAGTAAATCTTCAGCGTTGGAAAGCTCATTAATGAGCAGGATGCTCTTGACCTCGGCGAGTGAAGTAAGGACATATTTGTGCTGTGTATTGTAGGTGTGTGTCGGGTCCCATAAGCTTGGTAGAATGGTCTTTACAAATAGACCAAATATTTCCTAGAAAGAACGAATCAGACAAGAGGCATTCATCGTGACAGTAACACCCATGCCAACTTACTTTGAGTTGTGATGGCGTAAAGGGCGCGTCCGGAGCGCACAA
The DNA here is from genome assembly GCF_000516985.1 of Pestalotiopsis fici W106-1. Taxonomy (NCBI): domain Eukaryota; kingdom Fungi; phylum Ascomycota; class Sordariomycetes; order Amphisphaeriales; family Sporocadaceae; genus Pestalotiopsis; species Pestalotiopsis fici. The sequence continues at coordinate 4,138,227 of NW_006917092.1, read as the reverse complement.
TTTCAAAACGTCAACCAGGCAAGATGCAGCATATGCCTTGACACCGCCTTCCTTGTGGGCCAGCAAATTGTGTGAAGCGAGCTCCTTTGCGACCTTGGTCAATGAGTCCTTGTCGACAGTGTCCTGATCCAGCTCCACCAGCTCCTTGGAGAGCTTCTCCAGTCGACTTAGAAGCGTGCCGGTGGGTATTGGCTTGCCCGCGCGCCATGACAGCGGCTCATCGAATTGCAAAGCGACCAATTCCTCGTCCATTTCTTGATCTTCGTCCTCGGCCGGTTCGTCCCTGGTTCGGGCCATGGTGACGTCTTTGGGGGCGGAAGGCGGACAATGAGACGAAGAGTGTGGGATGGTCCAGAATTGGCCGTGTTTCAAGTGTAGGTCGGGACTGGTCGTCGGAAACCCCACGTGTGATCCCGAAGCCCTTTTGACTGGCGAGGCGATAGCAGGTGGATCTGAGTCGTCGAGGTTCTAGATGAAGGCAACGACGTTGTGCGGGCGCGCGTTGCCAGCTCGCCTCTGCGCTCCGGTCGGTACCTGCCCTAGACAGCGTCGCAAGCTAGCCCACGGACGGAGGTAAAAATAACAGATCTGACAGCTTCGCACACAGGCTGGGGATGGGGTGTGCAGAGAGACAGGCGTGAGACAAAGAGGATTGTCGGGCGCAATTGGATATAGCTGGCGGTGATGCGATGCCGCAGAGTCGAGTGGGATGATGAGTCTGTGTGTGAGGATTCTGGCTGCTGGTTGCACCATTTGGACCTGGGACGCGACTTTGGCCGCCTCGAGCGCTTGCCAATGGGGAAGGCGCGTTGCTACCTACGCGCCCGACCCCGCCCGTGGTTCTAGTGCATTGCGAACCGTGGCCCAAGCTCCTTGCTCTTCCGTTGCCCTCCTTCCTCCTTTGCCTCATGGCCCGTCCGGATGTAGATTGAAAGACTATACACTTGGCCTATAGCAGCTCCGGTCTTATAGATCGACTCGCCCGCCTCCCCCCTCGACGGCGACAACAGATGCGATCGGCGCACCCTGCAATGCTCGCGGCCAGAGCCAGAGCACGTCAGAGCTGGCAAGCAGCCTGGCCTGGGGCCACCGACCCCATCTCATCTTGTCGATAAGCAAAAAAAAAAAAAAAAAAAAAGGACCTTGGCACTCGCTTGTCAATCGCTCCAAGTCTTCGCTTCGCTGCCTGTTTCGCCCTTTGCAGCGGCCATGACTTTGTTTCTGGAAGTTGTCAATACCCTGGGCAGTCCTCAACTTTAGTGTTTTTAACCTTGAATCAACTCTATCTTGCATCCCTGTCTCCACTAAAAAGCTGCGAGCCGAGCAAGATACCGGCATAACTTAATATCGTCTGACCTTACACTAGGTATAGGGAGTAGTCTCGCTGCCCTTGCAACAGGCGTCCTTTGGCTGGGGAAGTCTGGATACTTTCTCCCATCATGGTCGGTGCTTCTGCCCTTGTCCGCCTCGCTAAGCGGGGTGGGTGGGCTACTCTAGATACCTCCGCCTTTGCAGCAAAGCGACTATATCTGGCCTCACTGCGGTGCTATAGTGCTCGACATACTAGGGTCGAGTGACGTGTGGGACCTGAAAGCGCCTCATTGCTGGATCTTCCATCCTCAGCGTCGCATTCTATTACCCGCCCAAGTCTCTTTGCATGTGAGCACATCGAACAACGTCGCAATTGCTACAGAATAACGAGGCTGATGGACATGTATTTGCGTTTCAACTCTGGAAATGCAATTGTCTTCCAACTGATGCCAGATGACGGAAGACTATGAAAAACATGACAGCTCTCCGGTTCTGGAAGTTAGCTACGGCATTTCCCCTGCATCACAGCACCTGGGGTGACACCCATAGTGGCAATGAGTACGCGTCCACAACCCTTCGCCTGCCTATCGGGGATATTAAGCGGTAGTTTATAGTGAAAATCATATAGATCGTCCTGTGTAAACTTTAAACTTGGTAGTTCCACCCATGTCAACAGTATTGGGCATTTGAATATCGTCAACTTCATAATCGATATATAACCTGCTCGATATTCACACTTGTATTACTCCTCTTCTTTTTCAACCAACAACGCACACACAGCTTGGACTCACTTTCTTTCAAGACACTCACTAATTGAAAAGATGAGATACACAATTCTCACTCTCGCCCTGGCGGCGTTCGTTGCTGCTGCCCCGGTTGCTCAGGAGCCCGCTCCCCCGGCTCCGGCGCCCAGTGACGTGAGTGGACCTCGGAGCAGATGAAGCACTTCGGAAGAGCATCACCGCTCATGACCACATAAGAAACTTGCTAACTATTCACACAGCCGGCTCCCCCACCCCCGGCTCCGATCCCTTCTGAGCCTCCGTTCCCCTTCCCTCCCTTCCCTTCCGAGCCTCCATTCCCAGTCCCTCCCTTCCCTTCGGCTCCTCCATTCCCCCCATTCCCTTCTCCCCCGGCTCCCCCGAAGGAGCGCCGCCAGGAGCCTCCATTCCCCTCCGAGGTAAGTCGTCCTTGTTCTGTCTACTCTGTCTTGAGTGTTGCTTGCGCATGACTAGCAGCCTCATAGGGTGCGAGCATTATCAAGTACTGACTTATAATACACAGCCACCTTTCCCATTCCCCCCCGGCCCCAAGCCTTCTGGCCCGTAAGTCTAATGATCTTTATTTTCATTGCTCTCCTATGTAGCACTATTGGGTTCAATAAAGTGAAGTGGAATGCTGACAATTTCTATCCGATAGTCCCGGCCCTAAGCGTACGTTTATGCCCATCTGAGACGCAAGCAACTAAAATCATGGCTAACATTATCTTGTGTTTACAGCCACTGGAAAGCGTAAGCATTCTTGATTCCAACCTATGTGTATAGCATCAGACTAACCAATTATCATGCACAGCCCCGGGTCCCCCGCCCAGCGGTTTCCCTCTCCCTCCTCGCCAGGAGCCTTCTCTTCCTCCGTTCCCACCAGGACCCAAGCCATCCGGTCCTCCTGGCCCCAAGCGTATGTAATCAAGGACGGACTGCAGTTAGAGATATATACTAATCTTGATTATTGTTAATAGCCACCGGCAAGCCACCTGGACCTAAGCCCACTGGCAAGCCTCTTCCTCCTCGCCAGGAGCCTTCTCTCCCTTCCCTCCCCCGGGCCCTAAGCCTTCGGGTCCTCCCGGCCCCAAGCGTAAGCAATTGATATCCTCTCGAGATTGTATTTTGCGGCTAATTATTGGACCATGAATAGCCACTGGAAAGCCCCCTGGTCCTAAGCCCACCGGCAAGCCCCTCCCTCCTCGCCAGGAGCCAAGCTTTCCTCCATTCCCCCCAGGACCCAAGCGTGAGTAGACATATGCCACGCAAAATCCTTGCAGCTACTGACATCTGTATAAGCCTCTGGCAAGCCCCCGGGACCCAAGCCCACTGGCAAGCCCCCCGGACCTAAGCCCACTGGTGCTCCCCCTCCCTCCTCCCCAGTAAATATGAGGAGTCGATTGGCAAGAGATGAATGCCCATGAAGCGACACTTCAATGTGTACTTTGGGGGCGGTAGGTGGACACGCCATGAACAACCAGACCTGCATTTCCCGGCACTGGAAAGAGAAAAATGGAATAACAAGAAGAGGGTTCCACTTGCATATGTCTTAGGGCCAGCGGGAAGAATGGGGAAAAGGATCAGAATCGCGAGCTTCGATTACGCAAGTGTCATTATCGAAAGGGGAACGACTCTCTTCAGCTGTGTGTACGAGTCGCTCTTTTTCTTCTCCTTTCCAACGAAATCCAACACTTGTACAACACGCCATTTCTATACATCTGTTGCAGCCTTCTATTCTTCGACTATCGACATAGAAATGTTGGTTCTTGTACATAGTCACTTCTTTTACCAATGTCCAGCAAGTCATTCTTTTGACAATGGCATACATCGTCGGTACCCTTTTCAGCTAGGCAGAAGTAGAATATACGGGATTTGAATTTTTTTGTTGCTTGGAAGTCTACTGTTTTTTTTTTCCTTCTTTTTTTTCGGGGGCTTCCTCAGCCTGTTTCGACCCACGAGTTCATCTTGGGTGACATTCGGTGCTTGCTTATAATATTACTTGCATCATTTGTGGACAGTTGCTAAACACCGGTCGACCCTTGCATACATACCTAGCCGATGTAACCGTGGTAGACATCTGATCGACTCATCTCTCAGCGTTGCAATGGTGAGCCGCTCGCCTGCGGAGATGCATTAGCTTTAGCCATACAGATGGGTTCAATAGACTTCCTTCCTTTTTGGTTTCGGTGGGCCATGACCACAGCCATTTTTAGTACGAGAAATGTACCCGAGTGCGATATTGTCATTCCCATGAATATGTGCCATGTTGAACTCTGCAGCGTTGCCTGTGAAGGGAGAGAGGGATGGAGGAACTCCAATAATGACTGCTTTGCGTGCGATGCAGACGCGGGCAGCTAGAAACCTCGTGCATTTGATACCCAATTTTCTTTCTCTCTCTTAGTATCGAGCACAGTCAAGATGGTGGTCCTACTTCAATGATAGCGTGTTGTCATTGATGGTCTGCTACAACGTTTTTCTCTGGGGTTCAAATCGATTGGTGTTCCCCCTTTTTTGCCCCTTTTCTTGGTAGATGGTGTCTTGTCCTCAACTAATTTGTGAGTGCAACTCGAAGAAAGGTAGTAAAAAATTGCAAAAGGACATCTCATGCTTGTAAGACATGAGACCGGAAAATCAGACGGTATCCTAACAGGGTTCACACCAGCTGAAAGAAGGGAATGTGGTGTTTTTTCCTGGCCAACAAACTCGACAGTGTCAACGAAGTTGTCAACCCTACCGCAGAGGGTAGGCATGAACCACTGAGCCATCTGACCGGAGTCAAACGGCTTCGTAGCTGGTTGGCAACAAAACGGTTTGATTGAAGCTATCTACTCTTCTTGAGTGCTAGAATGCAAACGCCCGCCATTCCTCTGTGATTTTCCTCCTCATTTTGGAGTACATTCAATCTAACAACCAAGGAGATGCTCTTGGTACCGTGCGTGTCATCAAGTGGCACTACGGTTGACAGGACACGACATACATAGGCTGGAAGCAGCACTTCGGTTCGGTGTCTACCAACTACAATTCAAGAATTGCAAATCAAGTAGCTTTGGTGTCTCTGAATGGTTTACAGCAAGAGTTGCTTCAGAATATGAGGTTCTGACAAGTCCAAGCCGCAGTCTTGCCAGAGGAGCTTTCACATGTGCGTTCTTCAAATTACCTAGTGACATCCATTTATTTGGACAGTCAAAGCTGTGAAGAGTCAAAGCTCGCATGCACGTAGTGATTAGACGCAGCTAGCAAGGTGCAATCAACTATTTTGAACAGGAACATGATTTTAAATTTGCACAGATGAACGCGAGCAAAGCGGTGGTCTGCGGAAATGTTCCATATTCTCAGCTGATTTACACCGAGAAGGATGACGTCAACGTGATACCTTGGTATAAATTCCTAGTAAGGCATTGAGTTCAATGCAAGTACAGCTATAAGAAGAAGAAAAGATGTCAGTGCTGCCGATACTATTGAATACTAAAATATCCCGAGCAGCATTAGGTGCGGACCTGAGATGTGAAGCACTCTTGACGCGCTGTTTTACTCTCATAGAAAATAAATAGATAAATGGCGTTTGCAAACGCGTCAAGTCCAGACGCGTTTCCGAGCTTGAAGCTGATTCCGTTTGCCTGAGGACACTGCGAAAATTGAGGCTCTGTTGAGTCTAAACAAGTAGTGGCCAAGCAGCGCTTTTCCACCTCAACACAAAACAACACCACCCAGTACAATTCCCTCAAACACTCACTTCTGTTCCAACCACTCTCTTTGCATTCAACCTTGATCATTCATTCTCTTCTTTTCGCGCAGTTGCGCCAGTAGTTGCCGATATTCCTTCCTTCCTTTCCCCTGCAGTTGCCAACATACCCCCTCCCTCTGGCTTCTGCTTTCACACATTCACTTGCAATTCTAGTACGAGTAGTTCGCCTTGAACCTGTCGGTGTTTTTCTCTTCGGTGAGTATTCTCGGCAGTCTTTTTCAATTTTCTAAGCTTCGTTGCGCGTTTCAAGCCAAATTGACGCGTCGCGTGACTGGACGCCTCAAAGTCCAACTTCTCTTACAACCTTCCTGCGCAACTCCCCCACCGTCCAATCAACAACAACCAACACCACAACCCACCCACAGTCACTCACTTCCCAGCACATCCAGTACAGTTGCGAATTAATTTAATCGCAACTAATTTTTCGTTCAATACTGAATTGCTTCCCATCCCAATAGTTTCAACAGGCAGGAAAGGGTTAGCAATGCCTGCATTCTTCGCCAAGCGCGGCACCACCATGCCACCCAACATCCGCGACGATCGCTCCGAAGTTGACAGCGACGCTTCGACTCTCAAGATGGACGTTGGATCTAGTGCCAATGGCAACTCAAAGGGCATGAGTAAGTCTCACTTCATTCAAATTCTTCGAAAAGTTGGTTGAGCACCCCTCTAACGTGTGAGATAGAGCGTGGCCGCCTCTCTGTCATTCTTTGCGTTGTCCTTGTCGTGATCCTTGTTGGTGTCGGTCTGGTTGCTGGTGTTTGCTACGGCGACCACTTGCGTAAGTTTTCAAATATCAATACGAAAATAACCCCTGAAAGCAAGACTCACCACAGTTGTAGGTTCTATGGACAAGATGACCGACCTGGTTACTGGCGCCAACCTTCAGAGTTCCTCGACCAGCACCATCATCAATTCTGGTGACGGCCTTCAGAAGCGACAGCTCTATACCTATGGTGGTCACAGCCTTTCCAATGTCACCACGTCCACTGCTCATCCCACCGTCTTTAGTGCTACCGGTACTGCTGTCGAGAACAGCTCCATCACTAATTCGCAGTATATTACTGGTACCGAGACCGAGACTGGCATCTTCACCACAGTCTCGTCTTTGCAATCTGCTCATCAGTCTGCCATCACTCGTACCATGACTAGTGAGACCAACCTGACTGTGACCTCCTCTACCCAGACCGTCGGTTCTACCACTTACCTCACTGAGACTGCCTCGTCGGCATCCTTGACCACCGGGTCCACAACTCAGAAAGGAGCCTCGGCTTCTACCACAACCTCGAATGGATATGTTTCAACTGTCACCAGGTCTACGGACTCTCTGATCACGAACACCATTCTCGTTACTGTTGCTCCATATCCAGTCACTACTAATGGCACTGTTCCGGTGGCTGCTGTTTCTGGACCCTCTGCCACTTTGACTTCTGGCTCTGGCGGAAATCTGACCATGACTTCTACAATGATCCGTTCTGGAACCATCTTTGTCACGATCACAACTGCTGTTGGTGGAAATTCTTCATGCACCGAGTACGAAGCCTCCACTCTTTACAGGTAAATACTGCATGTCCCCATTCATTGCTTGACTATGCAGCTAACCCCTTTCAAGTAATGATGCTGTGTCTGCTACCATGACAACTTCCACCAGCGAGTTGTCATCCACTAGCCAGCCATCCACAGGTGTTTCACCTACTCCCGCCAGTGGCTCGACTACGCCCAGTGCAGATTTTTCTACCTCAACTGATACCTGCACCGATGTTGAGTCTTCGACAATAATCCCCAGACCTACCTCAAGCGACACTGAAATTGTTCATATCACTTTGACTCAAACTGTTTATGCTTATGGCTCTACCACCACCCCCACTGGTGTGTTGACAACCAGCACCAAGCACTCGGCCCACGGTTTGGTCACTCCTGTTGGGGATCCCACCACTACCTCTGGTACTACTACCATTGTTTCGACTACGGTTCGCACATCTACAATGACTGTAGGAGTAAAGTCTTCAACCACTGTCACGGATAGCTGCACCCCTGCTCCTACCGTCACTGTCACTGCCACTGTTGTCCAGACAGTGACTGCCATCACTTCGAATGATGCTATCTCTGCAAAGGAAGTCCCAGCAAGCGAGACTGGTCAATCATCTACGGTACCTGAAATCTCGATTTCTCCCAACACTACTGTAACTCTTACTAACCCTGGCCACAAGAAGACTATGACTGTGACCACCAATGTTCTGTCGACGAGCTCGATGAACGTCACCTCTCACACAACACCCGGCGCGAGCTCCAGCAGCAGCAAAATGTCTCACCACGTCTCTGATGTCAGTTCTTACTCGAGATTCGTCACGAGCAACGGTACCTTCCACACTGTTGGTTTGAACGGCACTGGTATGACCACCAGCATGACGGGCACGGCTGGCACCACGCTCTACAGTACCCAGACCGTCATGGCCAACCATACAGGTGCTGCCATTCCCAGTCGCCCAGTTTCTGCTGGTGCCAGGCGCATGGCCGGCCCCATGGGCGGCGGTGATGGTCAAGGCTCGTCAAATCCTCCTGTCGCCACAGGTGGATGCGTCATGATGCTTGTCGCCATCCTTGCTCTTCTTACAGCCTAAGCACTCGCTGTCATCGTTTTCCGTCGATGCAGACGGAGCTGGCAGCCTGATATGGGGAATTGGCCTCTTCCTCCAAGCTGCTACGTTCCCATGGAGTTTCCAACCGCAGAGCTGAGATGAAAAAGAAGTTCTTGCCTTCGAGAGCATTGCATGTAATGGTGTTGTTTTGCTATGATTTGACATTTTCCAGGCGTGGCGCGAGTCAACGGGCTTTTGATGGTAACCTATTCCATTGCGTTCTTTCGTTCATTCCTGTATGACTTCTCGGCCCCTCCTTTGCCGTTCCTGCGTATACTACCTAGGATAGATCGCCATTGATGGTATCCGTAATAAAGTTCTCCGCATGCCAATTTCAGTGTACTATATGATCAAATTGTCGTGTATGCTGCACAAAGAGTCAAGATTGGCGACTGCTTCGTCAAAACTGATTAGATTGAGAATTGGCGATTTGCCTCGGAAGCGATAATTGAGACGCCCACGCTAGCTTTTCTGCATTCAGAATGCGGCGATTTGAGAGAAAGGAGACATGCTCACGATGCAAAGAGGAACCGGTATGAATTATGACAAAAATGCGCTTGTCTTTTTTCGGCATAGACAGTCTCATAAAGGCCCAGAAAAAGGATGAGCTGACGGAGGCGGAGGCGGAGGGAAATTGCACCGTCCGTCTCCGTTGGAGCCGGAGACTTTTGTCTAGTAGCATTATGTCCGTACCTCTTGGGCTACACTCAAGACCGATTACCAACTACCTTGCGGAAATCATCTCCTTCGGACCGTGGACATGATTCTTTTCCTACTTCATTCATTCCCCGGCGGCGAGAATCGCATCTTTGGAGCGTTCATTTCCAGTGCTTGTTGTGTTTAGAGCAGAGTATAACTTTGCATTTACCCCAAATGGCTGAGCTACTGAAAAAGACGGGACCTCGAGCTTGCACAACATGTGCCAAAGCCAAAGCGAGATGCGTGTCGGTTTCTACAACGTCTTTAAAATGTGAAAGGCAAGTTCAGACCACAATATTTTGATCGCAAGATTCCGTTTTTCTTCTCGTTTTTTCCCCCTTGCATCAACTTGGACCAACCCATAATATTGCCTCTGCATGGTCTGAAAGTGGGTTGAAATGTGACCCTGAGAGACCACAACTTACAGCACGTATGCGAAGGGAGTTTCTTACTCTCAAATGCTTGCATCAACACTTGTTATTACTGCTCATAACACAGAAGCTGACCATACCCAAAGATGTGACCGTTTAAAGAAGCCATGTTCACAGGTCAGTAATTGCTGTTGTCTCTTCCCCTATCGGTATGTCTTGAGAGTAGGATTTAGGGACAGCCTTGCTGCGTTCAAGCTTGTGTGGTTTTGCTCTTAACAGCGGCTCGCTACGATCTGGAAATAGCGATTACTGACATCTATTGTTGAGTAGCAAACTCCGGCTCCGCCTAGACCGAAGAGAGCGCAAAGAGCTACAAGAGTTGCGCAGCTAGAACAAAAATTGAGCGATCTCACGGCACAAGTGCAGGCTTCAAATGGCTCGCCAAAGCGCCTGAATGAAACTATCGACAGTGAAAGAAAAAAGCCACGCATGCCTTCGTTTGATTTCTTGTTTCCTGGCGAAAAGGTCAATGACGGCGCAGCTATGGATAGCACAAGACAGCAGCATTCTCCGCCAGCCTCCAGTGCCAGTAGCCCGCCTCAAACTCAGGGTTTGGTGTCTTGGCCCGAGGGTGAAGAAGCTGAGAAAATGCTCAGCAGGTATCGCAGGGTTCAGATGCATATATTCCCCTTTGTGATCATCCCATCGGATACAACCTCAGCTTCGCTTCGGCTGGAGCGCCCATTCACTTGGAAGGCGCTCATGCTTCAGTGTTGCTCCAATGACGGACATCGCCAGCATGTGCTCGGCAAGGAACTATTGCAGGAATTCAGCGAAGCTCTATTGACTCGGCCAAGGAAAAGCTTGGATCTACTTCAGGGCTTGATCTTGTTCGTGGCGTGGTAAGGCAGTTTCCTTTGCATAATCAATGCGCGAATGTGTTATTCGACCTCGAGCTGACGAATCCCCTAGGCATCACGCGGGTCTGACAAGCTTCCAGGCTACCAATCTGCTAGGTTTGACGCGTTCGCTTTGCTTGAGTTTAGGCATTCATGAGGGCCAAGTGAGAGAACTAGAGACGGATCTCGGTCCCTTGTGTCTAGAAAAATTGAGAGCATTTGCCGGCACATACTATCTCATCACTTCGTATGATCAACATCATTAATTTCATACAGAGCTTTACTAACCTAATATTAGCTTCTACACTACGAGCAAGAGAACGGACGCATTCATGAACACCACATATCTTGATTCACTCTGTCGTGTGTTGGAGGACAAGGCCCTGTGCCCAACCGACAAGCTGGTTGCATATATGGTCAAAGTTCAGCAACTGGCGCAGAATATCTCCCTCACCCTATCAAGTAGCACGACCTCGCAGCTCTTCCTCCTACCCATGGTCATGGTTGTGAAAAGTCTCCAGTCGCAAATTGAGAGCTTCAAAACAAACATACCAGTAGATTTGAGAGACAACGGTAAGCCTGAAAATGAACTACATGGCATCATCACTGTTCTAACCGTCCCAAAGTCGTCCTGGCGTCGCATCTGTATACTGCCGAGACTCTGCTATACGAAGTTGGCCTCCAAGACGTCAGTGTCGAGCTCGGTGGGCTTCAGGGCACAGACCGTTTGGAGGTGCTGTGGTCGTTGTTCACGTCTCTGAAGGCATTCCTTTCACTTCGATTCGACCCATCGGGCAAGAAATGCCATGGATTTCCGTGCATTTCTTCAGTCGACTTCATGTATAATTTTCTCACTTGTCTCAAGCTCATTACCTTGCAAGCTCCAGGCTGGGATCTTGCTCGAATTCGCCGTGAACTAGCACTCCCTGACCTGGCAGACCAGCAGATACAAGAGCTCGAGAGATTGATACACCTTCGCAAGAGAGGCAACAATGAAGACATGCAAACAAGTCGACCCAGCCAAGACCCTTTGCAAAGGTTGGCGACGACCTTGAAAAACATATCTGCTGTCCTTCGTGCCATGCCAGGTCAGTACCCCCAACATTTCTCGTCCACATAAGATTGGATGCACTTGACTGACCACTTCTCATGAGATAGAACCCGGCCCGATGACACCCCTCGTGCAGAATGAGACAGAGTCAAACGATGAAGATGCAGATCTCCTCGACCTGGATTTTGTCTCAACGCTCGTCCCCGACGCTTGGTCGGGATTCTGGGCGCCTGAAGATCAAAATGGCGACTGGAACGCTGAAACACCGCTGCTCGGTCTGTCTTCAGAATAGTCACAGCTAGCGTTGTCGGAGCTTTTGTAGGTCCTTGAGCGTGCTCTTGGACAGATTATGAGTCACGAGCATAGTCATGTTCTATTACAGTCCCTCCCGGCAGTCTGCAATTCGGATGTTGCAATGCAAGGGAGGACATGAAAAATAAGAGGGGCTCGGTTGTTCTTCAAAGAGAAGTTCATGGCACGTTAGTAGTGGATTTGGGCCAACTTACAATATGACTGGCGGACCTAGGTATACTCCACCCATCCTGATTCACAATGCATAAGGAGGCTCTTGAACCATGCAGAAGTTTGACGATCCAGTCTGACGTGCATGTTGACAGGTGGCTAAAGGTATGTAGCTTAGGCTAGGTACCTGTAGGCAATCAAGCTTAAAGATTGAATGCCGGCGGAGAGAAAAAGGTCATGATGGGTGGGTGGGTGGTGGGTAAGATAGCTCTGGTAGAGGTGACGTGACCCCCATACAAATCTAGAATGTGCAACTGATATCGGCGATGAACCCCCCACCCCTCGTTCCCCAGCATTCCCGTCCCGCTTTGCCCCGCGCCAGCCAGCCAGAACCAGCTGGTCTCGAGCTGCGACATCAACCTCGCCCCGATCCGAAGAACGGCGACCATCCAAATTCCAGTAGCTGCTCCATTTGCTGGTCAGTGTACACGACATTTATATATATGTTGAAATCTCTATGTTTGTAACAAGAATCCGGGCTGAGCTCATCTTCGCTGCGTCGACCGTACCAAGGACACATCTGCGCCCGTTGCTGAGACCGAGGTTATTCTCCACCATGGCCGACAAACAGGGCACTCCGCAACGCCGCCTTCGTGAGTATCCCGTCCAAAATCGAACATCGGCCAGTACCGTTGCACTACGCTGACTGTCCGAGAAGAGAGGCCGGCTATCTTGTAAGTCATGGCCGGATGTAGTACATTTTGGATTACTGACACACGCTCATCAGCGTTTGTGACATGCAAGTAAGTAAGCCACCCAGGGACATGTCTCGGGAGCATGCGAGACAAATACATGCCGCCCCCCGCTCCCCTTCCCCCAAAGACTCGAAACCCGAGCCATTGTGATCCCAAACTATTTCTCATGACATTCATCCCATCAGGACAAGTTTCGCAAGGCTATCTGGAACTTTGACAAGATGTAAATATGACCCATTACTCGATATAATGACGGCAGGTCCCGGACTGACACGAGACAGCGTCTTGACTTCCAAGAAAGTGCTTCGCGTTGCTGAAGTCTTGCAAATTCCAGTCTATGTGACGACGCAGAGCAGAGCCAAGCTCGGCGACACAGTATCAGAGCTGAAGCCATTGGTGGGAAAGGCCGTCGCCAACGTGGACAAGACGTGCTTTAGCATGTGGATCCCAGAACTGAGCCAACACTTCAAGACCTCTGCCCCGTCCGAGGTTGTCATTGTCGGTATCGAGAGTCACATTTGCGTGACCCAGACGACGCTGGATCTTTTGGCCAACGGTCACAAGGTCTACGTCCTGGCCGACGGCGTCAGCAGCTGCAACAAGGAGGAGATTCCGGTTGCCCTAGACCGACTGCGCAACGAAGGCGCCATTGTCACCACTAGCGAGAGTTGGATGTATGAATGCATTGGAGACGCGGGCATTACCGAGTTCAGGGATATTATAAAATTGGTCAAGGAGACAAGTGACGACACGAAGGAGACTCTTGGTGCTCTACTTAGTAGAATCTAAGAGAGCCAATCGGTGCAGGCTGTGCTTGCTGCACTATCGAATGTCTGGCGTCTGGAAAGCCAACAAGATTCAGGCTATACAGTCCGGGCACCGGTCCAACTTGTGTACAATACTTGCACGCGCTGTTAGAATAGACTGGGCAAATAAACCCTTTCCCGCGGTGGAACGAATGTGTAGAATTGCCAGCATTTCTCCAAGAAATTGTCGGTGGAAGTAAATGCTAGCAACCGTGATAACTTTCACAGCGAACAAATCGAACTAGTACCTGTTTTCATCACAACTGATATTGTCCACCGCAATCGCGCCGCTTTTCTATGTAAAGTAAATTTGAATGTCATTGGTCGGACCGGGATCGGCTTGGTGCTTCTCAAATTGTGATTCGGAGCCTCGCCACCGAAGTTTCGGCCCAAATGGTTGGGTTGGAGTTCAATGATCCTGGCAGCAAAGCACATGGCCATCAGGGATCGTGATATGCATACCTAAGATGGTGAGGGGAAGTTCGGATGGGTATTGCACATGCTACACCAAGCCGACATTGTTTGTATACACTGAAATCAAGCGGCGGATAATTATTGCTCAAGCAAGGCTCAAGCATTGTATTATGCAAAATTATCCGTACGATCATATGTTATGATGAAAATAAATCAAACTTAAAAAAGCGTTTTTACAAGCTCAATACGCCGATGTTTTCGAATTCTCTTATCTTTCTTGCGACCAATTTAAAATCTTCAAGATGTCTTTTCTTGACAAACTCGTCTTGCAAGCTTCTTTTTAGCACAAACACATTGAATTTTACGGATCTGCCAGAGTCGCAATCATTGCTTATATATTGTCGAGTTTGCCATGCTTTCATTGTGAAGATGAAGTTACCCTGACAAGTGCTCGTCGTCGTCGAGGATAATTCTTAGATAATAATTAACCGCCGGGACAATTGTTTCCCTCAGCTTCCGCCCTCCTAAGTAACCACATGCATAGTATTGTTGATCTTGTATTTGAGGAGATATTCTGAATCGGGGATCCAATTATCTTTCTGGAGAGACTAGATGGGGAGGGTGTGTAAATGGCTTGTTCGCCGTGGAGAGTGGCGGATTATTTAATAACATCAAGTGCAGACAAACCTACAGCTTCAACGAACTCGTTGCCAAAAATGGAAAACATAGCATTCCGTGTTGCTCGGAGGATTCGATTTCCGCGAGAAGGAAGGCTTGTCGTAGTCGTTGAGATGGGATATATATTTCCCAGTTAAACTGCTGTTGGGAGTATCAGTTGCCATAAACCAAAGTCATTTTATCAAGAAGCCGTTTCTATACACATCCCACAATGAGATCTGTTGCAAAAGCTTGCGCGCTCCTATGGACTCTTTTGGTTCCAGTCGAGGCACAGGTGTCGGGCACCGCCTTTGGGTTTGCCACGGGCGTTACTGGCGGCGGCTCCGCAGCAGCTGCAACCCCGACCAGTCTTGCACAGTTCGTACCGATTTTGATCCTCATGTTTGCAGATGGCAGCTGATCGTGACATTCAGACTCACTTCCTGGATTACAGACAGCACAGCCCGTACCATCGTTATCGATCGGACCTGGGACTACACGAGCAGTGAGGGGACGACCACGGGCACATGCTGCTCCAGCAGCACTACAACCTGCAGTGGTGGTACATCGGCCGGCCAGTTGACCATTTCGGACTCGTGCTCGGGTGGAACTCTGGTCTCATGCACTTATAACACGGCGGCGCTGACTCCGCTTGATGTTGGCAGCAACAAGAGTATTGTGGGCAAGGGCTCTTCTGGAGTGATCAAGGGGAAAGGGTTGCGCGTTCGTGGTGGTAACAGCAATGTGATTATCCAGAATATTCACATTACTGGCTTGAACCCCCAATTTGTCTGGGGCGGTGATGCTCTGACACTCGATGACGCCGATCGAGTTTGGATCGACCACAACAAGGTAAGAAGACCAAGAATGGAAAGAACGAGAGGGGGGGTACCAGTACCTAGGCAAGTTGAAAAACGAGACTGATTTTCTGTTCGTCAGTTTTCTCTCATTGGACGTCAGATGATTGTCAGCGGCTGGGGAAAAGCCGGCAAAGTGACCATCTCTAATAACGAGTTTGACGGTGTGACGAGCTGGTCGTCAGGCTGCAACGGCAAACATTACTGGACGGTCCTATTGGTTGGTCTGGACGACCAGTACACTTTTGCGTACAACTACCTACACGATGTTTCGGGTCGGGCACCGCATTACGGTACCACGACGACGGCGTCAACCATCTTCTTCCACGGCTTCAACAATTACTTCGAGGACGTTGGCGGGCACGCCTTTGACATTGACAAGAACACGTATAGCCTGCTCGAGGGCAACTATTACCAGTCTGTAACGACACCCTTCACCAACACGGCCCTGACTGCCGGCGGGTACATTTACAATGTCATCACCGTGGACGAGGCCGGCAACTGTCCCAGCTACACGGGCTACATTTGCGAGTGGAACAAGGCCTATTCTTCAGGAACCTTGCCAGACCTATCCAGCTCGCAGGTGCTCTCCAAGGCTGCCTCGTACAAATCATATCTGGTTGACCCCATGTCTGTATCTGATGTGCCAGCCTATGTTACTGCCAATGCTGGCATAGGCAAGATCTAGGCACCGATAAGCTCAAGATTGACCGGCTCGCACCCAGCGACTGGACTATCGGGGTATCTGATCAAGGATTTTGTAGGTCCACGTGGGAAACGGAACGTGTAGTATGTACTAGGTACCTAAGGTTAGGCAATTTGCTACAAGCGGTAGCGCATCGAGTCCACGACGAATACGAGGGATTCTTGAATAGGGCAGCTCGTCAAATAGATACGTTTGTTGAACTCCGCAGGTTGTAAACCATGCTTCTCAAAGTGAAATATGTATACGGGTATGTAAGCTTTGGCCCTTCTTTTGTATAACTACCTACCTGCAGAAGAACTGTGGAACTGGAACAGGAACAAAAAGAGAGATTCCAAGAAAGAGGAGGAGTGGGTGTATTGATGATGGGAAAGGAAAGATTCCCTCTGTAGTAGTGCCTGAAGCTAATTTATACCCCTCTCTGGCTGCTAGAATCGCACCTTCCAACACCTGCTACTATTTAGTAGATACTGAACAGCTGCTGGTATGCACTAAAAATGAAACCAGTCCATGTGGACCCTACAACCCCCCTTTGCAGTCACTCCTTCACAACCATTCTGTCTATTGATTGGGTACCATGCTGCTTGAAGGATCGACATTACAAGACCACCTACCTACGAGATATATTCACATACCTTACATATGTGCCTGGTCAGGTACAATTCCAGATCATCGCACCTTGGTGGAATATCATTATACTTTTGCTATACTTGGTTTGCATCTTCTTCTTACGTTCGGTGGTTGGCTTGGGCAGGCATCGGGAAAGGGAGCACGCGATTCATTTCTCGAACGGCGAATTAAAGGTTACAGCTCATGGAAAGCTTCAGAAATCGAGCCAAGAAATACACAATCGATCATCAAAGATGGGGACATTTTCTGGTGACTACTTCCCTGGTATTATACCTACACGCTGGAATATAAAGCGGGGGATGGACAAAGCCATGCGGTGAAATGTGCAAGGCCGTCCCGGAGAGAAATGAGCCTGCAAAAGTCTCGATACAAAGACTCACAACTTGATCAAATACAGGCATGTTTTTCTTTTATTCCGAAAAATGAAAATAAAAAAACTGAAGACATGTCCTCTTTGATAGATGTGATCAATGAGCTACCTATCCCAAGGTTGACTAACCTACAACGCTGGGAATGCCCCGCTTCAATGCCTAAATTTTGTGTGTCCCTTGAGCGCAGACAGGGTCGGCTCGAGTCGGTCAACAATGTAGCGCGCATCTTTGCATGATTAGCGCAGCTAAAGCTAGACGGGGCAACAGAAGAGTCCAGACCCCCAGAGCTTCACAGCAATCCCCTTCCTTGTACCGCATGGCATTTTGCCAGAGATTTCCATGATTCCCATCTTGTGTTCCCTCGACACCTAAAAAGTGCACCTACCTGTAGTTTACCACCATCCCTAGGTACCAGCACGTCAACTGTTTATTCACATACCGTGGGTCGGGTGTATCTACTTATATCGATAAGTGCCGTACGTACCGCGTCTACCTACCAAACCCTAGCTTTAGGGTGCCTGTCAGCGGCTCTCGCAGCACAGAGTTGTTCAATGTTGCCCGTGTTCAAGCTTTCTTGCCATACCCCTAGATTACATTATTCATCCCATTGTGAGATGAAAAACTCGCCACCACCACCCATCTGAGGCAGCTGCTCCGTGGAGGCTTGCCTAACTTCCTACACACCACCAACATTACCTTGATTATCCGCGACACTTTGTGCATCCATCCACACCCCATCCTTCCTTCCTCATTGTAATCCACAAGACAGGCCCGAATCATCCCTCGCATTATCAAACTGGATATTGTTTGCTTGCTCTGACCTGATGCCGTTCACATTTCTCGGCCGGTTGTGAAAAAGTGAGACCACATCAGAGCCAAGTCCACACAGCATGTTGTGCAGCCCCGATAGCTGAGCCGGGGGGTTACCACTGCACCCTGTGAACACCACTTACCTACTCTCATAACCTTGAAGGTTTGGCCACATCCATTCGCAGTGAAGCGATTCCCGTCCACCTGCTCTCTTGCCCGCCCTGCGGCGGCGCTCCCACCTTTGCCCGCCATGGCTGCTACCAAGACGATCTCTGAAGTAGGTCGCGCAAGGGAAATGTTCAGGTGCGTATGCCTGCTGGCGATTCCTACAACCACCTGCCCACTGACCCTCAACACCATGTCTATATAGGTATGCGGCCTCCCAGCTCGTTGGAATAGAGTATCAGAAACACGCTGCTCTCATAGAATCATCCTCACTGCGCACCTCTCAGGACACTGTTCTTACTGGTCTTGCTGAGCTTATCGCTGTGCGCTTGGGTGCTGCGCGCGCCACCATTTCTATGTTCGATCAGCGTTGGCAGTATGTCATCGCCGAAGCTACACCACGTCTCTCCCTTTCCCCGAGTGCCAAGTCGACCGACCGTGGAGGCCTTCTGCTTTGTGGTACAGCTGTGCCTCGATCGCAGTCAATTTGTAGCCAGGTTGTGACACGTCATCTTGGAGACTCACTTGTCCAGGGCGCCCAGGACTTATCCGTCTTTATTGTTGGTGACGTCTTGCCACGGCTTGAGGAGAATCCTTATTTCAACCACTGGCCTCATCCATTTTACGCCGCTGTTCCTATTCAGACCCCGCGAGGCATCGACATTGGCGTCCTTACTGTGTATGGCAATCAAGCCAACGCTGAGCTCGACGAAATAGATGTATCCTTCATGCAGGATGTATCGCGGACTATTATGGAATACCTCGGTGCCGTGAGAGCAAGGGAAGGCCACCGCCGCGCCAATCGAATGGTTCGTGGGGTTGGAAGTTTCGTCGAAGGTGAGGCTAGTCTATCGGGCTGGAAGGATGGCACCAATGTTGAGTCCTTCCTCAACGATGCCAAGCTCTCAGAAGGAGCCCTAAATGCGAAGCAACAGGGCATTCAGAAGCAACAGCTCGGAATTGGAAAGTTAAACTCGGACGCAACGATCGATGACAAGGAGACAGAGCTGGTTTCGCCCATCTCGATGCCGGATAGAGACCAATCTCCCACGGATAATGAGATGGATTCTGAATTAGCTCTTGCACAACATACGTTCTCCAAAGCTGCCAATATTTTGAGGGAATCAATGGAAATTGAGGGCGTACTTTTCCTTGATGCTGCTATCTCTTCCTTTGGCGGAGGCGTTCGACGTGGGGATGGCCGTCATGGATCCTCCTCTTCGAGTAGTGACGATTCACAAAATTCGACATCTCGCAAGGATGCCGACACACCGGCCAGCGCGCTCGCCTTTTCAAATTCCTCTGATTCCAGCATAGATGGCACTTCCCAGCTACAAGGTCGCTCTCCGATAACCGAGAGGTTACTGGCCAAATTCATTAAACATTATCCCCAAGGTCACACATTCAATTTCGATGAGAATGGTACCGTATCCTCCAGCGAGTCAGCCAGCGAGGAGAGTGCGGGCACTGCGCGAGGATCTCTGCACCTCGCGCACCAAGGAACAAGTGGGAGATCTCGTTCCAATCTACCTAAACGTGGCGGCGTTTTCAAGAAGACTGGGGCTGCAGATTCGGTAGCACAGCTCTTTCCAGGCGCGAGGAGCGTGGCATTCATTCCAGTATGGGACTCACATAAACATCGTTGGTTTGCGGGTGGCTTTATCTACACAAAATCAGCAAGCCGCACTTTTACGACTGAGGGTGAACTCAGTTACGTTGCTGCTTTTTCCAGTATCATCATGGCAGAGGTTCATCGCAGACGAGCAATATCCACTGATAAATCCAAGAGCGACCTCCTTGGATCTTTGTCGCACGAACTGCGTTCGCCTCTCCACGGAGTCGTACTAGGTGCAGAGCTCTTGCAAGATACTGAACTCGACATATTCCAGAAGGATGTGCTCAACTCCATGGAGAGTTGCTGTCGAACGCTCGTAGACACAATCGATCATCTTCTTGATTGGACCAAGATTAATAAATTCAGGCAACATTCGGCCGCGGAAAACAAGAGTGGCAAGGGACCTCGACGACGTGGTACTTCAGATGGTGTCAACATGTCCATCGAGACTGGAATGATGACTACCACGTCTGAAGTCAATATTGCTGCGGTTGCTGAGCAGGTGGTTGAGAGTATATTCGCGGGCCACACATTCCAGGTCATGTCCGTAAGGCGCATGGCAGAGGATTCGGGGACCACGGATGTGATGACTCGTGCTATTCGCGCGCACGATGGCTTAGAAGCACTTGAAATCATGAAATCAGGATCCGGGGAAGGCTCAGAGTTTCAGGTTCCTCTCGGCGGCGTCATTCTCATTCTGTCAATCGACCCAAATCTACCATGGACATTCATCACACAGCCCGGAGCTCTACGGAGAATTCTCATGAATTTACTGGGGAATTCGCTCAGATTCACAAAGCAAGGATTTGTTGAGGTACATCTGAGACAGGAGCCGCCAAGCACCTCGCGGCCCAATTCAAGACGTCTTGTTGTTGTCACCGTAACTGATTCGGGGCGTGGCATCGGCCACGAATTCCTTCAGCATCAGCTGTTCAAACCCTTTACCCAAGAAGATACGCTGGGCGCAGGAGCAGGCCTTGGTCTCAGCCTGGTCAAGAATATCGTTACTTCTCTACGTGGATCCATCAATGCGAAAAGCAAGCCCAGTGAAGGTTGTACCATGACGGTCAAGCTGCCACTACAGACCGCATCACCTTCAGAAAAGGATGCTATGAATGATGAGGCACAAGCACAGTTCGCTGCCGACATTGCTGAATTGCAAGGACTACGCGTTAGCATTGTCGGCTATCCATCAGCTTCGGATCAGTCACTCAAGGCAACCATCAAGGACGGTTTGCTTCGTGAGAGATCTACACTCATGGAGGTCTGCAAGGATTGGCTGCGCATGCGTGTTATTGAACCGCATGAAGCAACAAAGCTCATACCTGACCTGATCCTATGTGGCGAGCGATTTATTGAACCAGGTATCACGGAACTACGCGAGGGTGATATAACCCCTACAGTCATCATTTGTCGCAATGCCCTCATGGCCCGGAGCATGGCGACATCTCCAAAATATAGCATACGTGCTGGGAATGGTGTTCTGGATTTTATTTCACAACCGTACGTGCCTCGCTCCCTTTACATGGTCTTGCATGCCTCCCTTGTACTTTCTAAATCTTGTTTCCGACTCGTAAAGACCTACGCTAACAGCCACTTAGAGTTGGACCACGCAAGCTTGCCAAAGTACTATTGCAATGCTTCAAACAATGGACCAAATTACAAGAAACTGCCATGTCGACTCAGGCTCCTTCGGACATGAACTACTCGGAATCGGCAAACTCGCCAATGGAAGAACCACGAGACATTCTATTCGCGCAATCGACAAGATCCGCCCCAGAGACAAGCGATACATCTGCCGATTCCTCGCGGCCCAGGTCATCTGCTGAGACACAAAGACAAGTAGTTGAAGAATCCATTTCACCTCTGCGCGATCCAATCGACCTTGACCGTGATCGGCATGCAGAGACACCGCAACCCGACCAAACGGCGATTGCACCAAATACAAACACTACCGAGCATGGAGTTGGGGAGGAGGGCAAAAGCCAAAACTTGGAGATCCGTCTTAAGCAGAGTCACAAGGCACGGTACTTGCTTGTAGAAGACAACGCCATTAATATGAAAATTCTCATTGCCTATATGAGAAAGCTTGGACACAGATACGACACCGCAAACAACGGCCAGGAAGCTCTGGAAGCATTTCAGAAGGGAGCTGGGCAGTACAAGTGTATTCTAATGGATATTTCGATGCCAGTTATGGATGGTTTCGAGTCTTCCAGGCGAATCCGTGCACACGAGAAGGAGAATGGCTTTGCCCGCTGCAAAATCTACGCTTTGACTGGACTGGCCTCTGAAAGTGCACAACAAGAAGCCTTCTCGAGTGGAATAGATCTATGCTTGGCGAAGCCAGTCAAGTTAAAGGAGCTTTCTGGGATACTAGACGAGAGAAGACCAAGTGACTAAGACAGCGTTTTAGAAGTATTGAATATAGATCAGAAGTCTCAACCCAAAGCTCTCGCGAACGGGAATAGAATAGTAATCATACCATTTATTTCATTTCACGAGACGGAAGCAAGGGAATATTCAATGTATCGTATGAAGCTATTTGAAACAAAGGACTCAAACTATGTCTCGACAACTCAAGTCCTACTTGGGAAGAAGTTTACACAAAATATGCTAGTTGGATGGGAGACCTTTATCTTAACGCCCCCCACCCCATTTTCGTTTTGAAATGAAAACCCCTCTTTCGAACATCCCTTAGACCTTGGCAGTAACGGTAAAGTTGACATTGTCAATCAGGGTTACGCCCAGCTGCGTTGCCGTGTTGTATTTTGTGACAAAAATAACATCGGCCAGGTTCTTGAAGTCGTCATTGAGAGTAGCCAGGATCATGGGCTCCGTGTCGGACGAGGCATTGGCAGGTACAAAGGCGGTCTGCTGGAGGGCTACGCGGCGGCCAGTGGTGTCGTAGCCGCCGGCAAAGACGACGCAGGTGATGGGGGGCACGGCCAGCGAGGATATGGCGCCCAGGGCGCACCCGAACCAAAAGTTGTGCAGGTCAAAGCTGATGGCGTTGGAGTCGTCGTAGTCGACGGTGATGGTGGGGCTGGGGTCGCCCAGGTTGACCACGACGCCGTACCCCAGGGCGTTTGGGGGTGTCCGCGGGATGATGCCCTTGGTGACTTGGCCATTGAAGCCTGTTCCTAGCTTGACGTTTCCTTTTCACCTGGGTGTCAATCATCGCAGACACGTATTTGTTTAAGGAAAAAAAAAAGTGAAAACAACAATAGAGAAAAATAGACAATATGTGAGAAACGTACCCATTTGAAAGTCCAGTCCTCTATAGGTGCCCAATGGCGACTGGGGGAGTCGGTCATTGAAGTTGGCCACGACGGGAATCTTCACGGTAGCCCGACTGTCGAGATCGCGGTCTTCCAGACTAACATCGCGAGTCTTCAACACCTCGGGTAGGCCGGCTTCCGCAAGCCAAAGCTCGGTAGGTTCCTCGGGCACATCAGGGCCAACCCAGAACTCGGGCGAGGCTGTTGCCCCTGCGTATGGCAGGGCCAAAAGGCTGAAGAGGGAAATTGACTTGAGCATTGCGAGGAAAGGTTGTGTTCGTGTAATTGTTTAGATGAAGATGGAGACTAAAATGTCAATGTCTATACGCCTCGAGTCATGAAAATTGATTGCTAGGGTTCCTTTTATAAACATTTTGTGGCCGAGAGTCCATGACTGAACATTGAGAACCGTCCACATGTCTTGCTTTCCTCACATCGCCACGTCAGTTCTCTGTAACAGGACTATCATACATTCCGTCATTGCTCGGAAAGGGTGAGAGACCGAATACCAGAAGACAAACTTTATGAGCGGAATTGCAACCGGGTCGATTGTGTTTGAATGCCACGCGTACACGGTCAACAAGATCACGTCTTCACTCTGTCGTAACGGGAGAAGAAAGCAGATACGGGAGGTGTAGGAGGTTTGTGAGGATGCTTGGCATATCGCTCAGAACTGTTGAAGTGATGTGATTTATATCGGACCATGAGGTTCCCTTGGTTGACAACTAGAAATGGAAGTTTAGGTTGGTGTCGCGTGATCCCAATCTGCCAATAATGTTTTGGCTTGGGTTATGGGACTTTGATGATACACTCGTCTATTCCGCCCCGTGCGGTAATTCATTGTAACGGCCGTTGTGGCAATGAAGTGTGACTGATTCTATCGATTTGACACGTATTGTGGTCATTATGTGCGAAGCAACTTCGGAGCGACTTCTCCGGTGAATGCTAGAGCCTGGTCGTATGATAATACCTATGTTTATGACGACGAAAATATGGGCATCCAGAACAGTAGATGAGGCTCGTCACGTCGTCCTGGTGCGTATTGATGTTTTCGCTGGTGCCCATATATGCTTTGCTTATTATTGTAAGCTTTGGGAGTGATTTCAGTTGTATATCTCTGCCGGTTTGTTCAATTTCCGCCCAAATTGTTCGGTATATACTCTCAAGCCGAGGGACACTGAAAGCAAGGCGAGGGAGCCAAAGCTAATAGATGTCGACGGAGGAACATGTGGTCATCCATTGGCTATTTTACGAAGATAAGATGCGCAATGAACCGTAGCCAGTTTCACGTCTACGGAGTCCTGATGTCAATGATATGTTTGTGATGGTGAGAATTCAAAATTACCTCGATTACCTCGCAGGAAAATACGTGCAGCAATTGTATTCGTGACATCGGGACGCCGATTGTGCCGCGGTGGCTTCAAGACAACATGAACTGCCCGCTCTTGCCGTCTTGGGGAGCGGCTTGTATCGTGAACCTCCAAAGACCCTTCGCCCCCCCTTAATAATACCAACGGACGGAAAAGAATCCCTTGAGAAAAAGGCTTGGGAGATACCTGCTCTTGTACCCATCCAAGGGCATGACAGACGACAAGGCAAGAGAGGGGAAATTGAGATTGCATCCAGGCGCAGGACCTTGGCGTTTCCAAGCCTTGCACCACCCATTCGCTTGAACCGGCAGGCTTATACAAGTAGACGTTAAATAGCGTGTCTTGTTGCCCGGCCGGCAGGGGGAATTTCTCCTAGGGATTGTTGACAAGCATCATATCTGCGTTCTTGATGCGTGAATGGGAGAATAGAGACGGCCCGCGGTGATAGCGCGGCGATGCACCGGTATAGGATTTGGGCGCAAGCCACTCCGAGCATCCCAAAGCAGTGGCAGTAGCTTCCACGGGACCGGGCCGCCAAGGTGAATCATTTTCTTTTGGTTCAGCAGATCAATCGGCTGTCTGAAAGCCGCGCCCGCGAGTGGATAAACTCGGATTCCGAGGGAGGGGAGGGAAAGACTGAGCCCTGTGCGCTGAATACGCACTTTTGTACATTGCGTGGATGTGTTGTACAGTAGCTGATGTACCTCTCGATGGTATCGTTCGAGTTGGCCTCAAGTGACGGATTGGAAATAGACCACCCAAAGGCTGCTGACATACAGCTGCATCGCACGTTACACAGCAAAGGGCCATGCTTCAAACGGATTCCTGTAGGGTACCTATGCATTACAGGACATTATATATGAGGAGCTCGATTTGGTACAGTGTACAGCAATGTTTTGAGCCTAAATCGTTGGCAGTGAGGCTGTTGGATCAACAGTATCAAACCAAAAAGTGATCCTACCGCGTTTGTTGACGGAAGCATAATTATTGCTACCTACTTATCGGTGCTGCTGACTTCGTTGCTACCATAACATCGGTGACTTGCGGCGGTTGCCCACACTGATGTTGTTCTTTCTTTTACAACCGCTGGACACCCCCAACCTTTCTGTCCACGCATCAGTGCAGTGCAGTACCTACATTTTTGTGGGCGAGTGCACCTGAGCGCACCTCAACGCCGGGAAGTTTGAAATAGGTACGGATGGTTGGTGTGCTTACACCTGGGCGATATTCAAACATGGAAGCTTTCTTTCTGGCCACCAAACTCGTAGCTCGGAACGTGAAAAATGAAAGCCACAATTTGTCTTGCTGAGCTACAGAATGACTAATAGACGGAGAATTCGGTAGTCAACAGTATCCATCGTCGTCCAATAGTAATTGATTAGAATGACACTGATTTGTCGTCGGCAGCACCAAGCATAGGAAGCAGCTCGGTCGTTGAAGGGGGCAAAAGGTCAATTCACCGTTTGTTTGCTGTGCTAATTGATGATTGTCATAATCTTAAATGGAGTCGACTGGAGACGCTAGGATTGCCGTGGTGGGGCTGGACGCGGCTTTTTGGTGCGTTGGGCACGCGACCGACAGGGCGAACGAGAGAAAATGACATGACGTTTTTATTTTATTTTCCCTTTTTTTCCCGGGACCCTGCGTATCGACAGCAGTAACTGCTAATGTAATAATAATGTGATAGCAATTCAGCTCTCGGCTCTTTCTTTTTGTCCTCGCAAATTTCTTTCTATCCCCAAGGTTCAAGCTTGCGAGGCTAGCAAGGCCCTTGCGAGCCTGGTAAGCCAGTATAATGACTGCTGAACCCCCCCGGACCCCCAACTGATAAGAGTTGAAAGACCCTGGGAGCGTGGCTTATAATTACAGAGTTCAGCAATGCTTTGATCGGCTAGAGCTCCCTCCTTTCCCCCTTTGGTCTGTCTACTCGGACAGCATTGATACTCAGATGCTTGGCTTGGATGTCGTATGGATCGTAGGAAACCAAAGCAACCTCGGGGAAAACGCCGTCATGGGCCTACACTACTACCGGGTTCGGGAGGCGGCATTGGCACCTTGGCAGCTCTCGGTTCTTGCGGCGGCTCTGCGCTTGGCGAGCTTGTCTCTGCTCGCCCCGCGCGCCGGTTTGCTTGGAGATCGATCTCGGTTTCGTTCCATCTGCTGTGCAATCATGACATGACAGATCTCGGCGACTCGATTGGTTGGACCATTTCTAACCCTCCCCCCAGGCATTCAGCCAGAAAGCTCGACTTCATCCTCCCAGCAGGTCCTAGGTTATTAGTATTTACCGCATCATCTCACTATTTGCCTGGAAAATCCAATTTGCACGGGACTTTCCATGAATGCTATCCATCATCATGCAGTACACTAGCACTAAAATTTCTGGGTCCCATCTACTATCCATCGTTTGCAGGGAGGGACTCGAGGCTCCGCTTGGTTTATCTCACTCCATGCAAGGTACTATCACCAAGATATCCAGGATCAACTACTACTACTCAGCACCATGGATGTCGGACACGCGTACGCGATGCCAGGAACAGCAACGTCATGTTCTCGGACAGCTCAGCTACGTGCAATCCTCCGAAGCTGTCGGTTTCGTACAGCTACTAGTGATTATGTTATCTCGTCGTCGTTGGCGGCAGTCGCCGCATGCCATGGTCGTCTATTGTTGGCGAGTGAATGTACGCACGCCTCCAACAAGCCTCCAACACGCAAGCCTCTGTCAGCACGGCGCGCACAATGAGGAATGGAATACCACCTAGGTCAAGTGGTCATTGTCTAAGACACCCCGGATGCGACCGTTATCAGTTCCATCGCACCAATTCACTCACCCTACGTACTCCCTCCCTCCCTCCCACCTCGGCCCCGATCCACCTCGTAATTCACTATTCCGAAGGGTCCATAAAATAGTTTCCAGAATCTCGGGGCTAGCTTTCTTTTAGCTCGACCAGAAAAATTGTAAGTCTCCGTCACATTGCATGACAGATCCAGATAGCCGGGCTGCTGCAGCTTTCCGAACGACGTACATATGCTCTGCTTCTTCCCGTGCCTGACCTAGGAGGAAGATCCCCCGGAGTGTCTCTCGTCTGTCTGCAGATAGTAGCTGTTCTTGCACCATTCTGCCAGCCGAAGCCCCGAGCAAGCAAGTCAGCATTCTTGCTTCAGCTTCAGGTTCACGAGTCACCCAAAGACATCTCTTGTGATCTCCCAAGACGTTCAATATGCGGGCTACTTCTATTGCTGCCAGCTCTCTGCTGGTGGCCAGTCAAGCTCTGGCCTCTGTTGCGCCTCGTCAGCCCTATGCACACCCAGCCCAGCCCCAGCACAAGCGAGCTGTCGATGAGTGTGCTACTACCCAGAAGATTGCTCCCAAGATTCTGATCATCAGCATGGTACGAAGAAAAGACACCTTCTCATTAACAACCTTTACCAGAGCAATTCCTGACTTGTGCCTATAGTTCTATCCCGAGGCTGATATCTGGTACGACAACCTGCCCAGCAGTGGCTATGGAGACTTGTTTGCCCAAAACATTTCTGTTCCTGGTCTTTCTCCCATCTACCCTCAGGTTCACTGCACTGCCTCGGGCGAGATTTGCCAGGTCACTGCTGGCGAGGCTGAGATCAATGCTGCCGCATCCATCTCTTCTCTTATGCTTTCGACCAAGTTTGACTTTACGTCAACTTACATCCTCATGAACGGAATCGCCGGTGTTTCCCCCAAGCTGGCTACCCTTGGCAGTGTGGCCATCTCCAAGTTCTCTGTCCAGGTTGCTCAGCAGTACGAGTTCGATATCCGTGACCTCAACTCCAGTTTCCCCTCTGGCTACATTGCCTACGACACTGGCTTCCCTGGCGAATACCCCCAGGAATCCTACGGCACTGAGGTCATGGAGCTCAACGAGGCCCTCCGCGACCTGGCCTTTTCTTTCGCCTCTCAGGCTACGCTGAACGACAGCACAACTGCCCAGACATACCGTGCCAGATACACTACCGACGACGACGCCTACGCTGCCGCCATGGCTGCCCCTGGTGTAGTCAAGTGCGACAGTGCCACCAGTGACGTTTACTACTCTGGAAACATCCTTGCCGAGGCCTTCGACAACACCACCAAGGTCTGGACCAACCAGACTGAGTACACCTATTGCATGACTGCACAGGAGGACTCGGCTGTGCTCCAGTCCATCATGCGTGCTGACCTGGCTGGTCTCGCTGACTACGCCCGCACCATTCTCGTCCGTACTGGTAAGCCCGATACTCACCTTTTCTTCTAACATGCGCAAGCGAATCCAAGAGTACTGACCTGATGTTGATAGCCTCGGACTTTGACCGCCCCCCACTGGACGGAACTGCCTACGACCACCTTCTGATTGATGATCAGGGCGGTTTCACTCCTGCTGTGGAGAACATCTACCTGGCTGGTATCGAGATCGTCAAGGGCATCCTCACCAGCTGGAACTGCACCTTTGCTGCTGGCATTGAGCCCACCAACTACATTGGCGACATCTTTGGTTCCCTCGGTGGAGAGCCCGACTTTGGCCTTGGTAGCGTCTTCAGCGGCGAGGGTGCTCGGACTGACGGCTCGTCTTACACTGGATACATCAAGAGAAGCAACTATGGCAGACGCGGCTTCTACAAGAGCCCCAAGGCTGCTCGCCTCATGCACTAGAGGCTCCAGGATTCTTATTAGAAGCTGGAACTGATGCTTGCTAAAAGCAAATGCATCATCTTGATAAAATAATGTATTGATAAATTGTTTTCTGTCCTTCGGCATCAAGGTGATATTGAGACCCTTTCGTTGCACTATTCACCGACTTGGCATCGCTCGATTTGTGCCATGCTGCCAAACAGCCATTTGCATGACCACAAAGAAATGTCTTTGCTTTCACCAAGACAAGACAGAGCCCTTACGGAGCGCGATAAAGCAACAATGAACCCACAGTCTACACAATGGCTGTCAAAATCATTGTTCGGCGGGTGTATAAGACACAGGCTTAAGCGAAACACTTGGTAAGTAAGCTGATTGATGAACCTTGTAATATAAAACAAAACTTGGTAAAATTTATAAAATGTCGCTTCCACTTGATCGCAAGTACTATGCAAAGGCATCAGTGTTGAGCTCTGTTCCCAATCCCAGACTTGAAGACTCAAAGAGGAAGATGACCGAGTCTGCAAGGAGCTTCAAAGAGACTCGACGACGGTTGTCCATATTGAAAGGGGAAAAGCAGGTTGCATCCGTCGATCAGGTTATCGAAAAGAAGGCAATCAAAGCCATACACGTCAATGACGACGACGTAGACGCTTGGAACCATAGCCTGCGGGCCGAGCCGTCACTTGGAAACTTTACAGTGGTAAGCGCCGACGACTACGAAGATGAGCATACAGTCCCTTGCGGTAATCCCGATTGTAACCGCTGTGACCTGTTGTCAGTTGTTTCGGATTTTGACGACGAGGAAGATGGAGAGCTCCTCAAACCTACAACACGATTGACCGGTGCGGTGTCCTTGTCGCAACAAAGAGTTGATGGGGCGATGAAGACTCAACAAAGAGCCAAGACGGCAAGACAACAAGAGATGCATGGACTAGGCCCGTTCTCTCTTACGACCCAAGAGGTACGTTATACTGTACATGAAACCCATCCGGTCAAGGTCGAGCCTCTGAAAATATCACAGGAGTCGCTCGGTGCGTATATGAAGTCATATTCAAAGCAGGGCCAGTCTTTTCATAACACCAGTCCCAATCCAAAGTGTCTCCAGCCTGCATTTATTCAGGACGATGAAAGTATCGCGGCCGCATATCCATTCGACGGAGAAGAGTCAATCAAGAGCCCCATTGACAGAGTTATCGATACGCTCAAGTACAGCCCGCAGGTCGTAGATGCTCGGGGGAGGCGATTGTCATTGTCTCATATCAAAGCATTCAAAGACAACCAGGTGGATATCATTCAGGACAAGACGTCTGGCACGGATTCACTTCGTGAACAAAAGACCGAAGCGGCTCACAGAATTGCTACTGCGCAGACGGCGAATATAGAGGATTGTAGAGAGGACGGCGCGACTTCATTGGAAACAAAAGAACCCCGGCAAACCATTAGGCCACACAGGTCTCTCCATAGGACACCTTCTGTGCGTCATTCTAATTCTCAATCATCAAGCCGGGCCAAGTCCCCATGTCCTCCTGCTGTTTCGCCAACGGCCCCATCAGACCAGAGACAGTCATTCAGCGAGCACATGGCGAAGCGAGACCGGGGCATAGAGCGAGCTCCACCACGGTTTTCCAAGCAATCGACAACAGACGAGCACGGCGAACCGCGATTCGGCAAGGGATCACGGCCGCCGGTCAGCTACAGAGCTTCTGGTATATAGAGGATAAGTATTGTTGGTTGCAGATCCCGTAAGTACGGGTGTCTTTGGGGTGGATATATTGGTGATATTTTTGTACTTATAGAATGTAATAACATGTATTATTATACTTGTTTCTTTTATTCAAAGCAGAAAGATTCTCAGTAATGTTTCATTGGTCAATTATTTGCATGTTGCCTGCTTAGTTTGGCCCTCCCGCATACTACGTAGATGTGTGTTTAGTATAACAATCCTATTACCAGGATTTGGGCTCCGGGACGAAGGCCGGAAGAGCTGCAGCTTGCCTAACCCTGGACCCCACTTCTGCCGAAGCCTAGAAAGCACTAGCTGTGGAGAATATAGACCACTAAACTCACTGACGACCCTAACCTGCGACCCGCTACGGCACGAAGTCCGAGCTTGCTACAATGACATTCAAAGGTTGATGGTTTTCCAACTGCTGTTCTAATGATGGCAGTTTATCATTGAATACTATTGGCTAATCAATCAACGACCACATAAATTGAGATGAACATCAATTGTTTGCAATAAGCAAACAGAAAGACGAGAAGGAGGCTGAGTTGTTGTGCGCAACACACTGAAGAGCGCTGAAGAGCACTGGAGCTGCTGCTGTGCGTGCTGCGGGGCAAACCATCAGCGCAGCTGTCTCCGAGCCATGGCAGAACATTCGATGGCGGCGGCGACAGCGGCGGCTGAAGTTTCTTCGTCGCCCGTAAGAGCCCTGCGAGATTCATTTGGCGACACGAGACCTCCCGACATCAGTCGCAAGATTACGGCATGTGTCTCGTGTCGAAAGCAAAAGATCAAATGTCACATGTCCGCATCTGGACCACCATGTTCGCGGTGTCAAAAGAGGGGACTATCGTGCACAGTCAATCGTAGCTTGCAAATGCTCCTGGAGAATGATACATTGTCAGTGCAGTACTCATGGTCCCCCAAAGAAGGGTAATCAGACTTGCGGCAATGCTTATTCATTATCAGATGGAAGGACTCTATGGAGAAGAAATTCCAGACTCTCCAGGATGCCGTCGAGAAGATCACAGCTCACATACATCTTCCGAGAACCAGCTCACCGCATCAGACGGCTTCGCAACAGGAATCACGTGGCCATGACCTCCAAGAGGCATCTACACATCGGTCTGTTCAACATAGCCCTGGCCAACAGGGAAATTCTTGGGACATCATTCTCGACCCGCATAGGGGTGTGGGAGATGCTCCCGGGTCCTGTATCGGTCCTTCGACAAATATCCCCCAATTCACTCACCAGCAGAATCTGGACATTGTCACAAAAGGAGTCGTCGAAGCTGGAAATGCCGAGATATACTTCAACAAATATCGTAATCGTCTGGATCACTTTGTCTACTCATTACTCGGTGATCAAGGCAATGAATCATTCGATGCTCTCGGCCACAGATGTCCTCTTTTGGCTGCCGCTGTCTGTACAGTGGGCGCTTTACATTCCGGGTCACGGAATACCGATTATGAAAGCTGCCGAAAGGAGTTGATTGGCTTGAGTGAAAACATGAGCCTTATCTGACAGAAAAATGGGGATGACTGCTATTTTGGGTAAAGAACGACTCCGAAAATATTGTTTTACGCAGGTTTTATGCTGTTTAAAGTAGGTTTTGCGCTATTTTACTTTGTTTTTTTAGCTGTCTCGTAAGGTTTTATTAATGCATTATTTTTAATAATAAATAATGGATATTAAAGTCGATTTTTGGCAAAATAATAATAGGTAATAAGTAAAAAGGAATATATTAAAATAAAATTATAACTTAATATATATATAATTAATAAATAGGTATTTTATAATATTATATATTATATATATTTATTTTTTTATATGCTTAAGCATACGTTATAAAATACGTATATTTAAGCATTATAGTCGTAAACCTTACCCTTTTACGTTAGCTTATTTAAAATTTGGCGAATTTAGCTAATTTAGTTTTTATTATATAGCATTATAACTTAATATTATTTTTATATTAATATATTGCTTTTATAGCGTTATAATCCGGTATATTTTAGCTAGCTTATTTTAATTATTGCGATTTTTATAATAATAAACGATATAAATTTATAAATCGACGATTTTTGCGAATCCTTTTATACGATCCGATAAATATAAGCTATATATAAAGCCCGGTTTATAATTTATTTTTTTTCGTACGAGTAAAACGCGATTATATACGCGTATATTAATCGCTTATTTTACGCTAACGGAACGCATAAAAAGCTTATATTTTAAAAAAAAAAATAAATATAGCCGTAGCCGCTAAGGCGGTAATAAATTTTCGAAGCTTTTAAACGTATAATAAAGCTATATTTAAATTAAATATTTTTCGTATATTATTAATATTATATATTATATTAAATAAAAAGGGTTATATTTATTATAAGCGGCCGGGATAAGGTAATTATAAATATAAAAAAACCGCGCGCGGTCGAAATATTTGGTTTACGATTTATTAATAGCGACCGGCTTATAAATAATATAAAAAAGCAAAATATAAAATCGGTTATAATAAAAATAAAAGTTATTTATACGTTAAAACGGGCCGTATTTTAAAAAATTATCGAGCTTTACGCCGTTATACGGTTATTATTTATATTACGCGGCTATTTTCGTAGCCGCGGTCGTATAATTTAAATATTTAAATATTTAAAAAAGGTAAATAATATTATATATGGGCGTAAAAGTATAAAATTAATTGGTTTAGTGGAGGTTAATTTTTATTATAAATATTATTAGTTTAGGTTTTTTTAACGAAATAAGGAAAAAGGCATTTCCCGGGATAAAAAATAGGATTATAAAATTAAAAATTAAAAATATATAATTTAATTTATTAAAATATTGCTTTAATTAAGGTATATAGCGATTTTATTAGCTTTTAAGTTTATTTAATTTGCTAAATAAGTAAAGCATATGCCGCAGCTGCTAACGGAAAACGAGAAACCTTATAAAGCTATTAAGGCACGGATTTATAATTAAAAATAGTATTTTTTAGTATTCGAAAGCTATTTTATCGCTTTTTATTAATAAGCCGATTTTAATAATTTAATTTTATAGCTAGGTATCGGTTTTTTAAAGCGTTTGCGTTTAAATTAGTATTATTTCGCTTTAGGATTATTTTAATTTATATGCGTAAATAAGCTTAAAAAAATAATAATAAAAGGGATTAGGCTAAAAATAACGCGCGATATTTAAAATTATCGTATGCTAAGCCGGCGAATATAATAAACGGTATGCCTAGGAGTATAATATTATTAGCGGCTAATAATAAGGCGGCTTTAGGAAGGATTATAATATTTAAGGCTATTTATGGTGGTACCGGAGCTGTGTTTTTAAATAACGAAGCGGTATTTGGGAAATTGGCGCTAGCGCTTTATTGCCGATTTTTATTTTAATTATATTAGACGCGGTATTTTTTAAGGTTTTATTTCCTATTAAAAATAGCACCGCATATAATCCCGTTAAGGCGACGCTAATTATAACGGTATTTTTATAGCATTATATTTATTTTATATTTATTAATAGGTTAATAATTAAAGGAGTTTTTAGCGCTTTAAAGATTTTATTTTAAAGTAAAAAAATATAACAGCTAAATATCGCTTTAAAGAATAATATTATTTTAAAAATAGCTAATATATTAAATAAATTCTTTTATATTATATATAAAAATATATTTAGTATTTTAGGTTAATTATAAAACGCTTAAGACCTTTATTTTAATATTTTGCACCCTATTTTAGGATCTTTAATAAAATTATAAAATAATATAAAATTTGCCGTTTTAATTTAACCACGTTTATAATTAATATATTAAAAAGAACGATTAGCATTAGCAATAATTGCTATTATAGTAAATATAAGGTTATATTTAATACCATAGGTTAATATTATAAAGCCCCTAAAACTTTTATTTTAATATTTTGCACCTTATTTTAAAATCTTTAATAAAATTATAAAGCAATATAAAACTTGCCGTTTTAATTTAATTATATTTATAATTAATATATTAAAAGGCATAATTGGTATTAATAAGGATTGCTATTATAATAAGATAAAACCTAAAAGAATTTGGTAAAACTGGATAAGATATAAAAGCCGATTTTATATAAAGGCGCCGGGGTTGCTGCGGCTTAAAGATAAAGGGCGGTAAAAAAAGACAAAAGCTATTAATTATTATAATATATATAATAATAATATAAATATAAACGATAAAATTCTAGCGTTATTTATATTTATTATTTATTATAATAATTATAATATAAGCGATATAATAGCCGCCGCTAAACCTTTATTTAAGGCGATAATTATAAAATGCCTTATATTAATTTATATATTTATAAAAATATTAATAAGCGCGATTATAATTAAATTTTAATAAATATTAAACCGTATATAGTAGTATTTATATTTATAAATATTTTTAAAAATCCTAGTATTTATAAAAAAAGCTGGGAATTAAATAAATAAATATATTTTATATTAAAATAAAGCTTTTAATATTATATAATAATTAAGGGTAATATAAATAAAATAAAATAAATATACGAATTAAAGGTTTTTATCCTAAAGGGAATATAGTAATTTAGGGTATTTTTTAGTGCGTTTACTATTTTAGAGCTTATTATCGGTATTTTAATCGGTATTTTAGTCGGTATCCTAATTAGTTTCCTTATTATCCTTTTTTTTTTAATATTTTTTTTAACTTTTTTTTTATTTTTACCCTTTTTTTTGCTTTTAGGAACGCGCTTATATTAGCAATAACTAATTGCGTAATAAATATATTCGGTAGCTTTAAAAAAGTATAAATTATTAACCCGCGTAATTTTAATTTTGCCGATTTATTAAAAGCTAAAATCGGTTAAGCTATTAATAACATAAACGGTAATATTACCGTTTTTTTTATTATCGGTTAAATATCCGGTATTAACGCTAAAACCGGGGCGTTAAATAAATAAGCCGTTTAATAATTTAACGATATTATAAATTATACTTATTTTAAAAATGCTAAAATAAATTTAAAAAAAATATATATTTTATAATTAATATTTATAATATACGAAAAGCTAAGCCTATTTACGTTTAATATTAATAGCTTTTTTATCCTAAACGCCGTTAGCTAAAGCTTTAGCGGAAATAAAATCGTTAGCTATATTATTTAAATCGTATATTTATTTATAAAAATTAAAAAATAATAAATAAAAAAAGTCCTTTAATTATATATAAAGCAAATATTTAGCCTAAAGCAAAAAATAGGAATAAATAAAAAAAGAAAAAGAAAAGCATAAAAAATATATTTAGCGATAAAAAGTCTTTTATAACCGTTTAATAATTTATTATTATTATATCGGTATAAATAATAAAAAAGGCTAATATTTTTATTAGCGTTTAGCGCTTTATAGCTTTCCGATTAATAATATATTATTTAGTATAACGGCCCGGTAATTAATTTATTAAATATTTAAAAATATTTAAATAAATAGGTTACGGTATACTTAAAATTCGTATAAAAATATAAGTAATTAAAAAAAAAATCGAAGTTTTTAGCAAAAAATAATATTATAATATTTACGATTAATCGTTAGCATTTATAAATAAAACGAAAAATTATTTATAATATAAATATTAAAAAGTTATATTAATAGTTATATTTTTAATAAAATCTTTTAACCGTAAAGGGTAAACGGTTAGGGCGGTAAAGCGTATTATTTGCGAAGCTTTTTTGCGTCGTTTAAAGGTATAATACGTAATAATTAGCGGCTTACGTAGGCGATTTATTACGCGTTATTTATATTTATTTTTGTATTTTTTATTTTTTATTCTTTTATTTTTTATTCTTTTATTATTTTTTTCCCCGCTTTTTTACCTTTTTTTTTTATTATTAATTCGCTTCGGTCCTACCGTCGCGGATTATTTTATTAATCGCCAGCTATTTATTTATAACCGTAATATTATGCATTTTTGCATTTTTAACCTTTTAGTAATATTAGTTTTTTTAAATTTTTTAAATAAAAGCTTTTAACGTTAAATTATAGCCGAATTTATAAAAAGCTATAAAAATATCGGTTAAAGCTGGTCGTATTAGTTTTTCGCGTTTTATTTATAATTAAAAGGTAATTATTATTTATAAAATATTATAAAAAACGGCGCGTTTAGCGTATAAAGTTTTCGTAAAAGATTTAAAAAATCGGATTAAATTATAAAAATTAATAAATTTAGGAAAAAATTAGAAGGATAGATTTTTCGAAAATAATATAGGTTTTTATATAAAAGCGCGTATATTAAATAATAGCATAAATAATAAAATTAATCGAGTAATTTTGCTTTTTTTATAATCGGAATATAGCGTTAATTTTTATAGCTTTTTTTTTTATATATTTTAAATAAAAAGCAAAAGCGGTTATAAATAAAATTAAATAAAAATTTAAAAAATTTACGAAAATATATATTAATTATAATATTTAAAGCAGTTAAAAAAATAATAATCGTTATTAATTTATTATATTTGACCTTTATAAATAACGGGCTAGGCCGGGCGATAATCCTATTTAATTAAATTTAAATTACGCTTTATTATCGCTTTAAATTTAAATTTTATATTATATATGCTAAAAATACCTAGGTGTAGGGGTGGCCCGTGCCTTTAATTACCGTATAACTAAAATTAGTTAATTTTATAATTTTTTGCTAATTAAAAATTATATAAAAAAGCTATTTTAGACCGGCTTTTTATAAATATATTGCTTTTATAGTTATATATTTAAATATACGTTAGTTATTTATTTTTTATTAATCGCTATAGGCTTTATAATAATAAACGATGCCTTTTAAAATATTTATAAAATAAACGATATATAATAGCCGCCGTTAGCCTTTTATCCTAATTTAATTTATAATATTATATATTAAGGTGGCTATATTATTACGAGGCAATATTATTAAAAATTATATATTAATTTATATATTATTATTTTAATAAAATATTATTTATATTTATTATAAATAATTATATTTATTATATTATAATTATATAAAAACTACCTAAAAATCTTATTTAGCTACTAAGTAAACGGTAATATAAAGTATTTATAGCCTTTTTTAAACCGCGCTTATTTATTTAAAATATATAAATAGCCGTAAGCGACTATATATAGCGCTGCTTTTAATCTGCGGATTAAAAAAAAAGATTTATAGCAGCTATTTAAATAAATATATACGAAAAAAAGTAAAATATATATTACGCCCGTAATCGTAATTTTGGGATTACGACCGATAAAATAATTATTTATCCGAAAACTTGGCTATTATCTAAGCTTTAATAAAAGGATGCGTTATTTTTAAATATAGAGATTTTTTTTAATTATTTTATAGAAGTAATTTGCCGTAAAAGGAAATAAAGCTTTATTAAATTCGTTTATTTGGCTAAAGGCTATATAAATATCTAAATTTAGGAAGCAAAATATAATTTAAAGGCCGCTATTAGCGAAATAGATTAAATGCAAACGATTTTACCTTTTTTTTAACTCGAAAATAATAATAATAAAAAAACGGATATATATTTTAGTATATTTTCGAGTTTAAATAATTTTTTCGGATTTATAATTTTTTATTTATTAATCGATTAAATAATAATTTTTTATTTATATTTTTTTCGTTATTATGCCTGGCTTTTTAATTATTAATAAATCTAATTTTAGCCGTAATAGCAGCCGTATTATAAAATAGGCAATTCCCGGTTTACGTCCGTAATATTATTCGAGCTTATAATTTATAATTTAATCCGCCGACGCCGCTTAATTTTTTAGCAAATAACGGCTCGTTATAAAATATATTCCCGAATAACGGCGGATAATCCCGTTTATTATATATACCTTTAATCGGAGCTTATTAATTATAAATTTAATAAAAGCTAATTATAAAAAAGTTTATATTAGCGATTTTATTATAATTTATATTAAGCTTTATATTAAATTTTAAGCCGCCGAAGCCCGGCTTTTAAAATTTATAATTTTAATAATTTAGGTTAAGCTAAGCATTATTTAAAAAAGCGGCAAACGCTCGGTAAATTAGGATTTTAGCGGCGAAAACGCTAAAAACGTAAAAAAGGAGTTTAAAATCGTTTAGGCGATATTTACGGAAAAAAATAGCCGTAAATAATAATAAAAAAATATAAAAATAGCTTTTTTTAAAAATATAATAATATAAAATATTAATTAATATATTTAATTCGTATATAATAAATAATTTAAATTAATTTAAAAAAATGCTATTATTAATAGCGTAGCGCGCTAAACCGTGCTTTTTATAATCCGGGAAACGCCCGTTAATATATATTGCATTTTTTAAAATAAACCGTACTTCGAGTAAAAAAGGTTATTTATAGCGGTATATTTAAAATAAATTAAATTTAAACGGTTATTTTTTATTTTATTAGATTATTTAACGCTAGCGAGCCGTGCTATTTTAGCGCTTATTAATAATACGGCGTTTTTTAATTTGCTTTAGCGCTAATACGAATTGCTAATAGCTAACGCATTTTTTAAATTATTTTTGTTTTAATTATATTATAGCGTTTTCCGTTATATTTTAAAAATAATAAAATAGAATTAATAAAAATTTACCGTTTTAATAGCTATATTGCTAAAATATAAAAAACCCGGTTTTACGCTAAAATTTTAAATTAGCAATTAATTTAAAAATTTCCGCCGCTTAATAGCTATTAATTAAAATAACGCGAGGTTTCCCTTTTTTTTTTAATTTAGCTTAAATTATAAAAATATATATACGCGGGATTTCGAATACGGTTATACCCGATAAATATAAACGCTTTATATATAATAATTTTAGTAATAATTTGCCTAAAAGGTCGAAAAGCAATTAAATAAAACGTATAAATTACTAAATATAATAAATAAATAATTTTTTATATACGGCTTATCGTTATATTATATTAAATTAATTTAAGCAAATAATATATAGCTAATATACAGAAATTTCCCGAAATATATTTAATCCTTAAGCTACGAATTAAATAATTACGGATATAATCCGGGGGAAATAAAGGCTGGGTTTTTTATGCGCTAAGCTAGCAGGGTTTTTTTTTATATAAGGCCTACTAAATTGCCCGTAAGGTTATATGCGTAGCTTATTTACTAAGCGTTATATGCTTATATATTATCGAAATGCTTATTTTAGCTATTATACGGAATATATATAAAGCTATTTATAATTTTATATTTGCTTTTTATCTCCTTTAAAAAGCCTGGATTATTAATAATATATCGGGAGTTAAAAATAAATTTAAATTAATAAAAAAGCAATCGGTATTCGGAAGGCTTAATAAAGAGTATAAATTAACGGTGACTTTAATTCCGTAATAATAATGGCTATATAATATCTATTTAATACCTACCGGAAAGTGGTATTTATAGCGTTAAATTATTTACATTTATACCCTATTATTTTATTTTTGCTTTTATTTTACCTTTTAAAATTACCTTTAAGTCACTTTTAAATTACCTTTAAATTACTTTTAAGTTATTTTTAAATTATTTTTAAATTACTTTTAAAATTATTTTTAAAATTATTATATTTATTTCCGCTAGCTATAATAACGAATTAGCAAAATAAAAAGCTATTAATATCGGTTTAGCGTAAAAGCCGTTTTAACTCGGCCGTTTATAAAATTTAAAGCCTTAGCTCGAAATAAATAATTTAAACGTTATTATTATAAATATTTATAAAACAGTTAATCCGAGGCTTAAAAAGTGTAGCGGTGCCGTAAACCTTTAAAAATATTAAAATATCCTTTAAAAAGCCGTAATAACTAATTTTAGCAAAAATCGCTCGTTAGCGAAACGGTATAATATATTTATATACGTATAAAATACGTTTGCCTTTTAAACGGATAAGCTGGATAATATTTAGGACGGAACGGATATAGCTTTTAAAGCTATAAATTTTATTTTAACGCAAAATTTTACGCGTACTATTTTTTTTTATAATTTAGGAGTTTTTTTTTATTGCCGGTTTTTAAAAACCCGTAAAATTAGCGATTTAAAAAAAGTTATAAAGGTCGCTTTTAAAGCCTTTAAAAAATCCCGCTAAAGCTACGATTTTCGAATTTTTAGGCTTATAAGGCTATTTAACGAATTAAAGGCTATTATAAATAAAAACCTAATAATAAAAAAGGCAAAAATATTTTAAATTTAAGTAATAAATAAACGGTCGAGTATTTAAATCGATATTAAAATACGTTATATATTAGAATAAATATGCTTTTTAAATAATATATAATCCTTATAAATAACGGGCCGGGCTATAATAACCGTTACGTTTTTTTAAACCTTAATCGGGCGCGTAAATAGCTAGTAAATCGGGTAATTAATGCTATTATATTATATTTAAATCCGATTATATTATAAGCCGGTAATTTTAAATTAAATATAATATTAATAAAATTATAAATAAAATATTATACCCGCAATTCGCTATTATAATTCGAGTTACCGTCCGGCCGTTTTTTTTTTATATTTTAGAAATTAAAAAGTACCGCTCGTATAACTAAATTATTAAATTAAATATAAAATATAAAACGTATTATCGCCGTATCGAAACCTAAGGCTTACCGAGCTTAAAAAAGAATTATCGCCGGTTTAAAATATATTTTATAAATAGCAATTTTATAATAAAATAAATTATAAATAAAATTTATTATTTTAGCAGCTATATAAACGCCGAAAAGCGACGATATTTTAATAAACGATTCGAAAAAGGTTTTAAATTTAAAAACGTTAATATTATTATAAGCTTAATAAAAAGGAAAACCGATCCTAAAAATATAAACCCCTTTTGCTTTAATAATTTAAATTTTTATAAAAAATATAAACCGGCTTATTAACTAAAAACTAAAACGGCTTTATCGGCTAAAAATTAATAACGTAATTCCTCGGAATTATATAAAACTTTTTTAAGCAATAAGATCGGGTTGGATAAATTTAAATTTTTTAAGTTTTTTACGAAAGCTTTATTACGATTTTATAACGTTTTTTTTCGGGCTAAAGCAAAAATAATTAATATCCGGAAATATATCTAATACCTATTACTAATAATAATATATTATACGACGTCGATTAACTTTTAACCTTTTTGCCAAATAAATATATTAAAATAAATATACTTAAAAATTATATATAATAATGCCTTTTGCCTTAGGCTATCTTTTATTTTTGCCTGTTATCCATATATCGAAAAGCTATTTTTTATTATTACCGGCTTTTATTAATTAATATATCTTTTTTTCGAATTATATTGTTATCCCGCCTTTTATTTCGATCGAAGTTTTTGCGAATTCCGAGACGATAATATCGAAATTATTTAGTAAATCGAGTATTTTAACCGCGGAATTCGGGGTTTTTTAATAATATAATTCTGCTTATGCCGGGTTAAATTCTGGTGCCGTATAAATATTACACTATAAATATCGCAAATAAAAAGTTTAAAAGGACTTTAGGGGTGTTTAATAATATATACGAATTTTTAGTAGCTAAATAAATTATTTTAGCTTAAAAAAAATGCCCCGTAATCGCTATAATACGGATTAATAAAATAAATTATATTATTATAAATTATTTAATATAAATGCAAATACGCTTAGTTTATAAAAGCTAACGAATAATTAAAATATATATAAGCTATGCTATTATAGATTATTTAATATAAATGCAAATACGCTTAGTTTACGAAAGCTAATAAATAATTCGGGCATATATAAGAAGGAGTTTACGATATAATAGCCTATATAAAACAAAGGATTTGGTATAAAATTTGTTTTTTAGAGCTAATATTGGCTAAATTTTAATAAATGCTATATATAAAAGACTAAAAGGTTAAAAAAAAAAACTGCAAAAGGATTAGCTAAACGGTTAAAGTTATTTTTTAAATAAATAATTAGTGCTAAATAAATAAATATTTTAGCCTAGCGTCGTTTATATTTGCTATTTTGCGTATAAATAATTAGAAATATATATATAAAGCAAAATTTATTATTTAAAATTGCTAAAAAAATAAAGAAAAAAAAAAGCTCGATTATACTAAAAATAAA
This sequence comes from Pestalotiopsis fici W106-1, assembly GCF_000516985.1. Classification (NCBI taxonomy): domain Eukaryota; kingdom Fungi; phylum Ascomycota; class Sordariomycetes; order Amphisphaeriales; family Sporocadaceae; genus Pestalotiopsis; species Pestalotiopsis fici. The sequence continues at coordinate 4,095,380 of NW_006917092.1, read as the reverse complement.
AAAACCAGCGGTTTAAATAAATTTAGCGGTAATTATTTTTAACTCCTAATAACCGTATTAGTTTTAGTATTGCTTTAAATAATTATAAAATATAAATATATTACCGCAAATATTATAAATAAAAGGTTAAAAAAATAATATTATAACGCGCTATAAATTATAAAATATTAGCGTAAATAAACCCGGTTTAGGAGGATTATACGATAAGAGTTATAAATTTAACCTTTATAATCGTAAAATCCACTATTATACGTTATTAAATATACGCTTAGCCTAGCCCGGCGGGCGGAAATTAAAAAATAATTAGTGCATATATATAATTAGGTAGCTGGAAATATTACCTTTATTTATAATTAACGGGTAATAGGTTTTAAATAATAAGGCTTTTTTTTCGAAATTAATATATAAATTTAGGTATTTATGCTTATAAAATAAAAAAGAAGCATTATAAAGAAATTAAAAGGCGCAGTTAAAAATGGCCTGTTTGAGCTATAATTAAAAAAGTGACTATATTGGCTTAGGTTATAATATATTATATGGAATCGCTAAATAAAAGAGAATGGATTACGATAAAACAAGTGGTTTTATGCTTAATAAATTATCGCGATAGCAAATATTTTGAATTATTATTTATATATACTTAAGCTTATATACGTATCTAATTATTTAAAATTGGCTATAATATGGCTTTTAAAATCGTATATATAAGTATGCCTTTTTTATGCTTTATTTGTTTTTATTTTTATATTTAATTATTTTTTATATTATTTTATATAGTAATTAACTATTATAACCTAGCTGGAGATAAATAATTATAACTATATTTTAGTTATTATATAATAAAGCGCTAATAGTTTAAGCTTATTTTAATTATTATTAATAATATTTTTTAATTTTTAAAAATAAAATATTCCGATATAATATTTATAAAATATATATTTAAATTATAAATTATATATATATTTTTAGGAGAAATACGTATAGATATAATTTTTATTAGTTGCGGCGGGATTATAAACCTAGCCTAGAAAGCCTGACCGACCCTTATAATACCGTATATTATTATATTTTATTATTATTAGCGTTTTTACCCACCCGAGTCTATTATTATTAAAAGCGATTTTAGAATAAATTAAAATAAATATTAAAGGATTTAATAAATTTCGAAGTTTTATAGGTTATATTTTTTATATTAAAAATATTATAAAACACCTTTTAAATTTTTATTTTTTATTAATTTATTTAAAAGACGAAATTTCCTTAATCCGTAATCGCTAAAATAAAAAATATAGCTTTTTAAAAGCTTATTAAATATAAAAAATACCGATATATTTATAAATAAAATAAGGTATATAAAATAAAAAATATAATTTTTTTATAAAAGTGGGTATAATAGATATGCTTTTAAAGAAGTTTCCGACGGTTAATAAGGGTTAAATAAAGGCCACGCTCGAATTGCTAAAAGATTAAGTTTTTTAGGCGCTAAAAAATCGGCGAATTAGGTTTTATGCCCCGAATATGTTTCCGATAAAAATTAAGGCATATAAAAGCCTTTATAAACGTAGTTATATTTTATAAATTATAAATACGATTAGCAAAATAAAACGGAATTAAAAAACTACCTAAAAACGGAAATACGCGTTAGCTATTAAAACGCTAAATAAAAGCTTTCCTAAACGTAGGCCCGATATTAGCTTTAGCTTTGGAAAAAAAGACCGTATAATTATCCGGCCTAAATATAATAATTAATTATAAACGCCTATAATACCGTAGCTATTTTACCGTATATATTTATAAGCCGATAATTATAAAAGCCTTTAATAAAGGCCGAAATTAATAATAAAATAATAAAAAATACCGTAATAATATTCGAGCTAATAACGCTTTAAGCTATAAAGGTAAATTTAAAGCCTCCGCTAAATAAACGTTTTCGGCGGGATAAATTAAACGTAAGCTTAGCCGTTTTAAAAACGGCTAATAAAATCGGTTTTTATAATACGCTTAGGAATTCGACGAAAACGACTACTTTCCTCCCCAGGTATAGGTTCGGGGACGATAGCCTGATTTTAACGGCACCTAAGCTTCCCGTCGGATATAATATAATTACTCCTAACGACTTTATTATACCGGGATTAGCGAAACTAAATTTTAAATTTTCCCGTAAAAAAAAACGGAAAACGGCAAAAGAAAATTATAAAAAAGAAAAGAAGTACTTTTATTTATATTAGCAAAAAATTTCGAAATAAATATAATAAATTTATATATCCGATTTTAATAATTATTAAGCAAATATATAAGTATAAATATAATAAATAGCATTTAATAAAATTACGCGAGCCCCGGAAATAAAGATTTATTTTAAGCTGGAAAATTTAAAACCCTGCCGCCTCGAGCTATTTATATTAGCTAATATTATCGTTATTATTATTATTATTATTATCGGGAATAATGCGCTTAAGGCATTTTTTTTTATAAAGTCCGATATTTTTTTTTAAAAAACGCATAATTTATAATAATAATATTTTAAATGCTTAATATTAATATATTATTTAATTTTTTTTAGTTTATAAAATTTATAATAAAAATAATATTCGATTTTATTATTATTTAGCTTTTGATTATAAAAAAAAAATATTTTATATTATTAAACGAAAAAAAAAGCAAATAAAAAAGCTAAAAAAGGAGTAGATTTTTTGTTATTAAAAAAAGCTAAATTTAAAATGCCGGGGCGGGTATTAAGTTTTTAAAAATTTAAAATATTTATTTTAAATTTAGCTATTTTAAAGCGGGCGGTTTTCCGGCGGGCGATTTTCCGGCGGAAAAATTAGTAAATTTTTTAATATTAAAAGGAACCAGGATTTAAAATAACGGCGCCGGTAATATATCGCTAAAAGTTAGGCTTATATTTTTAAATTCGAGCTTAATTAAAGGTAATAAAGGTAATAAAAATAATATAAATAATAAAGGTAATAATAGCGATATTTGCGGAAAAACCTAATTTAGGTAATAATATTAATTTATATTAAGCTATATTCGCGTAAATATATTTTATCCGAGCTAGTTTTAAATTTGCTTTTTTTAAAATTCGAATAAATTATTATTATAATAAGGACCGTTTTATATTAACGTTGCGAAATTGCTTAAAATATATAAACCGCAATTTATACCGTTTTTTTATTATAAAATATTTTATATTTTAAGCGTTAGGATTATATTATTTCGGCTAAGCTGGTTAAAATAATATATTATATATTTTAAAATCCGATTATACCGTAAAAAACCTATTTTTTATTATTACGAATCCGCGATTATAACCGTATTCGTAATTTAATCGTATATGGCTAAAAACTAATATAAAGCTTTTTATTTAGGTTTACCCGCAAATAACGCTTTAATATTAACCGAAAAGGCTACCCGCTTAGCGTTATAATAATTATTAAATTTAAACCGGTTATTTAAGCGGCTTAAAGCGTTTTTTAAATAAATAAAAAAAAATAATAAATTACCCGTATTTTTATTATAAATTATATATTACGGCGAGACGCCCCGGAAGATTTCGAATATTTACGTATTAATATTTTTTTTTTAGCTATTCTCGCCGAATTAAGCGTTTTATTAAATTATACCGCTTTATAATTAACGCAAACCAATAGGTATTTTAAACGGTAATATTAAAATTTAAATTTTAAAAAAAGCTATCGTATTAAAGGCTATTAAATATAAAAGCGGCCGTATTAAAATTTTTTAGCTAATTAAGGCAATTATTAAATAAAGTTAAAATATCGTATATTTATATTTTTTACGGAAACGGGGATATATTATTTTAGCGAAGGGAGGAGGAGGCCTAGGAAGCAGAATAATAAGCAAATTAGTAAATAAGTATAAAAAAAAATTAGAAAATACTAATATTATTAGGGGTATAAATGCTAAAGGCAGTATTAAAAGCATTAAAAGCACTAATAATAATAAAAGCAAAAAAAGCAGTAAAAAAAGCAGTAATAAAAGCAATAAAAGCAGCACTAAAAATAGTAATAAAAGCAATAATCGAAGCGCCGTCACCTAAGGCGTTAAGCTTAGTTAAATAATTCCCTTTTATCGAAGTTTTAGTAGGCGATTTTTAGGTTACGGGCTTTAAATACGGTAAAAAAAAAGCGGTAGATATAAAGTAAATTAGATTCGCGATTTTATTATTACTAAAATTTTTTTGCTTTTTTTTATAGGCTTATTTTTAGGTAGCGTTACCGGCCGTTTTAAATAATTAATTTTATGCTTTTAGCGTATTTTGCCTTTATTTTATTTTTTAAAATCCCGTTTATAATAAAGGCATTTAACGTAATTAGTTTTGCGGTATTTTATAAGGTTTTTATTTTAAATAGCGATATAATCGCAGGCTTTATATAAAAAATAATCCGGCTATACGATTAATTTCGGCTTTTTTATACACCTTTTTTAATATTTCGCGCGCGTTATAGCATTAGGGAATTCCGCTTTATAGCCCGGATAAATAATATAAATTTTGCGATATATATCGAGATTGCTTTTTATAATAAAATAATAGCCGCAGCCGTTATAATTATAGCGATCCGGCTATACGACTAATTCCGGCTTTTTTATATACCTTTTTTAGTATTCCGCAAGCGCCGTAATATTAGGGAATTCCGTTTTATAATATAAATAAATAATATAAATTTTGCGATATATATTAAAATTCGGCTTTTTAAAAAAACGATAGCCGCACCCGTCGTATTTATAAAAACGCTCCGGATTATCTAAATACAAAATTAAGCATATTTAGCTTTTATATATTAAAAAATTTATTTTAAAAATAAATAAATAATTATAATATTTATAAACGAATTTAAAAGTATTTTTTAAAATTTTTTATCGCTTTTTGCTTTATTTACGGTAAATAAACGATTAAGCGGTATTATAACCGTAAGCAAATTTTGCTTAAACGTATTTTTTATAACGCTTATATTAAATATTTATTTTTTTTTAAAGGCAAAGATTTTTTCGATTAAAGGCCTGCTTTTAAATATGCTAATAAGCTTTTTGCGCCCCGACCTTTAAATTTAACGGTATTATATCTCGTTAACGTTTTAATATAAAAATTTATTAAAAAGCATAAAATAAATCGCGGCTATAAGGCGCCCGATATTTTTTTAAACGGCTAATAGGTAATTTTAAACGGTTTAATTAATAAGCTAAAAATTTAAGCTAAAATTCGACCGTTATAAATAAAAATAAGCGACCGGGTTAAAACTATTATCGCTAAATTTTTTTTTTTAGCTAAAGCTTATAATTATATTATAAATTTTTTTATTAATATTAATTATTAATAAAAAGTTTTATTATTAAATAAATAAAACGCCGAATAAATTTAAAATTAGCTATTTAATATAATTATTATTTACGCTAGCTAAAAATATAATTTTATTTTTAGCTTATTAAATTATACCGTATTAAAAATAAATATAAATAAAAAATAAAAATTGCTAGGTTTTTTAAAAAAAATAGCCCCGATTAGCCGAGTTTTTTCCGTAATAGCATATTAATTTATCGAATTTATAACGGAAAAAGGCCGCGTAAAAAGCCTAATTTTAGCGTTATTTTATAGCTTTAAATTTAAAAAAATAATAAAACGGGAAGAAAACGAATTTTCCGGAATAATCGGGATTTATAATATAATATAGCTTATAAAATTTTTTAAGCATAAGCCTATAATACCTAGTGATTTACCGGTATTAATTATATAATTATAAATAATTTAAAACTAAAGGATTATCGCGTATTAAATAGTAAACGTTTCGAAAATTTTAATATCGAAATAGCTATTAATTAAAAAATAAACTTAATAAATTATTAATATAAGGCGATTTATCTGCCGTATAAAATATATAAAATATAACTTCGGCTTTTGCCGGCGAAAGGTCTTTTTAACGTTAATATTAACGGTTATAAATAATTATATTACTAATAATAGCGCTAATTATTCTAATATTCGTTAAAGCATTAAAACCAAATTATAATTTTTATTATTAAATAATAATATCGGAGTTAATCGTCGCCCGTAAAATGCGTCCGATAAAGGGTATAACGGCAATTGGGTAATACCCGTAAAGCTAATTTAAGCCTTAAAAACGATCCGGAGGTTTTCCCGGTCGTTAAAGCCCGTAAATAAAAAATAATATAAAACCCTCCTTTTTTTATTTAAATTAATTTATTTAAAAGCATTTTGCGCCTTAATAAAAAGAAATAAAAGCCTATAAATACCTTTTAAAATATATTATAAATTAGTATATTTGCAGCGGAAGCTAAAGCTTTTTTTTATATTTTCGCCGTTTTTTACTAAAATTAAAAAACCGCGGACGCGTATATATATTTTATTAATAAAATTAATAAAATCCTGGTTATTAAACGTAAATTTATAATATTACTAATTTTTTATTATAATTTTTTAAATAAAATTTTATATTTATTTTATAATATTATTTTTCGTGCCTAAAAATATATAATATTTATATATATATTTTTTTTTAAATTTTTTGCCGGCTTATTAATAATAAATAAAATAGCGGTCGTCCTTAAAGATTATTTTTTTAAAATTAATTAAGGCTAAAAGGGATTTTTTTTATAAATTCGACCACTTTAAAAGCCTTAAAAACGCTAGCGAGCTCGTTATCGTTTTTAAATTTATTTTCGGATTATTTATTATTATCGATATAATTTAAATTTAGCTAATCGGCTTTTTTAACGTAATTATCGGAAAGGATACTTGTACCGACCTAGCCGGGGTTAGGCTCGCCGGCGTAGATTTTATTTTGCTAAAAAAATATAGCTATAAAAAAAATATTAATAAACGAACGTAAAAATTTAATAAAATATAAATATAAATATAAATAAAAATTTTAAATTAGTTTTATTTATATTATGCTTAAAGCTTAAAACGGGTGCAAAAAACGCCGAAGCGGCTTAAAATTAATAGGCACCTAAATTTATTAAAATAAATAATAAGATTATTAATAAAGGATAATAGGCTAAAAAATTCGATTTTAATAATTTTGCCTTAATTAGTCGAATCCGAGACCGTAGAACACTAGACTTACTAAGGATATAAATAATAGGATTTATATTTGGAGAAACCTGACTAGAGAGACCTGATTGGAAAGACCTGACTGGAAAGACCTAACTGGAGAGACTTGACTGGAGAGACCTAACTAGAGAGACTTAACTGGAGAGATTTAACTGGAGAAACCTGGCTTAGGAGAAAGCTTGGGTGGCTCGATTCTAATTAGATTGGATTTAAAAAATAAAAAATTAATCGATTTACCGAATAAAAAGGTTAAGTATAAAAAATGCAAATTATAAAAATCTTTAACTGCCTTAATAATTTAATTAGCTAATAAAATTAAGGTTAAAATCGTTAAGTATAATAAATTTATAAATATTAATTAGGTATATTTAGAAAGCGCTGGCTTAAAAAAAATCGAGGCTTAATAATTATAATACCTAAATATCGAAATTTACGGTAATAAAGCTTTTTAATATATTAAGCAAATATTAATAAAAATATATATAAGCAAAAGTGCTGGCTTAATAGTTTTAATTAAATAATTAAATTAAAATAAATAAAACCGGCAAAATAAATTTTAATTAATAGTGAATCGAGGTAAAAAATTAATAAAATAAATAAAACGAAAGCCTTAGGTAAAACGGATTTAAAAAATTATAAAATAAATTAAAAACAAAAAATATAAATGCCTAAGTGCTATAAAAATTAAAAGCCTAATAAATTATTTAAATACCTATTATTTATGCTTAAATATAATTTAAAATATATACGTTATATAACTAAAACTACTTTTATTTATTAGAAATTATTATATTCGATATATTTTTTATTAGTATAATAATATTTTTTTTCTCGCTTAATTCCTAATATTTATATTAGGTATATTATTATAAAGCCGTAAATAAACGCTATAAAATAAAAATTATATAAAAATCGTTTATATATAATAAAGCCGATAAACGGGTAAGATTTAATTAATTAATTTATACCCGATATTTATTATTTTAAAATTATAATTTAATCCGGTATATTATATAATATTTTATAATTTGGCATTATTAAATTAGTATTTTCCTTAAATTAGTTTATAAATTTTCCGTATATTATGGAAATATATAAATACTGCCTGGTTTAATAAATCCTAATTTTTAATATTACTTTTATAGCAAGTTATAATTTATAAATTAGTTATAATTAAATATCACTTTATAAAGCTTTATATACACTAATTTGTTTTTAATAATATTTTATACGCATGCTATTATATTATAAATATATGCTTACGACCTGCTTTTCTATATAAAACAAACGACGGTGCAGTGGGAGATTTTATATATAACGGATATATTAAAATCCACTCCTACTAAACTTTTAACTTAAAATCTGCCATTAGGCGGTGGTTAGCCGGCAGCGTCCGAGATTTTTAAATATAATTCGGATTAATTAAATGGCCTTTAAACGGGTTATGCTTTTAAACGGATTAATTTGGATTTTATCGACTTAGCGATAAATATGCATTTGCAGGGAAAGTTATATGTATATAATAGAAAAAAAAAGTTCATATATAATAAATTAAAGTGGTTTATTTATTATCTAGGTATATTGCCCCATTATAACGGCACGGCTAGCGGGTTTAAAGTTTAAAGTTTAAACGGCTTATTAAGCTCCATTTCTAATAACCGTTAGCCAGCAGCTTAGCTTTAAGCTTTAATAAACAACAATTCCATTACCCACGGAACAGCTTTAATCCATTACACCTAATTTGCGCACCCTAGCCGATTACGACTCTTATTTAAAATCTGCAAAATTAAGAATTTACTCCTATTTAATCTTATTGGCGTGTCTACGCAGATTCTTTACCTGCCACCTTGCATCCGGATTCCATTTATATCCTAATACCTTATCTTTTACCAGCGAAAAAAAAGCGTATTATTAATAAGGTTATAAAACCACGCCATTAATTACGGTTAAATAATAGGTAATAACTCTTATAAATTTATAAATTAAAAGGCCTTTTAAGCTATTTATATCCTTATTATATTATAATACCGAATTACTAATTAAATTATCTTTCTCCCAGCTAAAAACCAGCTAAAAAATAATATAGCGGAATATTATTATATATTATTATTTATTAATTAATTTTTATTTTGCTATAATTATTTAATATAACTATTTATAAATATCGTTTATACGGTCGCTAATACCTATTTTATATTATTATATTTTATTATTTAATTTTGCTAGCCGCCGGATTAAAAACGTATACGCCGAAGCGCGGTTAAATTTAAGCTTATAAAAATCGAGGATTATAACTATTTTTTAGTTTTTTGCGACCGCTAAAAACGTTTTTTTAATACCTAAAAACCTAAAGCTATCGCTTAAATTACCGGAGCTTATTTCGCGCCGCCGATTACGACCCTAATTTTATATTTATAACCGACCGCTTTTTTCTTTTTTTTTATTTTTTACAAATAAACGCGGTTTTACCGGCCTCTTTCGATATATTACCGTTTTAGCCGGGCTAGGTTTATATTTCCGTTTAATTTAAATAAACTATTTTAAACCCGCGTAACGTTATTATTATTTTAAAAATACTATTTTTTACAAATTTAAAAAAAAAGCGGTAAGTATTATTATAAATTTTAAAAAATATAATCGATTTACTTATATTATTAAGGTCGTTAAAATATAGCCGGTTATAAAAGTTATTTAAACGCTAAAACCTAACGGTTTAAATTTAAGCCTTTATTTTAATAAAATAAGCGTATTACTGCTTTTTATAATTTATATATAGCCGGAGCTAGCGGTATATTTAATCGATATTTTATTTATAAACGTTTTAATAATATTAATCCTATTACCGACCGTAATATTATAGATTTATTTTATTAAAATTAATCGGGTATATAGCGATTTTTTATCGGTTTTAGTTTTATAAATTATAAATTAATAATATTTATTAAAATTCTAATTAGAGTTTTTTTAAATTACGGTCCGATAATGCTATTCGGCTCGCTTAATATATATATATAAAAATAAAGGCTTAAATAGTATTATTATAAATTATTTAAAATAAGTTAGCAGCCCGACCGATCCGATATTAAGCCGCCTATTATATCACACCGGAATAAATTTGTTTAGTATGCGATAAAGCGTAACGTTTTATAATTTATAATTATTTATAACGGTGCCACCCGATCGACGCCGAATCCTATTATAATAAGTTAAATAAAAGGTTACGTTAGGCATAATAAATTAAAAACACGGCAAAATCAGGCATAATAAAAATACGGCAGTTAGGCATAATAAATTAAAAATACGGCAATTAAGCATATAAAGTTATAAATAATAAAAATTCGGATATTATTAGCAAATTATTAATTATAATTAATTATTACCGCCGCGAATTTAATTTATTTAATAAGCCGGCGCTTATTATTAAATTATTATATATTATTATAATATAAGCATAGCATTAAATATTTTTAATTTAATAAATATATTTATGCTAATAATTTTATAATTTACCTTAAATATTCCGGAGGAAAAATATAATATTTATATAAATTCCGAAAATTTTAATAATATTTTTATTTAGCTATTATTTAATGCCGTATAACGCGTTTTTAGCTTTTTCCATTTTTTTTAATTTTATTTACGATATTATCCTTATTTTTATTTTTATTAAAAACTTTTTTAGCGAAAATTAACTATTATATCGCGCGGTATCGTTTAGCCGCGTATACCTTAAAATTATTTATATTATAAAAAATTAATATTTTTTCTTTTTTTATATTATCGAAATATTAAAATATTAAAGCTAAGCGGGACCGGGCTATATTTTTATTAAAAAACGCTTTAATCCTGGCTTATAGCGCGTTTTGCGTTAGCGACGCTTAAATATCGCGGGCGCGCTTAATTATATTTTTAAGGTCGAGTAAATATTTATAATCGTTATTATTATATAAGCTTTAGGAAATATTAAAGCCTCTGCCTTTGCCCTTAGTCGAGCGGAAGCTTTAGGCTTTTATTTTGCCTTTATTATTGCTTTTACTTTAGCTTTTGCCTTTGCTTTACCTTTTATTTTTGCCTTTATTATCGCTTTTGCTTTGGCCTTTATCTTTGCCTTTTTTTATAGCATTTTTATATTATTTAAAAAGGACGCCTAAAAGGATATAATTAATTTTATTACGCAAATTAAAGGACGCTTATATATTATTTGCCTTATTTAGCGCAATTTCGTCGTTTAGCTGGACTTTTTCGTCGTTAAAGTATTTGCGGAATATAACTAATTTTTTTTCGTTATCGAGGGTATTTTAAAGCTTTTTAGCCTTATTTGCGAAACCGCCTAAAACGTCGGTAAAATTATTAGTTTTAAAATTATTAATTTTAAAATTATTAGCTTTAAAATTATTAGCTTTAAAATTATTAGCTTTAAAATTATTAGCTTTAAAATTATTAGCTTTAAAATTATTAGCTTTAAAATTAAAGTTTTTAAAATCGCTAAGCGCGTTAAAATTATTAGTTTTATTTTTTTCGATAATACCCGGCTATTTACTATTTTAGCCACCGCTTTTAAAGCTTTAGCTATATTTAAAAAAGCTTTTAAATTCCGACGTAATAGCGCTTTTAAAACGGCGTAAAATTTCGGATAAAACGGGCGGTTTAAATTTTTATTTTCCGAATTTAGCCGCCGTAATATCGAATTTATTACCGGAATTAAGCTTTTTAAAATAATAAATAAATTAATTTTTAATTTACTTTATTAAGGCTATTAGCTTTTTTTAAGTTAAATTTTAATACGTTTTTTATAACTTTATATCGTATATATAACGGTTTAGCTATAGCTCGAATTCGTTTTTACCGCTAATAATAAGGCTTTTTTTATTATTATTTTCGGTAAAAAGCGGCCTTTTTCGTTTAAAAAAATGCTTTTAAGGTATTGCTTTTTTAGGGAGATTTAGGCCGTTTTAAAAGATTTTATAGCTATTTTAATAATTATTTTAAGTAAATATCGTATTTAATAATAGGTATTTTAAAAAATAATAAAATTAAGTAGTAATTTAATCGTAATAAACGTAAAAGCGGATGGGCTTATTTAAACGCTATTTTATTTTTATCCGGTATTTATAACGATTTATCGCGATATAAATCGTATATTATTAAAATATTAAATATAGCTATATTATTTTAGAACGATATATAAATATATAATTTAAAAAGGTAATTTAAAATATTATAATTTATATTTATTTATAAAATAAAATAGTAATATTTATTTAAATATAATAACGATTTATTAATAACGATTTAAAGGTTTTGCGGTTTTAAAGATTTAAAAAACGTTAATTACTACCGCCGGCTTTTAAAATTAGGTATTTAAATTAGCTTACTATTTAATATTTCGTCGCTATAAAAGATATAGGAATTTTTTTTAGGCTCGTTATTTAAATGCGTGCTAATTTATTTTTAATAATTATTAAACCCAAAAAGCTATTTATTTCGATTTTTATTTTAATTTTTAAACTTAATAAAACCTTCGTTTTAGCTTTTATTTTAAATAGCGATTATAAAAATAATAATTAGCGAATAATTCGAATTTAGCGATACCGGCGTTTTAAACGTTATTAAAATTTTAAAAAATAGCTTATTTTTTTAAAAGGTATTTATTATTAAATAATATTTTAATAGCTTTTTTAGCCTAGCTACGGTTTTTAAAAAAATTTTTATTTTAATTAATATAATTATATAAAATAATAAAATTTTATAAAAATAAATTTCGGAGTTTATTAAAAAAATTGCCGTAAATTAATAATAATTAAAAAACGCGGAAACGGATTTAAAAAATTAGCGGGATATATTTCCGGTAATTATAAAATTAGCAAAAAAAAGCAAAAATATTTATAATAAGCGTAAAAAGGATTTTAACGCGCTTTTCGCTATAGGCGCTAACGGCCCGCGCTTTAATTATTTATTTAAAACCTTTTTCCGGAATTTTTTATATAATATATATATATAAATCGTATTTTACGGCTTTAGCTATTTTTTTATATATTATTTTATTAATATAAAAACGTATTACCGGCTAATTAAATATAACCGCGGCATATAAAAAACGCGATAAATTTAATTTATCGATTTATTTTAATTAAATTTTATCGCTTATCGGAAATTTACTAAAAAAAAGCTTACCGCCGCTAAAATCGCGATTAAGCTTATCGGGTTTTTTATACCCGTAAAAGCGGTAGCCGACGAATTTATTATTATTAATTTAAATTTCGATAAAGCCGTAGCAAGCTTCGAACCCGGCTTTTGCGGCGCTTAATAACCGGTTAAATATATTAAAACAAAGCTTAAAAACGACGATAACGATTTAGGCGTTAAAAAAAATAACCGCCCGTCGTTTAAGCCTAAAAAATTCGCTATTAAATATAACGCGTTTCCGTTTACGTATAATTACGCTTATAATACAGCCGTAAATAAAGATTTTAAATTAGCGATTAATAATTTAAAATTTACCGATAAGTTCGAAGCGGTTAAGGACGTTTTTTAAAAAATACTCGTCCGTATCGTTATATTATACGCCTAATATTATTAAATAATTTTAATAAACGGCCTCGGTTCGGTAAAACTTAAAAATAAAAATAATATCGCCGTATTACGAAAATAGCTCGCCACTAACGTTTAAGCCTTTTTTATTTATATTTAAGCAAAGCCGTAGGCTAAAAGCGAATATAACGCTTTTAAAATATTGTTTAGCGGCTTTTTTTAAATTAAAATAGCCGATTTTATAAAAGCGAATAATTAGGGAAATATTAAAAAAAAAACTCGAAAATAAAAGGGATTAATAAATAAACGCAATAAATTACGGTTAATTTAAAATAATTAAAATTAAATAATATATTTTACGTAAATTTTTTTATTATTTTAATTATTACGGGTAAATTTAATATTATTTAAATTATATTTATTTTTATATTTTTATTTAATTAATTGCTTTTATACCGTTTTTATAAATTATTATAATTACTAATAATTACGATTATTAGCGTAAACCCTAAGCTATAATATCGCGCTATTAAAATCCTTTTTATAAAATTTATAATAGCTTTATTTTCGTAGGTCCATTTTTGCGTTTTATTTCCGATAAAGCTTTATTTTAATATATTAGCTATAAAAACGCCGTTTTACATATTTTTCGGATTAGCTTATTTTTATCTTTAAAACGGCTATATTTATATATTAAATGCGTTTAAAGCTTTATAAATCGGTAAAACCTTTTAATAGCCTTATAAAATAAATATATAAGCGACGGCCGGCTAAAAGCGGTATTTCCGGCTTTTTCAATCGCTTTATTTTTATTATATAACGGCTTAAAAGCTCGTACCTTTTCGCGTAATATAGCCGATAACGGCAGCCGGTTTTCGAGCGATAAAAACGTTATTTAATTACCCGGGCGTTAAGTTAAACCGGTTTACGGTATATATAACGCCCGCCAAAGGACCGAAAATTAAATTAAATACGCTTTATATATCGTTAGCGAAATAAATTAAAAATCGTTAGCGGTGCCTTTTTTTTATAGCGTCGTAATAGCTAGCTTATTTATATTAAATAAAAAGTTTAATATTACTAATAATATTTAAATATTACTTTACCTTTTTGCCGATAAAAAACGGCTTTTTCGCGGTAATACTTTTTATTATAATTAGCGTTTAAAAGCTTATAATAAATATAATTAAGGTTAACGCAAATTTCGTAATAATAAAAATAAAATCCGTTTATTTTTTTAAAAAGGCCGGCTTTTAAAAAATTATTTAGCTCGACGCCGGTTTTCGGATATTTGCTAAATTAGGCGATAACGCGGGAAAAAGCGATTATATAATCGTTAAATTTATAATATTAATATAATTAATAATAAAAATAAAATAAATATCGGGCTATATTATATACCGTTTTATAAAAACGCCGCTTAAGGCACCGGTTTCGGCTAAATAAAAAAAAATATCGATTAGCTTAAACGACGATTAATCCGCCGGTATAAAAATATACGAATTTTTATAATTTAGGTTTATAATTCCTTAAAAGCTAAATAATACCCGGATATATTAGCCGAATTATTTAATACCGTTTTTTAAAAGCTAGCTTTCGGTATTTAAAAAATAATTAAGCGATTTTAATAAATTATTTAATATTATAGCATTAAATTAATTAAATAGCAAAGGCAAATTTAGTATATTTAAGCATATAAAACCCTTAAAAATATATAATTTATTTATTATAAAAAGCGATTAAGCCGCTTATAATAGGCTTAGCGTTTAGCTTTAATAATATAGCAATAAATATTAAAATAAAAGCCCAGCCTCCTTTTTTTTTCGGGCTTTACGCTTTATTATAAATTAAATATATATATTTTTTTTTATTCTTATAAATATATATAAATATTTAACTAATTAATTAATTATTTTATTTATTATAACCTTATTTATTTTAATAGTAAATATAATAAAATATAATAGTAATAATTATTATAATAATATTAAATAGCTATTAAAATTATTAAAATTATTATAATAATTATTATAATTATTATAATAGCTATTATAATATTACTTTATAAAGCTTATAAAGCGAATTCGATTAAAACGTTAAATAATTTTTTATATATTTAATATTAAAAAGCTTTAAAGGTAAAATTAAATTATAAATTACTTATTATATAAAAATATAAATAAAAAAAGGCCTTTAAAAAAAGCTAAATAAAAACGCAAAAATACCGGGAAAAAAAACGAAAAATCCTTAAGGGAAAAATATAATCGTAACGCTAACCGAATATTTAAGCTTTATTTTTTAGCTTATTTATATTATATCCTTTTTAGTTTTTAAATTTTTTTGCGTTTCGAAATATTCTTTTATTATCGTCGCCGTTTTTATCGATTTTACCGCTATTATTAGCTTTATTTTTTTTATCGCCTTTATTATTTTTATTATTTTTATCGTTAACGATATTTTTTTTATTTTTTTAATTATTATATTAGTATATTTTTAAAAGTGCTTTAATAAAAACCCGGTATTTTTCTTTAATTTTAGGCGCGTCGTTTATATATTTATAAAAATTAATAATTATAATAAAAATTACGGATTTGTCGATATTATAAATTTAATTAAAAATTATATAAATAAAATTTAAAACCTTATTTAGAAATAAAAAATTTATATAAAAATATAAGCGTAGTTATTTTTATAATAGCGTTTATATTTATCGGCTTTTATATATTTTATTTTAACGAATTTTTAATATTTATTATCGGATTAGCCGTATAAAATATTTTTTAGGTAGTTTAAATATAAAATAAGCCGAAAAAAGCTGCTAATACGATTTAAAAGCTAAGACGTTTTTTTAGTAATATTAAATAAAGGAGTTTTAAATAAAGGAGTTTTGGATAAAGGAGTTTTGGATAAAAGGGTATTAGATAAAGGGGTCCCGGAAGCTAAAGTTTTAAATAAAAAGGTTTTGGACGCTAGAGTTTTAAATAAAAAGGTTTAATATTTGCGAAAACGGGTAATTTTACGATTACGATAAATTTATTTAGCTAAAAAATTTAAAAAGCTATTAAAAACGGTATAAACGTTAAAGGAGCTTTTGCGTAAGCTAATAATATTAAAGCTAAAATAACGGGATCCGGTTAGGTAAAAGCGGGCCGATTAAAAGCTATTTATAAAAATATTATAATCGGTTTATAAATTTTTATTTTTGCTATAATAGTTAAAAATAAAGCTTTAAAAGGTAAATTAAAAAAAACCGGTATTTTAAAAAGCATTCGAAAAAATATTATTAAGATTAATCGGACGGATATAATTTTAAGGCTTTTTTTTATAATTACCGGTTAAAGGCTGCTAATTTTTAAAAAGCGGTTAAAAAAAATAGCTAAACGGGTGCTAATAAAATCCTAATTAATAATTTAGCTAATAATTTTATTTTGGAGCGGGCTAATAATAGCTAAACGGATATTATTAAAATTTTTACTAATAATTTAGTTAATAATTTTATCCCGGAGCGGGTTAATAATAGCCGGGTAGCTATTAATAAAATTTTAATTAATAACCTTATTTAAAAGGTTATTATTAATAGCTAATTTAATAATTTTATTTAAAAACTAATTATTAATAATTAGTTTAATATTAAAAAAAGCTATTATAACTTTAAAAAGCTGCCTAATTTTAATATTATTAAAGGTTTTAATAATTTTAAGGCGAATTTTAAAAAAAGGCAAAAATATAAAAATTATTAGGAAAAGGCTGCTAAAAATTTATAAAGCCGGGCTAAGGAGTTTTAATATTAAGGTTAAAAACGTAAAATATAGCAAAAATAAAGGGTTTACAGCTAAATAAACGCTAAGCTAAGCGATTAAAAGCAGGAATAAATATAATAAAGCCTTTTACGGATTTAGAGGTTTTATTTGTTTTTTTAGGGGTTATTTTGTTTTTTAGCATTTTAAAGGCGTTAACGATAAATACTAAAAGGACAAAAAAATAAAGCTTAAAAAAAATAAAGCTTAAAAAAAAAGTAAAGCTTAAAGAAAAAAAAATAAATTTTAAAAAAAAAAGGGAAAAGATTTATAATAATTAAAAATAATAAGCTAATAATAAATATATAATAAAAAAAAAAGGAAGGTTAGGTATAAATTAGGAGCGGGAGTTTTTTTTATATTTATAAATATTATAATTTTTTCTTTAATTAAAGTAATTAGTTAAATATATATATTTAATTAATTGCTTTAAATTAAAATATTTTAAATATTAGGAAATAAAATATAAAGCTTAAAGCTAGATATTTTGTAAAAATTATTTTAATGCGTAATAAATTATAATAAACGAGTTTAAATATTAATAATATATAGCGTGCTTTTTCCTTTTTTTTTGCAATTTGGTAAAAATAAAAAAAGGAAAAAATATTATATAATACCGATAATTACGCCTAGCGATTTTAAATTAGGGTTTAAAAAGCGTGCCTTAACGTAATTAGGCAAATATTAAACGCAAATTATATATACGGTTTTAAGCATTTATTTAATAAATAATTTATTTTTATTATATTATTTTATAGCTAATAATATTATTTCGGCTTTTTTATAAATTTTTACGCGTATATTTTTATTAGTTTATTTAATTATATTAATAATAAACCGCCGAAAAATAATATAAATCGTATAAAGGCTCGTATTAAAATTTTAAAGCAAATTAAAGAGATTTTTGCGATTTAGCGCGGAAGTTTTTTATTTGCCCGGAAAGCGTAAAAAACTAAAATAAATAACGTAAATAAAAATTAAATTAAATTTTAAATTAAATTATCGCTTTATAAATACGCAAAATAATAGCAAAAATTTATTTTTGCTTAAAGAAAAGCGAATATTTAAATTAAAAATACGCTAGCAAAAAAAATATTAATATTAACCGTTAAATTTTTATTATTATAAAATAAAATCGGTTAATTATTAAAAAATAATAATTCGGAAATTAAAAAAAGCGATAAATATATTAGTTTATTTGCTATTTAATCTAATATTAAGAAAAAATGCTAATTAAAATACTAATTTTTTATATTAAAAAAAGCGCCGTTTTACGATAAAAAACGCCGGAATTTACGCGTAATATTATAAATTTTATTAATTTATACGTATTTTAAAACGTTATAAATAGCGATATAATAAAAATAAAAGCGGCTTTTAAAAAATTTAAATATTTCCAACGTTTAAAGCGATTTTATATAATCGGTAATTAATAATGCGATCGTAATGGGCTTATAATTTAAAAATTTATTTTTAATAATTTGCTTTACGGACGGGATATCGTAATAACCGTCGCTTTAAATTTTTAGTAATATTATTACGTAAAGCTTCCGAACGGAAATTTTGCGTAATATTTAAAATATAATTTCGGCGGTTTTTTATCGGGTATATACCGGGTTTTTACCGCGTTAATAAAAAATGCTTAAAGCGGCGCCGGGAAATTATTAGGGATTTTTATTATATTCGATACCCGCGTATAATACCCGGCTTAAATATTAGGAATTATTAGCTATTATGCGGTAAAAAACGTTTAAACGTTTAAAAAAAAGGTTTTTCCTAATATAATATAAATTATTAATATTTATAAAAAAAAGGTTTAATATAGCCTCCGCTTAACCGGCTAAAAGAATTATTAGGTAATTACCGTACGCCGTAATAAGCGATTATATAACGGCGCTAAAATGCTTATTAGATTTAGCGATAATAATTTTATAATAATACGCCGATTTTTTAGCGTATTAATTATTACTAAAAAATCGGAATATATATTCCGGCTCGGTTTTATAAAAGCTTAAATCGGCTAAAAATATAAAATTAATAAACGGTTAAAACGCTATTTTATATATATAAATTAGGATATTCGGGGGTATTAAATTTAAAGCGCTATATTTAAAAAATTTTTTTATTATAATAATTAAATACGATTTAAGCTTTTAAAATTTTAAATAAAAATAATATTTAAAATTAAATAAAAGCAATAATAAAATAACGCGTAATTTCCGGCAAAAAAATAAAAATAAAAAAGAATAAAAAATTTTATATTTAAAATAATAAAAATTTAAATAAGCTTATTATTATTTTTTTATTTATAAAAAATATATTTAAATTATAAATTTCGGATTTAATATATAAATAGCCTTTTATATATTATTATTTTTAAAACTAACGTAATTTTTATAGTATTTTTAGCTGCTAATACGTATTAAATACGGCCGCTTTTATTTTTATAATAATACTAAGGTAAAATTTTATTAAAGATTTTTATTATTGTATTATAGTGTTTATTATTAAAAATTATTAAATTATAATAGGGTAATTACGGAAAAAACTATTATTATAAGTTTTTAATATAATATTTTTATTTTTATAAATATTATATTTAATTTAAAACGGGTTATTAAAATCGTGCCCTTATACGCTTTATATTTAAAAATTAAAAATAATTACTAATAATAATTTATTATAAGCAATAATCCAATTAGCGTAATTATAAAATAATTAAATTAATATGCGTGCGTATATAATAAAAAAACGCTATTATTGCCCGATTATTATTTTATTATTTTATCGCGTAAAAAAAAAGAAAAAAAAAAGCTATTATAAGTGCTAACGCGGGTTATAAAGACCTATATAACGTACCTTCCTTGCCGACGCAGCCGACGCCTTTTAAAAATGCCGTATTAAGCTTAAAGAAAAAGGAGAAGAAAAAATAAAAAAAAGCAAAAGTAAAAGCAAAAACAAAAGAAAAAACAAAAAAATAACAAACCTACCTAAAATATATTATAAAATAAATATAACGGTAAATAAAAAAATATATAATTAATAATATATAAAATATCGTATTACGTAAAAAGCCGTATAATATAAATATAAATTTATCCGAAATAAATATTTTATTTTAAATAAATTGCCGATAACGATATTATTAATTTAGCTATTAAATAAACCGGTTTAAAAACCGCTAAAATATAAAAAAAACCGTATTAGCTATAAAAAAGATTTTAACCTCTTTTATTCGGTTTTATTTAATAATAAAAATTTAAAAATAGCGCTATTATAAATTTTTGCTATTTTTTCGGAATAAAAATACTTTTGCTACGCTAAAAAAAAAAATTTATAAAACGTTTGCGTAAATAAAAAAAAAATACGCCGGTTATATTTATAATAATAATTAGATAAAATATTTTAATAATATATATTATAAATAAAAATAAATCGGGCGATTTAGCTAATAAAAAAAATAATATTTAAAAACGATAACGATAAAAATTTAAAGCTATAAGCTTATAAAATAAAATTTTTTTTAGGTTAAAAAGCCTTCGTATTTATCCGTCCGATAAATACGAAGCGGCTAAAATAATTATATATTATAACGGCCGTATAGCGGGACGATTTTTTATAAAAAGCGTAATAAAATCTATAATTATTAATTATAATAAGGAAGGCAAAGGATAACTAAAAAATAATAATTATAAATAATAAAAAATAAAAAAAAAGGGAAAAAAAGGACTATAACGGCAATAATTATAATAATAATATTTTAGTATTATTTTTTAATATAATAAAGGCCGGCGATAACGATAACGATAATAATAACGATAACCTAAATTTTTAAAATATATTAAGCTAAAATATTACGAATATTTAATAAATTGCGTTATATTAATTATTTTTTATATAAACGCTATTTATATCCGTAATATTTAGCGAGTTTATCGCAGGCTAATTAGTTTTATTATTAATATAATTTATAAAATTTAGCAAATCGCTTTACGTCCGTTTTTGCTTTTTATATAATTTTTACCGCGTTTATTAGTTTTACGGTAGCTAATTTTAATCGCTTTTTAGCTTTTTTAAAAAGGATTAATAAATCGGCTAATAATTATAACGGTATAAAATTTTATTTTAATATATTTATTTATTTTTTATATTTATTATAAATATTTTTTATTTTACGGAATTTAGTATATACGAAATAGACCTCGCGTATAATACGCTATGCCGCCGCCGAAAATAGCTATTTTTTTGCCGCGTATTTTACGGTATCGCTAATATATATTATATTATTAACCGTACGGTATATAAACGGAATATTAAATTTATAATAAGGTAGTAAAATATTATACCGGTATAACGGGTAATTTTTAAAATCCCGAAGTTATTTCCAAACGTAACGCTTTAAAAATTTATATTAATAAAAAAATATAAAGATTTTATTTTTAACGGGATTATTTTTTAGGTATATAAAATATTATTTTTTTATATTTAATAAAAATAATAAAATAAAGCGAGGCATAATATCGTTTTTTTTAATAAGCTAAAATTCGTTAAAGCGGTAATTATAAAATCCTTTATAGCGATTTTAAACGTAAAACCGTAGCGCTTTAATTTCGGATATTCGTCGATAAAATTAAAATCGGCAAATTATAAAATTTAATATTATAATATCGGCTGGGTTATAAATAATGCATAGCCGGAATAATTTTGGCTCGGTATAAAAATACTTTTTAGCTAATATTAAATCGACCGATATATATATTTTTAAAATCCCGTTTTAGCTAGCTAATATAATAATATTAATAGTAATTATAAAATAGCCGATTTTGGCTTTATCGGGAATTTTTGCTAGGTTAGGCCCGCCGGAATAGGCTATTTCGAAAAACGACGAATAAGCGGTGAATTATTTAGGTTAAAAACGCTAAAAAATATTATTTAAAAACGATTAACTAATAACGAATAAAACCGAAAAATATTTTAAATAAAAAGCGGTTATAAAATATAACGTAATTTTAAAAGCTTTATTTAAAATAAAACGGAAAAAAATATATAATAATTAATATTTAAAGATTTTTCCGGTTATAATTAAAAAAGGTATAAAATAAAAATATAATTTATAATATATTATAATAAAAAAATAAATATATAAAAAAATTATAAATTAAGGCGGACCGGAATATATTACTATTAAAGTCCGGAAACGTATAATTAGAAATTATTTAATCGGTATATAGTTTTAAAGCGGAATTTAAAATAAAAAGCGAGATTTTTTTTAAATTATAGCGATAATAAAAAAAAAATTTTAATTTAATTAAATTATATATATAAACGGAAGGTAAATTTTGGTTTATATAATATTTAAGTAATATTAAACTATATTTACTATTAAAAGCGTAAAGTTTTTTTTATTTTTTTTTAATAAAAAACTATAGGTAGCTATCGAAATAAATATAATAAAAAGTATTAAAATTAGCGTTAAAATTTATTAAATAAAGCGAAAACGGAGTAATCGGATTTCCCGGGCCGGATTTTAAGGCCTTAAAAATAGCTAAATAATAATTTATATTAAAAAAATATATATTTATATATATAATAAAAGGAAAATAATAAATTTAGAATTTATATAAAAATATAATTTATTTTAAGTAATATATAGGTTATAGGTCGATTCGGAGGGTTATTTATAAGTTTTTATTAATATTACCGCTTTTATCCCTTATTAAGCTCGGATTAGCGGTTAGCTAAATTAATTTAAATTAATTTATTTTAGCTATTTAAGTTAATTTTTAATAAAAAACTAATTACGTAATAATTAAGCTTATTTTTATTTTTTATATATAATATAATATATACCGCGCGGCGGCTAATATTTATTTTTTTAGCTTTTTATATAATAGCCTAGCAGGAAAATAGCAGAATAAGCTTACGTATTATTATTTACGGAGGTTTTAATAAATTATTAATATTTTTTCGATTTTTATAATATTAGCTTTAATTCGCCGTAGCTTTTCGGCCGCGGACGCGATTTTTTTTACGGATAATATATACCTTTTATTCGGTTTTTTTAAAAAAGCTCTTTAAGCTCGATAATATTTTTTTAATATAGCGGTATATCCGGATTTTACAGCTATTCTTTAGCTTAATAGAAAAGTATATATAATTTATTTTAAAGCTTAATTATAAATAAAAAATCGGTGGCGTTTTCGGAATCTTTAAATCCGGTAATAATTTTACCCTTTTTAGCCTTTTTTTTTACGGGTTTTAATTAAAAATCGTTTTTATTTATAAATTACCGATTTATTTTTTAATTCGCTTTTATTAGCAGCCGTAACGGCGGCGCGTTTTTTTTCCGATTTTTCTTTTTCCGCTTTTTATAATTTTAGCGGTTTCTTTTTTAGGTTTTAAACGGTATAATCTATTTACCCGTTAAACGGCGGTAGCCTTATTTTCCTGCTTTTTTTTTTAATTTTATTACGAATTCGAGGCTTTTACGGTATTTTTAGAAAAGGGTTAATTAAAAAAAACGAATAATAAATTATAATTTACTAAAAAATTATTTAAATTTAATCCCCGCGTTATATTAAAAAAGGTTATAATTAGCTATTTTAATTTAAATATTAAATATTAGTATCGTTAAAATTAAAGGAAATTATAATAAAAAATTAATAAAAAGTTTAAATTATTTTATTATAAACGAATATCGCGGGTTTTTTTATAATAATTTTCGACCTTTTTTGCTTAAGGGTCGGTATTATTATTTTATTTTTTAGGCGACGCTAATTAAATATTTAATATTTAATTTTTAAGCGTCGAATAAAAGCGTTTAATTATATGCTTTTAATATTTAAAAATATATTAATATAAATAAAATTTATAATTATATATTTTATATATAATAATTTATTTATATTAGCTTTTTATATAGGTTTATAATTATAATATTATAAAATTAACCTCGGTTTATTTCCCGGGCCTAATTTGCGGCTTAGGTAATTATTAGTAATAATTAATTTATATTAATTTAATTTTATATTTTATTTTATATATTAATAAATTAGCTAGGCTTTTTAATAATAATAAATAAAAATATGCCTAAGCATATAATAATATACTTTAAATATAATATTAGTTAAATAAAAAAAGCTTTTTTAAACGCGCGATTTAGCTAGCCAGGCCTAATTACACGTTAAAAAAAAGGTTTATTTTAATTAATATTTAGGTAATAATTGCGGTAAGCGCTAATTTAGCCCGTTAACGCTATAATAACGATAATAATAATTAAATATTAAATTATTTATTTAATAAATAATATTATTTATTTATTATTTTTTTATAGCTATTTTCGCATTTTATTAAATTTTAAAATGCAATTTATAAAATGCGATTACGTTATATTTAAAAAATCCTATTTTATGCGTTTAATTTTATTTTACGGCAGGCACCGATTATTATAATTAGTTAATGCGCCTTTAGCCCGCTATAATCGGAAAAAGGCAGCGCCGTAAAATAAAAATAAATCGCTTAAATAAATAATTACGTTTAATTATTAATTTATTACGCTTAATAAATATTATAATTATACGGATAAATATATTTAAAGCTAAATTTATTCGTATTAATTCTAAATACCCTTTTTAATATTATATAATAATAATAAATACCCGCCTTTATCGCGCTTAAAAGGATTATCCCTTTTAACGCCTTTAAAACACCCTCCAAAATCAGGGGGTCCTTTTAAATTACCCTTTAAAATGCCCTTACGGCCCTTATCGGCCCTCCTCCGGGAAAGGATTTCCCTCCTAAAACAGCCCTTTTAGGGGCCAAAATTACCAAAAATGGCAATTTGCCCTCACTGATAATTGAGCTGTACGAACCAGTGGCCTTGACGACATTAGGGCTCTTTGTATCGGTGCGTTCTGGCTGGCTGACCTGTCCTGGCCGTTTGCAAGCCTTGCTGTCCGTCTAGCGACAGACCTTCAACTACATAAAAGCTTCGCCAAGGCCGTAGATGGAGATGGAGAGCATTATGTACGCGCTCGCCTGTACTACCACGTCAACGTTTGCGATCATCATGCGTCCATTGCATTCGGTCGACCGCCTCTGACTCGCGAGTCAGAGGCAATCCGCAACGCTCGAGACTTTTTGAAGAGCACACATGCAACCGAGGATGACGCACGCCTTGTTAGCCAAGTCTGTCGTTGGAGTCTACTGTCCACGATATATGATGCATTTGGAGTAGATGTTGACCGGCCGCTCTCTGCCACGCAGGTGCCTCATCTCCGAAGACTTGCGGTAGCCTTGGATGATATTCGAGCAGAATGGTCGGAGAAATTCGCCCCCAATGCCCATGTCGGCAATTATCCTCGCAAAGGTGTTAGCCTACAGTACTACTTTGCCAAACTCTACCTGTGCTCTCACGCTTTCAGGGGACAAACACCAAGCAACGATACTTGTCTACCGCCGGACCTGCTTGTTGAGTTGCACGAGATCGCGGATACTGCTGTTTCATCGGCACTTTCCATACTTCGTTTTCTTGCCACGGACCCGGAGACTCAAGACTTTCTTAATGGACTCCCTACATACTTTCATGTCATGGTCACGTTTGCTGTCGTGTTCCTTATGAGAGTCTCGGCTCAGCCATTACTCAACGTGCGCCTTCACAAAGAAGAGGTAAAATCGTTGGTCGAGGCAACCTCGACTGCGTTGCAGGGTATCACATCCACATTGCATCATCAGCATCTTCTTGTTAGTATCTACCAAGGCATAAGCGACATATTACGACGTTCAGAAGCTGGAAGCGAACAAAGAGCTTTGGTGATGCCGGAGCCTCGAGACGAGCAGCACAACTATGAACTCTGGAGTCACGATTTCGCTTTCGATCCATATTTTCTTGGCACATTTGACTTTCAATTGAATCAAATGATGGACTTTGATATTGAATCGGAAGTAGCTACTAATGATCCGCTGCTATAGCAATGTGATCATTGAGGCCATTACTAATGTTATGCATTCAACACCAAGTCGAACACATGAAAGTTTCTCCAGCCCGCCTTGCAGCGCAGTTTACTATCATCTGAAATAGGACGAGACAGAAGCAATGGGACGTCTTGCTCCGAGAGGCCCCCGTGAGACCTCAGCGGATGGTCTCCAATCATTGACAGGTCGTGCTCGTCTTGTCGGCTCCCTATAACCGCATTCTTTTGAGAAACAACCACGAAATCGCCTTCTCTGTCAACTGGTTGACTGAGCTCTCTAGCCGCCTCCTCCGCATTAAGAACCAGCTCGACTTGTGAGAGAGACTTGCAAAAGTCAATCATCTCGCTTATGTTGCCTGGTTCTCGTACATAAACTCTTACAAAAGAACCAAGAGCTCCGTGGTGTTTCACAAACGGGTCAGTAATGGGGCAGATGACTCTTGCGCTCCCCAGACCCCATTTGTTGACTAGGGCATCCTCCAAGAACAAGATATTGGGGACGCCGTCGTCGTTGCACTTGCTGCTCATTCCATGGTCCCCTGTCACACCGACCACGGCACCTAGCTCGACGAGTCTTCCGATGCGTTCATCGAGTGCCGAAAGAAACTCATTGGCTTCAGGAGCCCCTGGACCGTGCTTATGCTGAATGTAATCTGACAGAGTTAGATAGAATAGGTCGGCACGTTTCTCTTCCAGGAGTTTGATTCCCGCATCGAGCACAAAGAGGGACAGATCACCAGAGTACTGGGTGGGCGCTTTACGACCGATCCACTCTTCAACCCCCTCAATGCCATTTTCTGAGAGTGTACATTGGTCGGCCGCCTCGGACGAGAAACAAATGCCTCCGCTGTTGAGCTGCAAGCCATGCGCGAGGATGCGGCGCAATTTGTCCTTGGCTGTGATTGCGGCAACGCGGACACCCTTTGCAGACATTTGTTCCAAAATGGTTGACCCGCGGAGCAGCGAGTCGTCCTTGATCATGGTCTCTTTGCCGGTGGTACGGTCCAGAAAGAAGTTGCCCGCAATGCCGTGAACCGAGGGAGGCTGGCCCGTGATGATGGAGACATTGTTGGGGTTGGTAAATGAGGGCATGCATGATTTGGCAGTGGCATGAAAGCCTTTCTGCACAAACTGTGCGAGATTTGGGAGAATGCCATCGGAAAGACCACGCTCTAGATACTCGGGATCGAATCCATCCACACAGACAACGACGGTGGGCAGTTGAGGGATGGCATAGGATCGCCCGTGTAGAGTAATGGTTTCTCCTTTCATTTTTGTGAATGGAAATATTAGGCAGACAAGAATAGTATCTTTTTATCTCTCGAAGCAACGATGTGGTTCAAGATCCATAGCTCATGCTGGAATCGACGATGCTTAAATAGTGGTCCAACCAGCATACCAAAGACCGAATGCTACACATTTGCGGGACGAAGTCCGCTGCCACCAATTCGTCAGTGGATGAGAGCAACCGGACTTCGTACCGGTACAGGGCTCTAAGTGGAGTCAATTAGCCAAATTTTATCACAAACCTTCGAAAGGTCTGTACAAAAAGTAGTATTAGCCATTGGATTGGAAACCACCATGAGCAGCAATGGACGCCTGTCCGTCGGGATTATTACACTAGGCTATCCGCAGGCTTGCGACCGTACACTATGTACCTATTCGAGATCATCAGCAATTGGCACGCTCGGTTATCTACTATATGATGAATGCTTACATGCGGTAAAATACGCGATAGTCTTCATTTAGAGAGTCCACCTTGAATCTCGTGACCAGATCCTCGACCTGTTCTGGCGACCAGCCCAGCCCCCGCAGAAGCTGCCATCCAGCACCGCGGACCCCCTCGTAGAGATCTGTATACATGTATTGTCCGATACGCTTGAGCTTGTGGTCGCTTGGCCATGAATTTCCGGGAAGGTCCAAGGTGATCTCCTTAACATCAGTGACTTGGAAGAGAGGTTGATTAGTGACTACAGCTTTGACATGCAAAGTGAGTGCATTGGGCGTGTCATTACAACTTACAGCCTGCCTCGATCAGCCAGTCTTTATACTGCAAAGTGACAGTAGGGTCACATCCCTGTGCATCCAGACCTTATCGCAACGAATCCCAATACTACTGCATAACAGTTCCTTTATGGCTTTCGTCATAGGACATGGCGCAGGGGTACATGTCATGATACTCGATCCAGCCACCCGGAGCCAGGTTCTCCCATGCATGACGGAGGACCAGTTTAGGGTTGGCAAAGGCCATACAGACGAGACGCAGGTGTACGTAGTCGAATTTGGGCAGTCCGGGGAAGAGCCATTCATCCTCGGCATCAGTCTTGATAAAGTCGCCGTTTTGGGGCCGGTTCACTGGTTGAATTCCGCTCAGGGCGGTGCCTACAATGTGAGAATCTGGGTTCTGCTCGGCTGGAATTGGCAGACACGTCAGTATCTTGAAATGGTGAAATTCATGGGCCGTGACGACTCACCAAACTGAATTGCCCAGATCCCGGTTCCGGTTGCAACATCCAACACCAATCCAGGCGACGTCGTCATTGGTGCAAGCGCTAGTCTTCCATCCAGAGCCATCACAAACATTTGGTATTGAAAATCTAGCCTGTCTTGTTCTGCCTGTCAAGGACACAAGTCAGTCTTGCCTATTGATTCCACGGACCGCTCATCCTACAGCATCATTGGGAAGAAAGTATTTCCCCTCCTTGTACCCGTGATATGTTCGACCGTTCTCCGCCAGCACCGCGTCTGCCTCTGCAATGGAGCTGCCGTCAGGGACGCGAAGGAGTTCCTCGGGGATCGGAAACTGGAGCTGGAATTGGTCCCAGGTCATCTAAGACGGAGTAAAAGGGACATGCGACGCCGCTCGAAGCTCTTCAATGGTCTCGGTTTCGTTGACATTTTGCGAAGACCCCATTGCACTGACACGATACATGTACAAAAAGTCCACGGAATGCAGTGTCTTCACACACAAGAAGACTCTCAGACCCAAGGGGATATGGGATGAGCCAAGGCTAGGCGCAAGACCCAGACCTTTGGCTATTCCAGGAGATGGAGCAGCTGATTCGAAGTGAGGGGTTACTTTGCACCTGCAAGCAACTGAATATCACTCGATCTGGGGGGAATAGTTGAGGTGGGTTGGGTTTGCATTCGACCCAGACTGTCGGGACCATTCATGTTTACCAATGTAATTACTCATGTACTTATCTCGGTTGGCCTGTACCATGGGATGAATGCCGTAAGCTCCAACAAGAAATGGTCCAATTAGACGAGTCTTGCGCTTTTGCAAGGGCTGTCATTGTGCAAATATTACTTATTAAGCGAATATATTCGTTGCCAAGCTCGTCAAGTTCAATAACGGCGGCGGCCAATAGGGCAGTGGCAGTAAACAAGCACGTGCGAGAACATCAACAACATAGTACGCATGTCTCGTGATGCGCAAGATTCTGGGATCCAAGACTAGAAACTCATGTGAAGCATATTTACAAGTGGGAATATCGCTTTCACATGCCAATCGATCTATTCGTTGTACTTGTAGGTATTTAGTAGCAGACAAAGTGTTATATACGTTATGGGAGACGAGGCCCAGAAGGAAACAAACAAGCATAACAGGAAGACCTACCTACTGTGTAGACCTGACTCCACATTGGCCTACCTGGGGTGCTAGGTATCAACCGACGCCCTAATTACGGATATATCTTAACCGATCTAGTGGTTATCCAAGATGGTGCCAACTTCAGTTTGGCCATCTGGACCCTGGACCCTGGACCCTGGCTTAGCGCATGCCATCCATCACTGCATTAACCATTAGTTGTCGCTCCTTTTCAAATTCATCCTTCGCGTCCTGAGATTTCCTCTCCTGTGCTTGACGATTTTCCGTCGCAATTGCTCCTGCCATTTCATCTCATTCACGTACATAGATCCACTGGCATTGCCGTGAGAGTCTATTCGGACCAAGTGCGTTGTAGCAAGGACGTACCCACTCGTCTATCTGCTGGCCGCGCCGACGTTCACAATGAACGGGACAAGTGGTGGAAGAAGCACCGATCTGCTGGCTGGCGTCCTCTCCGACCCCACTGCGGCAGGATACAAGGTTCTCGGTGCCGTCGCCGCTGCCTACATCTGCTACAAGCTCTTTTTTGCTGCCTCCAAGCCTCTGTATTTCTTGCCAACGTGGGTGCCGCTCGAGATCGCCCTCGCGACCTACCTGGCTTCGGCTGGAGGTTGGGGCCGCCGCATCTAGTAAGTCGACGTCGACACTCAGTGTCCACTTACCTATCCCCACGCTCTGATCCTGAAGATTGACACTCAAGCCACCTCCCAGTTCCTTATTCCGGCGTTATGATGGATCCTTGTTTGGCCTTACGAGATCTCACCAGGTCATCATTGATCTGCCCAATGCCGATCGCTTCATGACCCAGAGCGGTCACAGCTTGGAGCACCTCCCGGCCCATTTGACTCTAATGCTACGCGTCTTTGGCGCTGATGATTCACCCGAATTTGTGGAAAAGGTCAAGGCCACGATCAAGCCTCTTATCAGTGTGGTTGAAAAGGAATTCCTCAGCGAGGCTGCCTCCACGGCTGCCCTTGAGCGCGGTCAGGTTGTTTACAGAATGTCGTCGCTTGTGTCCTTTACTGAGGACATGGATGAGATGCAAGTGTGGGAGCGCGGCGCCAACGTCAAGGTCGTCAAGGCGAATCTCCCAGGACAGTCTGGCGCCGTGGAGGCTGACTTGATGGGTCTGATTCGTGATTTCGGAGCCACCATAGCTATCCCAGTCCTCTACGGCAAGGACTTTCTCCAGCGGAACCCAAATCTTCTCGAGGACTTTTGGAAGTTTGACAATGATGTCTTCCCGCTGTTGATGGTGGGAGTTCCATCATGGGCGCCGTTCAAGATGATGCAGGAGGGCCTTGCCGCTCGCAAACGGATGAATGAAGCCCTTCATGGGCTGTATCGTCGTATTGATCAATACCAGAAAGGAGAGCCCGTCGACTTTGGTGCTGACATGTCCGATGTGGGCGCAGCCTTGGGACGAAACCTGGTCTACGACGAGTACAATGTCACATTCCAGCACCGTGCTGATATGGATCTTCCGTTCCTCTGGGGCCAAAACGGCAACACGCAGCCACTCCTCTTTTGGTATATTCTCTACGTCTACTCGACTCCCGGCCTGGCGGATGCGCTGCGCGAGGAGATGGCTCCCCACGTGAGCCTGAGCGTTAAGGATGGAGGTGTTGAGATTGAGTCGGTCGATATTGCAGCCTTGAATCGGGAGTGTGCATTGATGAAGGCTGCTCTGTTCGAAACCTTCCGTTTAGGCAGCGACCCAACCTCCATCCGCCGTGTCGCCAAGCCCATGGCCGTGTCTGATGGCGAACACACACATCATTTGCCAGCTGGCAGCTTCATCTCAACAGCTTGGGCTACCGTCCAGAGTGATCCGGCCGTCTACCCGGAGCCACAAAAGTTTATCCCGGAGCGATTTCTAGAGTCTGATACCGAAACTGGACGAAAAGTAGCCCGCTATGGTCGACTACGACCGTGGGCTGTCGGCGGTGGATCGTGCAAAGGACGTACCTTTGCCGAGAAGGAAATACTCACCATTGCTGCTTGCATGCTGTGTGTTTGGGAGGTTGAGCCAGCTGGTGGGGAATGGCAAATACCCGCCATGATTCCTGGAACTGGCGCCAAAAGACCGGTGAACGACGTTCGTGTTATATTCAAAAGGAGGGTGTCGAAATAATAACAATCGACCATCCAAGACTATGTACGCCTATCAAAATTCTCAAGTACTTTTGTTCAGTCATTTGGCCTTTCTGGTGCTATGCGCTGGCTTCCATGATAGCTGTCCCACGTATGTGAAATCCTAATATGAATACTTGTAGCAAAAGGTTATACCCCCGACGTTTACACCGCCCAATGGGTTGAGGACATCTCGAATCCTCACGTCCGGTGAAATACCGCCCATGGAGAGAACCGTATCCAAGGTCAGGGGTTTGCCCGTGCTATCCACGCCACTGTCGATACTGACAAGTCGGTTCGCGTTACCAAGCTGCCATTGGTAATAGACGCGATCGATAAAGGCATGATGCATCCAGAATATTGGATCACTGGGACTCGACCAGACGTCTTGCATTACCCCTCCGATACCATTGTGGCCATAGCCATGCGGGCTGTGTGTGGTCATTAGCAAAGCTCGGCACAACACATAGGACATCATGCTCAACTCACCCGTACTCCAGACAGGTCTCAAAGTCTGCATACGCAGCTCTCGACAGGCAGTAGTTCACAAAGTTGGTGTTGCACTGTGCCGTGTTGGACTCTGTCACGCCTCGAGAGATGCAATGGGTAGTGAAGGATTGGCCCGGCCCAATGTGGGTAATCATTCCGGCAAAGGCTCCAGTGTTTATGCAGGAAGGGTTGCCATTGTTGAGGCCTGGCAACGGTCCAAAGTATGCCGAGTTGGTGAACATGTCCGACTGGGCAAAGTGTCCAGCATCCTTGGTCTCGTCCCACCAGGCAAAACCGCGATCAAACCCGCATTCGTTGCGCAAGATCTGCTCAAATGTCCACAGGAAATAGCGATGCCACAGCAGAAAGATGGCATTATTGTGTACGCTGGGCATGACACTCTGGTGCAATTGCACAAAGTCCTCCCACCGGTTCTTGGCTTGCGAGAACCTTCCTGATGGCCGTTTGTTGATGAGACATCTCATAGCCTGCATCAACGACACTCTTCGAGAGTCAGAGTATTGCCTCCATTCGAATCGATAACTCGGAGCACTCGCACAGGCAACTGAAGCGGCAGTCGCAGCTTTGTTGACTGTGGAGAAGAGGGAAACGCCAAACTTGGGAGCTGCCGATCCAGGAGCTGTTTCGTATGTCAAGTTTCCCACGGGCTTGGGCGGAAGTTGCTGGATATCACGGTCCAGACCTTGTTTGGCCTCGTCGAGTGAGACGACTCGGAACTTGGGAAAGACTGAGTCGGGCAGATTCGGCGCTGCTGGGCTTGGGCTGGTACTGGGGTCGGCTCGAGGTGCCACGACGGCGCCAGAGACTACTGACGCGGCCAAGACGAGCGAGAGCTTCATGATGACTGACTGTGGTGATTTCCTTGATTACAATTAGGGCTGGAAGCAGAAGTAACGAAGGAGGGTCTAGAAAGTAGGGACGACAATATGGGAGGATGGAAGCAGCCTCTGTCTATTCATGACAGTATTAAAGAGCTGTTTCATGATCTGGGATATCGCTCCTATTTCTACTTGAAGGTGGGCGGCACACCTCGCCGACGCCTCTTCATTACGTCCCGCGTGGAGATTGATTAGAGGACGCCAGGCAAAGTTCCTTATTCTGTTCTACCCTGACTGTCACCCGCCTGCCTAGTCTCTTGCTAGTGTCTAGCCTGGGACGGCATCTTTCTTCTAGACCTTGGACCTTCCAGGTTCCCAACGCTCGCTCGTATCCTCAGGTGTGAAAGCTGCGAACCTATTTTCCCTCGAGTTCAATTGCGCCTGCTTTCGCCTTCTATTGGTGGTTGCAACGGCAGCGTACAGCTGGGAAAGAAATAATAGTCATATGCACGGGGACAAATTAAGCTTCCTGTCTACTATGCGCCATTGCTCAATGGTCAGAAGGGGGCCCAAATGGCTCCA
Source organism: Pestalotiopsis fici W106-1 (assembly GCF_000516985.1). Lineage (NCBI taxonomy): Eukaryota > Fungi > Ascomycota > Sordariomycetes > Amphisphaeriales > Sporocadaceae > Pestalotiopsis > Pestalotiopsis fici. The sequence continues at coordinate 4,061,334 of NW_006917092.1, read as the reverse complement.
ATGCCCAGCCCAAATGTGGCCAAACGGGCACGGTTGTACGACCGGATAATACCACGTCGACGCCGGCCTTTACCGCCAGTGTGGTAAATGGTAAGCGTCGATGGCATAACATTCATACCAGCAAAGGATCTCTCAGCTTGGACATTGCGAACAAACAAGGCTGAAGGCTGAAGTGATTGACAAAAGGGCGCCACAGATGCTTACCTATTCAATAGCTCTATGCGCGTAACCACTAAAACCCGGCTCCTGCCCTCGTATTCAATGACATGGCGTCAGATCAAATGCAGCAATGAATTGGACATACACAACAGCAAGCCGTCCGTCGTGCCGAGGCCTACAAGAACATGGCAGAGAAAGACTGGAGATAGTCTCCGAAACCCGAAGCTCGAGACTCGACACTCAATGATCAGGACTCACAGAGAGACGGTTGCAATTCTTTCTCTTTCCTCTCTTCTTTGTTCGCTCTTTGCAAGGTTCAATTGTCCTCATGGGTTACACAAAGATGCCAAGCTTTGCTCTTGTTTCTTCTTTTCGGAAATTATCCCGAACGATGGCGGGGCAGAAGCCAAGCGAACCCGCGCGCGCGAGCAAAACGGTGGCGCACGGCTCGTGGGAAGTCTCAATCATCTGTAATTGTTGATTCCTTCTTAATTCGGGGTTCTCGATTTTCTGGTTGGATGGCTACCGCGGCAACGTGCTCGGCGTTCATGTCCAACCTCTCGTCCATTTTCTTATCCTGAGCACTACACTGACTACTGTTTGATTTTGAGTTCTTCGGTTCTCCATCCGCCCCCATCGCCAAGTTCTTCTTCCCTTCCCATTCTCGCGAATTAGTCCACAAGCTTCGTGTTAGCGGTTGGTGATTGGGCGTTCATCAGACGACGACGACGACAAGTCCATCTCCCGCGTCGAATGGACGGAGCTCATGTATAACGCCAGCATAATGCCATTTAGACTCGTATTTTGAGACGAAAATTTGCCCTGATCGCGGATCAGCCGCCCCACGACGCTGTCTCTGATGATAGCGCACCACGGCTTAGTAGACGGGAAGTCCAGCAAGCACTTACGCGTTCTTCCTCTAGCAGCCAAATCAACCCCGAGGCGGTGGAGAACAAACAGGACGGCGAGATATACACCGGCAAGACCGACAGGCATTTCGGAAGCCAACATGGGTTCCATTCTGGATCAAGCACATGACGACCAAGGGCTAACGGACCATTTGATGCACCAAATCCCAACTCCTGAGCATTCCAACTTTGAGAGTGTATGTGGCTGGGCCATGAGGACAGTATATGGACACTGAGAGCAACAGAGAATAACAGTGAGTGTAGATTGTCAACCTCCTGATCGAGAGTCTAGCGTGGCTGGCAATGCGTGACACGTGGAATAGAAGCCGCACAAGGAGCCAGTGGCTGGAATGAAATCGAATTTCCGTCCCAAATTGGCTTCTTAGTGTGATCCGATTATCCCTCGTGGAAAAAGTGTCTTGTGGTAGGGCACTCGGCGGCATTCCCGCTGACTTGACGTGGCCTGCGGCTCCACGGAAACGTCATGTATACCATTTTCACGAGAGCTTGCAAGTTTTCTTCGAGAAGGGCGGCTCAATAATTGCAGGCCACAAGATCTAAACCTACGGTACTGCAGTGGTTGAATTGCACAACAGGCAACTAATGTCGTGCAAGTCTGCCCATATCGGATCACTTTTTCTTCGAGTGTCCCAGCTGGGTTGGGGAGATTTCCGGCATGAGAACTTGCCGGATCTAGTGACTTCTGATTATATTCCAATTTGGCACGCATCTAGGTGATCAGATGATTTTGCTTCTTCAGGACTACTCATGCCCAAGGTTGGCGCCGAATCAACGTTGCATCGCTCTTTGTTCTTTTGCTCAAAGCGAATCCTTTCATCACTCACGTTGATCTGTACCGTGTACCTTCTCTGAGATGGCTGAGTTGATTGATCTTTCTGCAGTGTCGCCCGACTTTGCCGAAGATATCTCCGAAGCCGATCGATCATGCCCGGTTGCTCGATGGGATGGATGAATAATACTCTCACAAGTCTTCGATATCAGAGCTGGCCACGCGTCCCCGGGCGGATCTTCTACCCCGTTTCTTGTTCTTGTCGCTCTCAACCTTGGAAAAGGAAGAAGAAGAGAGAAAACGACAAGAGTCGGCTACAGTCGCCGTGTTGCAATGGCCAATTCCAATCATGGAGATTAGGAGACAATTGAATCTCTTTCGCAACATGGGGCTCTGATCAAATCCCAACACAGTCATAAATTGAGATCATCGCCCAGGTTTGCCGCCACTTGCGATTATCATAATGGGTCTTTCAACAATCATCACTCCGGCCTCGAGCATGACCCGTCCGTGCTCAATCTGCGCATGTAACTAACAACATTCTTATAATCTTTCTGACACCAAGCCGGTACTTGTGCTGCTGTTAAGCTGCCAAGGCATGCGAGATGAATGCTGCCAGCAAAAGAATCTGCAATATCATGTATACCATGGACCCGGCGTCGGCAGGTCAAAGTGACGGGCACGCGAGACTTTCGACTTTGCAATCAGGTGCTAACCGGGGCTCGGAAGATGATTTCTCTCATGGCAAAGGAACCGCGACACACACGGGCTGGCTGAAATCCACGGTTCCTGGATTTATCTGGGGATGCGTGGCGTTCAGCCGCACCCAATTGCGCCGTGGTGATAAGCGACATTGCAGAAATGTGTCTCTCTCCATTTCGAGTCACACCGTTGGGAGTATGGAAACACGAGACTCTTGGCATGTCACCTGTCGTGTTTTGCTTGCTGGAGCATAAAGTCGAGGCTTGACACTCGCGGTATCGTTGCCGATTCGCTCTTCTCCGAGCTACCGGTTTGCGGTCAAAGAAAGCAAATATGCTACATGCAGAGCGCACCTGTTAAAGAAGTTTAAACGCAGTTCCTGAACATGATCAAATGGATTACATATCATGCAATGCGTCATCCACAGTTCACAAAATAGGTTGAGTACCGCGCGTGGGTTGCGCATGTCTCAAGACTAACGAAATCAAAAATATCCAAGCTGGCTATTCTTAGCTGTGTCACATCACTGTCTGCTTATTCCCGCCAAGCCTGCAATAATTGTCTGTTTCTTACATCCAGGCAAGGGAAGCGAGCAGCTAAAATAGCTTCCGTGTACCAAAGGTCATACGTGAATCAGAACATTCGAGCACTGGCAGCAACGCTTGGCATCAATACCTTTCATCATATTGCAGGACCAGAGCGGCTGCACGAGCCTTTTGGAAAAAGTTGATCTACATTTCGTCCCGGTCTGGAACCAGAGCATGTTCGCTTCGTGGATAAGTCCAATTATCGTTCATCATTATTACCTACTCATGCTTTACATGTTGGCCTTGAGGATCTTGAATGCATCCTCCCGGGCTCCCGCGTATCGCTGCTCAGCTGTCTTCCAGTTGATGACGTTCCAGATATTTTCGACGTAGGCTGCCTTGCCATTGAGATACTGGAGGTAGTAGGCGTGCTCCCACATGTCGACGCCGAAGAGCGGTGTGTCTCCAACCACGACGGCCTCTTGATTGGCGAGGGTGGCGATGCGCAGCTGGCCCGTACCGGCCTCCTTGACCAACCAGCCCCAGCCGCTGCCCTGGATGCCCAGCAGGGCTGCACCGAACGCCTTTTTGAAGCCGTCGAGGCTGCCCCAGGTGTCCTTGATGGCCGCGACCAGCTTGGGCGCCGCGTCGGGCTTGGAGTCGCTCGATGACGACGGGGCCAGGTTCTCCCAAAACAGCGCGTGGTTGATGTGGCCGCCGCCGTTGAAGCGGATCGCGGCGAGCTGGGCGGCCGAGTCCTCGAGCTTACCCTCCGACAGGGCCTTGGCCGAGACTTCTAGTGCCTTGTTGAGGTTTGTAATATAGGTCTGGTGGTGCTTGGAGTGGTGTAGCTCCATGATTTGCTTCGAGATGCTGGGTTCCAAGGCCTATCTCCAGTAGTCAGCCAGGCTCTGATGTGACAGGTGCCGTGTTCTTGTGACTCACATCGTATGCATATGGCAGAGGAGGGAGCTTGTATGTGGGAGACGACATCTTGCTACGCTGGCTTGGTGTCTGGTACTATTCTATTGTTGATTAGCCGAGGCGGTTTGTGTGTGTCGAATGGTGATGAGTCCAGAGAGTGAGTGGGAGTAACGAGGGGTAGGCAGACTTCTGCACACGACGACAGAACTGAAGGGTATCCTTTGGTATTTGAGGGATTTGTAAGGATCTGATCGATGGCATGATACGTCATGTTGGTTTAATCGTGCTGGCCAGGATGCGCCTACCACTGTGCAGCTATTTGCCGTGTCTACTACCTTGATGGCCGAGTTGACCATCAAGGTTCCACCTCCGTAACTGATACATTCTACATGTGTAGCTGCGAAGCACAGATGAATACTGTGGTATAAAGGCAGCATGGCGGCTTCTTTCATGATTGCTGTGTTGTCGCTGTGAATACGCGGTCGGTGCTGAGTGAGTACCTCCCTCAAACCAGCTCAAACTTGCTCATTGCGTTGATTGCGTGACGCTCCACAAGGGATCATCCGCCAAAGGGCTTTTGTGCATTGTCTGACTACACGGCGGGAGTGAAGCAATACTTCATCATAAAAGTAAGGCTCTCTTCCATAAAATACTGCGACTCGTTGCTGAATAAAGCGCCAGACAGCTCTTAAAGCACCGCTTGCTGTATGATAATTACCACCATCGTCGAGACAGTGCCCAAGGTAGCCAATCCTCCTCCGCTTTGACGCCTTACGGTCATTACATACACAATATAAAAATAATCCCTGATATTTCCGGAGAGAGAGAAAAAAAAGGCCCCAACATATCATGTGCTGCAATAGTCCGCGCAGTTCCCAAGGAGGAGCACTAGCAGTCCTAAGCCTTTCACACGATGCATTTGGCAGCCCCATCAGATCCAGAGTCCCCATCATGGCCGGGCGCCTATTATTCCATAATGAATCGGAAAGAGACTCTATATCGGCAGGTCTTGTCTCCTTGATACCAGATCAGAATCTGGGCTCCTCGGCTTTTGGCGATGACTGTATAATTGGCATCCAGTAAGTTGATGTGGCTCCGGTGATGACAAGTCGATTGCTTGCCTACTCTGCATATAAGTCAAATGATATCTCATACTTCTTTTCCGCAGCGAAACCGGAGACTTGACAACCTCGGCCTTCATCAGTCCATTCAAGCACAGGTTTGCCCTTCAGAGGTCACTTGACCATGATGCGGAAAGTTCTTCCAAGATGAAGGCGGCACTACCATTCCCCCTTGCTTTAAGTATTGGCGGAGAAGGGATCATTGGACGAAGAGTCACAATATGGAATCGCAACTCGATTACTCCGTTCGCCGAGGGTATCATTGGGTACAACTAGATTTGCGACCGGCAAACAACCATCTTCACTAATTAATGCATTCGGCTTTGTGGCGAGACATTGATTAGATGGCGGTCACCAAGAGCATCTGGAATGCTACTGCGTGTTTAGCGGTAACGTCCATGGAGGCGAGGCCCAGTCCTTCTTTGTCGGAACAGGGACTGGAATGAAAGCGGTCAATCCGATTGCGGACATGCAACTAAGACAGGTTTTGCTACATCAAGCAAGAACAAAGCATTTTCGGACCCCCAAAATACGGATCTTGTAATGAATGATAATTCCTATTGATTGAAATAATTACTGTTTCTGCCGTATCACATTTTCTTTTCAGTGGTCATTACAGCACCGTTTGGTCTTTACTTCTTGGCCCCTCACCGATTGACCCTGCTCCTTATTCCATCATTTATTCCCATTGCAAGACGTCTTCACTGAGAATGGATGAGCATGGAACCTATTCTAGTGGCAGCTACGACAGAGTGCCAGGCGCTGCACCCCTCAGCATGGAAATGTTTGTCGAGCGAAACGCAAATCTTTCAAGGGCCTACCATGGTTACAAAAAGGCACTGGAGGAAGATGCCGAACATCAATCCAACTCGTGGTACAATAATCTCTACAACACATTGAAACGACCAGCTCCTGGAACTAGCAAGACCAAGACGGCCGGCGTTGGATATATCACTGACGCGGGCAAGGTAAAGTGGGCAGAGCAAAAGAAGAAGGACGACGCGGAAGAAAAAAAGAGAGAGGATGAAGAAATCGAGACTAGAAGGAAGCAAAGGATAGAGAAGAAAAAGAAGGAAAAAGAGGAAAAGAAGAAGGCAAAAGAGGAGAGGAAGAAGAAGGCCGCAGAGGAGAAGAAAAAGAGAAAGGAACAGAAGGAGAAGGAGAGGAAGGAGAAGCAAGCAGCAGGGCAAACAGTAGAAAACGAGGAGGAAGAGGAGGAAGAGGAGGAAGAGGAAGCAGACAATGAGTCGGAGGAGTTGGAGGAGGAGGAAGTGGAAGAGAAGCGGAAGGTTGTGAGGAAAGGGCCCAAGCGAGTAAGGCTTGTACTGCCCGACGAGGAGTAATTCACCATTTTTACATTTGTAATTCACCTTGTTGGAACTGCCAGAAATATAAAATTGAAAATACGGACATGTTTCACCTGGAAATGAATTTGTTTGACTCTCTTCCAAAGCGATGACTCCAGGAGTCTTGAGTCAGTGCATATACCGGTGCTCATCACTATGAATAATGAGATGACTCCAATCTGGATGATGACTCCAACAGTATGTGTTTGTAAGCATCTCTGTCTTGGTATAAAAGACTGAACCATCCTACAACGACCCATACCTCTTCCTCCATCTCTTATTCTCATTCAATCTCTACTGCAAGGATGCACTCCTCGTCATAAGATGCCATTCGGCGCTGTCGACCTTTTTTCCCCAGCCTACGCATACGCTGAGCGTAGCTTTGGTAACCTGCAAGCCACGTTAACTAATACTTACGGCGAACTTTATGCCGATTTGCGCAAATACATTTGTTTTAGCGAGGTTGTTACAGGTATTTTATCTATAAGATCGGTCGCTAACACTTAGTTCACCAATCCTGACGCCGTAGTAACACACTACGAAAATATCAGAGAAACAAATTCACGCACTGCTACTCCCTTCCATACGAGACTGCCTATGTGGACAGTCAACTGGTATTCTTAGGACGTTGACCCGGATATATGATTCCTATTGCCATACCCGGTATCAAGGTGCTCGACACTTGGGGTAGTTGGCTTGTGATCTTCGAGGGCCTCGATGTTTCGCTTATTCCTAAAATCAGTAAGAGTAATACTCTGCCTCAAACATAGACCATCTACACCATGAACATGAAGTTTAAAGTTGTCCAACGCGCGCACGTTTGCGGATCCCGAGACCGAAGACAATGTCAACGTAGAAGCGTCGCACTTGAACCCGAGACGGACAAGCTTTGCCCTTCACTGCAATTTTTGCATCACCGGTGACTATGATCCGGACAAAGATCAGTCACCATTATTGATTTGCCAGTTCAAAAGCGCGTGTTTATGTTTTCATGGATTGGTCGAGAGCAACCGACACCCATGAGTTTGTTTGTCAGTAGATTCACCCTTGTTACTCTCAACTCTTGCTCACGAAGTGCGAAGCATTCAGCTGGCATTCACTTAATTTTTAATCGAATTTGGGAGAGAAATTATATTTAATCAATTCAAGAGAATTACTCTCGTCTTTTTATTTTTTCTCTCCTTTACCGCGACGAAAGCGGGTCAGCAAAGAACTCACGCTCTTCGATGAGCGCAACGTCAATTTCTTGTCCTCCTGACGAGGCGTACTGGCAGCGACGACTCCCTCAAGCTGACTGACTTCTTCGTCATAAGGCCCGCCCTGTTCGCGGTCCCGGGCCGCAACCAAATCCCGAGGTCCTCCGGCCGATGCCGAGTATAAGATGTTGGAGTGCTCTGGCACTCCCACAAAGGGATCGTGGGGCTGCTCCGCTGTCTCGCCGCCCTTGATTCCGCCGCTCTGATCACTGCGCAGAGCGCGCACGATCTCTTCCTCCGTCTCTCCACCGTAGGCCGAGCGGAGCTCCGCTATGGTGAAGCGGGAACAAAGTTTTGCAAAACTCCGTTGAGCGGCCGTACCGGGGCTCGGCACGTCTGGGCGATCCTTGGCCCAATCTTCAGCCCGATCTTCAACCCGATCTTCAGCCTGATCTTCAGACCGATTTGCAGCCTCGGGACTGCAAGGTAGCAGAGCCGGAGCCGTGGCAGACCGCGGCATGCGACTGGTAAGATCCCGGCCGCCGGGCCTCTCCGGATCGTAGGTCCGATTGAAGGCTTCCGCCCCTTCCGGAAACAGGAAGGCTTGCGTGCTTACCGAGGTCGGTGTTGATACGCGAGCTGTTAGGCCGGCGTGGGCAAAGAATTGACGAGGCCGGTGCAAGGCGAGGTCGTAGGGTCGCTGGTTTCGAAAGAAATTGTCACTGGAACTTCTCTCAAGAGCTTTTCTATTCTAGGGAAATTGCTCTGTATTCATTCTGCGACTATTTCCATAAATGCGGCCACCCGAATCTGCGCCATTACCACGTCCACCCGAAATGCCACATGCTCTTCTATCCTCATCTGTGAGGCTCCTATGCTGAACCTCGGTGTGGCCACAGGGCAGGGCCATCGTCGCCGTGCGAATTGTATCTGTGCTGCGGCGGACAGTGGGAATACGCCGGGGAGGCGTAGCTAGATAATAAGTCAGTACACTTGTGAAATACAGTGAATGTAAAGAAAGAAATTAATACTAACGGGCAATAGATCGTCGAGGCGGAGCCTCAGGAGTTCGAGCACTCAGCGGGCTTGATGCAATCTCTTCTTGACGTACAGGTCGAGTGCGCTGTCGCTCAATCTCGTGATCCAGCATCTCGTATAGCTGACGCTGAATATTGTTCTCCGGGGTGTTCTGCTGCTGAGAAACTGCAGTAGCCTGAGGAGTTACAGGACTGTGCTGATCACGGACGAAGGGGGATTGTGGAGTTGCAGGGCGACGATAACGATGACCAGAGATAGTCTGTGGAGTAGGAGGGCCCCTCTTGGGGGTAGTCTCATCTGTCTCTAGAACCTGTGAGAGACGAGTCTGGTCAGGACCACTGGCTGCATTGGCGACGGGCGGGATGTTACTGCGACCAAATTGAGGTCGCCTGGGCACTCTCGAAGAATGAAGGCCAGTGGAAGCAGCGGAATAACCAGGCCCAGCATCGGTAGCTCCAATGCTAGAGGTTCTTGAGTTCACAGCAGGCGGGATAGGCATCGGTACCTGGTGACGCTGTCGGATATAAGGACTGTTTGCATCATATCCGCGGGACAGGTCGTCTTGCAGCGTGGCTGCCTCTGAAGAATGAAGCCATTTTTTGTACGGCAGCGGGTGGTTCGATGTCTCCGCTGCTGCTGCTTTGAGATTGCCAAACGATCTGTTCGAGCTTCGATAAGAGCCACCAGCAAGACTTCCCAGCGAACGTGTCGCGATCTTGCGCAGTCTGGACGGCTCTGCTTGCTCGGGCTGTGGTTGAAGTACTTGTCGAGGCTTCGGCACGTGTCTCGAAATGGTAGGGCCCAGAGGGACTGTCTCTTCTGCCGATAGCTTCTGTTCGGACACCTGAGTCTCTTTGATAACCTCGATACGGCTTTGACTTGGGCGGGGGATATCCGCAGAAGGTCGATTGTACGACGCCTTCTCCGCGCGCTGTGCGAAACTCGGTTGATTCTGTTTGTTGGATGCAGTCGCCATGTCATTAATTGACATGGACGGCCGCAAAGGGCGCATACGGGGAGGGATGGCCGGAATACGAGAGGGAGCGTCTGGAGTGCTCGACTGAAGCTTGACTACCGGTGCGCGAGCAGGAAGCTCCGGGATCAGAGACCTAGAAGGCACTGGACGCGGAGAGTCCTCATGCTGAAGCTGAAAACTCTTTGCTGTTCGCAGGGCAGGACGACGAGGTGTAGATGGTGCAGGGATTGGCAACCCAGAGGACGTACCCGGTGCCGGAATTTGCGAGGCACGCGGCAAGACAGGCAAGTTGCGAGTAGATCCTCGCAAGTCTTGCTCGCTCCGCTGGTGTAGGCGAAGCGGCGCCACGGCTGGCACAAGAGGCATGGGGGGAATCACCTCCTTAGGCAGATTAGGGACCGGGTACGAAGGAGCGGGCGTCGGCGGAGGGTATCTCGGGAGTATAGGCAAATGAGAACGCTGCGACGTGACATTAGGTCTAGGTCGAGGCACTAGAGGAGGTATTGTTACCATGACATGTTGCTCGCCAATTTCACCCATAGTTGGCGACTCAGCACGGGGCATGACCTCTTGTTGGCGAGATTGCCCATTGTCCGTCACTTGCTCATTACGCTGCTTGTTAATGAGCAAGCTGAAAATAGATGAGACCTCGACGTCATCATCGACGTAATCTTCGGTTTGCTGGTTTGTGTCATTGCTTTCGGTTCTCTCCGCTTGATCGGTTTGGTTATCTCTTGCTTCGATGTGAGTGTCAATGCTTGTTTGCTCGTCTGCTACGCTCGTGTTGGATACGTTGACGATGATGCTGTCCTGGTCATTAGAAACGGTGTTGGATTCGTCAGCAATGATGGCGCTTTGTTCATCTGCAATGATGGTACTGTTGTCATCATTGGACACAGTGTTTTCTCCGTCTGCGGTAGTGGTTCTCTGCGAGTCGGCGGTTATGACACTATTGTCTTTGTCAGAAACATCATCGCTTTGCTCAGCTGCAGTAGCATCTTGCAGGTCATTGTCGCCAATAACGTCCTGCTCATCAGCATTATGGCAGCCTTGTTCATCAGCGTCAGGATAACACTGCTCAACAATGACGGTGTCACTCTTCTGTGCGTCAATTTCGATACCCTCTGTGACTTCATCCGTTGTCTCAACCTTTTCTTGGTCAGCAGTCGGAATAATGATTGACTCATTGTTAGCTGAGTCGCTCTGGGATTCCCTGTCGGGCTCATGTGCTGCCAAGACTTCGGGAGGTGACGATAGAGATATCGAACCGGAGGATTCATCGACAGCCGGCACCTCTGGAGCTTCTCCATCGTCTGCGAATATGCTGCTGAAACGGCTTGCTGATAGCTCAAAGTCAAACTCGGGAAGAATGAAGCTGTGGGAAGTATCTTCACCGGACTCTGGCTGTGCATCACCTGAATCTGATTCGCTGCTGAAAGATGTCTCGCCGGGGTCTTCTGTGCGATCCACATCTTCTTTGTCTTCATCATTGTCTTGAACATTGCTTCGGTTGTGATCTTCATGCTGGTCTTGGATCTCATCTGCACCATCGTCGCTCTGCTGACCTTGGTCGTGATCCTCATCTTGTTTACCTTGTATCTTGCTTTCATCGTCTGACGCGACGGCGCAGCCTTCACTATTGGCAAGCATGTCCTTTGAAGCGCTCGATCCCGCGGGAGTAATGTGAAAGATCTTATCCTCCTCGCTGAAATGGACAGACTTGGTTGAAGCACGGCGTCGTTTACTTGGAGATGTCAGTATTTCACCCACTGGAAAAGTGGGCTTCTCAATGATTGAGGACGGGGATTCTTCGACGATTGGAGATGAAGATCTTTCGGCGATTGGTGACAAGGGCTTATCAACCTTAGCCACCATGTCTGCAGAGATTTCTCGAGCGACTGGCATGGCCTGACCTCTGAAAATTGCCTCAGCCATGTTGTTCAGATTGACATCAAGTCCTGGATGAAATTGAACTTGAAAGGTAGCAACGCTGTCAGGGGAATCTCTGGCCATCTCTCTGACAGGTCTACTGATCAATATGTTATCAGGCAACTCTGAAAGACGCAGGCTGACTGTCGCTATACCGCTGCTGGGTAGGTCCTTGTCCATGATGGCCGACAAACGGCTGTGTACCTTGATTGGGTTATTGACATCACGCATGCGCTCACGTGTAGCCCTGGCTGCACGCTGGTGGACTGTCGACTCATTTCCCAGAGGACTGATGGGCGATGATGTGACGGGGCTGGATGGAGATGCTTCAGCACCAGCAGTCTTACTTCGGTGGCGGCCAGCTCGTTTCTTGCCTTTGTCTGTCTTGGACTTGTCTACTGAGTGAACTGAAGTTGTTGGCGAGTGTCCATGATCCGAAACAAAGGACAAGTTTGGTCGACTTTGGTTGGAATGGCCATAGAGACTAATGTTTGAGCGGCTCTCATTGGACTGGCGGAAGAGGCTGAAACTCGGTCGGCTACGATTTGACTGTTGATAAAGGCCACCAGCACGGGTCGTGTTGTCTGGGTCAGAGGAGCCTGAGTTTCTCTCAGTGTTTGTTGGTGTCTGGCTTGGCTGGTCTGTGTACGTGTTGGTTAGATCAGTCAATGAAGGCACCTGTGAATACTTACATGGCTCTTTAAGAAAGCTCTCAGCCTGATTGAGGTACTTGAACCCCGTCATCTTCACAGAAGAGTGTCTTGCTCCACATTGACATGAAATGATTTGTAACTGTGATCCGCTGTGCAAGTCTTGTCAAGATTGTATGATGTCGAGGTTTGCGATAACCAAATGTCGGTGTTCAAGAAAAGCCAAATATGGAATCGACGATCCTATAATGCTTTCTTACTGTCAGAATAAGTCTACTGGTGGGTTCATCGCCGACTGCTGTGAGGTCTTGTAGAAATTGCTTACGCATTTGACGGTCCTGGGTCTTTGCGAAATATTGAAGTTGCGGAAAGGCTCAGATCAGACTATCGAAATGGATCTTGCCAAAAATTTTAATGGTTTGGATTGAAGACCAAGAGACAGTGCCAAATGTCATTCATCAAAGTGCCTCAAGAGAAGGAATCGAGAAGAGCTCTTGGGCGACAAGTTAGCAAAGCTTGAAGGCAAGGACGAATTCGAGAAGCACAGGGTAATGAAAAATACAACAAGCGCGCCGCTTTATCAAGGAGTTGAATCGTAGAAAACACTTACCGATTAATGATCTGACGGTTTGAGCGCGACAAGATAATCAAGTAGCGACGATCTCCAGTCCGAAGCTCTCCATGTAGCTGCGTCGAGGACGTGTTAGCAAACAGGTTTTGGCATGGGAAATGGACTTGTCGCCGTAGCCAAAACAAGTACCTTTTTCTGCTGGATGAAGAATAGAAAGTCGCAATCACTCGAACCCGATTGGAGTGAAGACCCAAGAGCAGGGCAAAGCAGAAGATAGCTGATGGCGGCGGCGAAATCGAATGGTTTGATTCTCGATTTCGAAGATTTGTCGCGGGGTGTGAGTAAACAGCAAGGAAGGAACACGAAATTGTGCCCGGCGTGAAAACAAGGTAACAGGTCGTGAGGAAAGTGAAGAGAGATTTTGTTGAATGCGGAAGCGAACAACAATGGATTTGAGGAATGCGACCGCAAAGGTCGAGAGAAACTTGTCGTTGATGGCCCTCAAGTTTTGCAATGGAAGGAAGGAAATGAAAAAAGGATGATGGGATTGAAGAGTGTTGTTCTGGCCACGAAGAGAAAGTTGCTGTGCTCGTTTACAGCTTAGGAAGATATCTGCCTGAGCAAGGCGGGCCTCGCGGGGGTTTCTCTGTTTGAAAACAATCCAGCTGTAGATCATAGCAGGAGACAGTTGGGCGAGATGCGATTGTTGCGAGGCGTCACTTGGACAACAATCGCCAGCAGGAACGCGAACATCAAGGCAGAACGACGCGGCGTGCAAACGACAGGGCATAATCACACGGAAAAGCACAAAAACACCGAAACAATCAACCTTGATGGCTTTTCACGACTGATTTTATTTCTCATTCATTCAGTCGCGTACTATCAAGAGCAACTTGTATTGCTGATCTCAGTGATTTCATTCCACCACACTGCACGCAGTAGAGAGATGAACGCATCTGCACATTGTTCACGATACTTATTGTGATTACTAGACTAAAATTGAATGGAAGAGAGAATCGAGCGTAATTTTCTCTCGAAGAAAGCCAGTTACATAGTGAAATAACATAATTGTTGCGGCCAACCTTGAAAATCAATGGGCAGTCTACAGACAGGCGCAAGTATGTTGTTGCACAGAAGTAAATGCTGCGATACTGTCTTGAGGCTTCTAGAGCACGCCACAGAGAAACTTGGAAATGTGGGTTCTACACTCTGCACACTACATGTCCCTAATATTGCCGTGTACTCTTCCATCTGTTGCTTATTATTGGCGGAATGTCGCGTGGATGCATTCCAATACTACGTGCACCTGGTTTGGTCCTTTGCAATTGTCATGTAGAGTCACAAATATTGTGAAATGGATTTTGAAGATTTGACCACTCATACGCTGGGCTTGCCACAGATTTGACAAAGCAATGCAATACTGCACATTGTTATAGACTTGTCGGTCAGTATAAGTGTGGAAAAAACAACCAATGAGCGGAAAGTCGATGACTAGAAGAGCAACAAGGAATAATGTCACGGGCCATTTAGAGCTGCCAGCTGGCAGGTTCTCGGCAATTGTCGCCAAGCCAGCATTTGGCCAGCTGGAAAGCCAAGAGCGCGCCAGCCACGCCAAGCCGAACCCGTCGTCGTAATTCATAGGATCGGTTGGATCCCTTTGTGGCTTGGTCGCGCCGAAAGAGGGCACCGCTGGAAATTTGGGCAAGGGGCGGCGGCCTCCTGACAAAACACGTATCAGTCTCTCTCTTTTTTTCTCAAAGATCAATTTCAGTATCTCTCAAAACAGATAAAGGAACAGTAGAGAAAAGGTGCCCTTCCACCCCCCAAAAGCTTCAACCCAAAAAAGAGCCACAGATGAGCAATTGCAGCACGTGATTCGAGCATGCTGCTGGCGATCAAGGGGAGTCGGCCGGGGGCCTCCAGAGTTGGGGGCCCGTTGATTCGCCGTTGGACGCGACACGGCTCAGGCTGGCCCCAGCCCTACTACCACATGCCGGTTAGCCGGTCAGCAGCCAGAACACCACAGCAGCGCCGTCATTTCTCGCCTACGACGGCATCTCGCCAGTATGAGCAGCCGCACCCAGACTCGGGAGCCGGCAACGGTGGTGGCGCCGGCCAGGGAAAAGCCGGCGGCACCAATGGCGGTACCAATTCGGATCCGTCGCTCCTGGCCCGGATGCTCGAGTCTGCCGCCACCACCCTAGCCTCCGTCTTGGTCTTGGGCGCTGGGTTCGCCGCCGCCGGATACGTTTACCACAAATTCTACAAGGCTCTGCAGCTCAAGAAGATTGAAAATGCCTTCAAGCCCGGCGATCCGGTGCTCGTGCTCGCTGCCGTCGCCAAGTCACTCCCCGACGAGGATGATTCGGACCATTGGATCCAGCGCGCCGAACAATCCAAGATTGATGCCATTGTGACTGGACATTCCAAGGGACATTACCACCTCATCATGGGCGAAAAGGGCAGCGGCAAGAGCTCCATGCTCCTCGAGGCCATGCGCAAGATTGACGGCGATGGCTGTGCCATGTTTGAGGCGCATGCCGATCTCGAGATATTCCGGATCCGCTTGGGAAAGGCGCTCGACTACGAGTTTCGTAAGTACATTTTCAAGTTTTGAATGCCTGAACATGATCAATCTCGAATTGAGCTGTCATGATGCTGTGCAGCACAGTCTCATGTGGAGCGTTGATTATCATTATATTATCCCACCCGGCCCACTTTGTGTACTGTGGAACTACTCGGCAACATGGCACTTTTGAGATCAGATCTGACACATTGGGCGCTTGCGAAGCGCCGCATTTGTGGTTGTGTCCAGTCCTTGATTCAATGTCTTGTCTGGGCGGAACATTTTGTCTCGTTGTCATCCTTGCGGCTGAATCAAGGGCAATCAACAGACAGGGTGCAAGGATGATGCCAATTGCACAAGCCACATGGGGCAATATCTCTTGTCGCTCACTGCACCAATATCCAGCTGTCTGAATAGCATAGATCTTCTATCATTCCACCTTCTAACTGACATGTGCAGACGAGGACTATATTGGAGGCTATTTCAGTGAGCGAGGGCCAAGAGACACTACCGCGTTGCTCGACATTGAGCGAGCATTGAATAAACTTGAAAAGGTGGCTTTGAAGAATCGTGCAGATAGGGGGAAGCCCTTGGTCATCATTGTCAACCAATGCCACCTGATTCGAGACGACGAAGATGGCAAGGACTTGCTGGAACTCTTGCAACAGAGAGCTGAGCAGTGGGCTGCCTCCAACTTGGTCACCATGGTCTTTAATTCGGATGACTACTGGGTATACGAGCGGTTCAAGCAGCTGGCCACGCGAATGGAGGTTTTGGCCGTACATGACTTGCCAAAATCTCAAGCATTGACGGCCCTGAAGAGATACCGCCAGCGTTATTTCCAGGAGGATGTGCCCAAGGCCGACCTTGAAAAGGTTTATGATCTTGTCGGCGGCAGACTATCCTTTTTGAATCGTGTGGCCAAATCCGCTAACATGATCAAGACGTGTGATCAGATCAAGGAGATTGAAAAGACGTGGTTCCTCAACCAGTGCTGGATTCTTGGCAGTGAAATGGACGACGATGTGATGGACCAGCAGAAGTGGGCTGTAAGTCTTGATTTTTAATTCATGTCCCAGAAGATTCCAATCTACCGAGTTCCATGGGCATATACTGACTCGAAAGTAGGCGGCAGCAATGGTGCTTGCGCTGGCTCTCGTCGACAAGGAGGAAGAGATGGACCATACCTACGATGCTGTGACCGGACATGTCCTACCAACGTATCCCATGCACATTGCACAACAGATCATGACGCGAGCCGACTTCATAAGAGATCTCGACCGCCTCAATCTATTCACGATTACGAGCACCGCTCAAGTACGAGCTAGTTCGGTGCCCATGCATCGCGCATTCCGGGAGATTTGCGCCGAACCTGGATTTCGCCAGTTCCTCGAGGATACAAACGAGCGCATTGCTGCTATCGAGTCTCTCGGACGTACCAGAGAACTCGTGGCAAAGGATCTTGTTCTGGGAGGAAAGTATGAGATTTCCAAAGGATGGTCAGGCAAGATCAATGTGGTACTCAAGGAGCAAGAAGAGAAGAAGGAAGATGGCAATGACGACTAAATATTGTCCAAATGCCTGTCCTGGGCGGGGCAATACGATCAGCAGAGGATTGGTGTCACTGCTCATCGTTGTGCACGCCAACATGGTCTATTCGCATATGGCAAGCAGCTTCCTGACGTTGAGACATGCGAGGAAGACTGGCACTGGAAATGATTGTATCATATTATGATTGTGGAGCTGTAAGAGTAGATGTACATTAGACCGAGAATAGGTGGCAACGCCGTGGCAAGGCAGGAAGCGGATACGTCCGGGGCCAGGACCGGGGTTTGGCCCATCTGTCATGGACTGACAATATTTCCTTTTGTCCTTGAATACATGCCAACAATCTGGGCTAGTAATTCTGTATAGTACATTGTTGTACATGGACGGCTTCTATAATTGCTTCCAGATGACAATTCAAAAGGTTTCACGAGCCTGGAAATATAGTAGGAAAGTTGAGAAAAAATAAATAAAGAATTAACGGTTTCGAAATTGCAGCATCGAAATTCAACTCGTATGTTATCAAATGATCGAATGTGAGAGGGTGCATTCTGATTGATATAAGCGAACATGATGGCGAATAGTGATTGCTTGGGACCACGATACCCTGCACCTGCAGCAAGGGTTGCATTCAAGTATCGAATGATCTTACTCGTGCATAGCAAGAGGGCATAGGCTTGAGAAACTGCTCAATTATGCGAGCATAACAGGTGTTAAGAGCCAAACGAAATTTTCAGCTGGTGATGACATGCTCAAGTTTTCATTCTTCAACACAACGTTACTGGCGGGCCGGCCCGTTGTCATACAATTGGTGAATGGAAAATAGTCCATTCATGTGTAGGTTCGCTCCGGAAGATGAGCACGGAAAAATACCATATTACGCATGGAATTCATATACTATTGACTAGATCTAGATACTAGTTACCGTGCTAGTGATCCCAGTCTATCAGCCAATATAGATAAAGAATTCAAGATACAGCCCGTGACCAATACGATTGACTGACAATATGACAATAAAATTCGGTCGAGGGCCACTGAAAAGGAACTCGCATGCGAGGTGGTCCTGGTGGTTCGGTGACGGCGCACTCCGCTTGGTGCTCAGTGGCCTCGGGAATGCGTGAAAAATTTCAAATCGGACCGCTTTGGGGCAATTCTCTTAGTCAAGCACAGCGCACAATTGGCCAGCGGCCTGGAAATAGTGGGTGCGGCTCCCCAAGAGGCTCCGTTTTTAGCCGTTGGAGCGAACAGAGCCGCGCTGCTGCAAGGGGCCTCGTCTTTTTTGGTGAGATTCCCAGTGGTTTTTGGTCCTGTCTGGCTTAACGATCTGCCACTGTCGACTTGCTGGTGCCAAGATAGTACGGAACTTCTTTACTGCTAACGGACCTCTGGAACTAACAGAGAGGAAAAAAAAATCTTGCCCACTACCGGAGCTACCAACCGTCTAGCACAAACCGCAGCACAATTGCCCATTTCCTTGAAACCATGGCCACCGCGAAAGAAAATTTTCGTAATGGCAACGTCTGGAATGGAGCCCTCCAGAACGCCGGAGCTGATGTGGGTAACATGATGGAAGGTAGGTAATGCGCGCGTCGAGTCACCAAAAGCAGATGGGATGTGCTCGTCGTCGGAGCTTAAAAAGCTTTTCGGCGCGCTGCTTCTTGAGCTCCTGAGCTCTCGACGTGTTGTTCTGATATGTTGTATTGACTCAAGACAAAACTCTACTTGCGTGGACGACAAGCAGCATTTGTTGCGGACTTGGGCACATCGTGACAGTCAGTCAGCTTATTGTTGAGACTCACTCACGACCTTGCCTTTTTTCCCCCCTCCCCAAGGACCCGTCCACCGACCCAGAAAGGGATAATAAAAGAGATAAATCAGAAACCAGATATCCGCTGCAATGGAGAACACGACGGAAAAGTCGACTGGTCTCGAGATCAAGCCGGCACACGACAACACCGACTCGTCGCTCAACGGCTCCAAGCACGATGTCGAGGCCGCCGACACCCAACTGAAGCGCAGCCTTTCGGCTCACCACCTGCAGTTCCTCGCCATCGGAGGCACGATAGGCACCGGTCTGTTCCTGGGCAGTGGTACCGCCCTCGCGACCGCCGGCCCTGTCAGCACCCTCATTGCCTTTATCTTTGTCGGCACCATTGTCTACTCCGTCATGGTCTCCCTCGGCGAAATGGCCACCTTCATCCCTGTGCCCGGCTCCTTCACCGTCTACGCCTCCCGCTTCGTCGACCCGTCTCTGGGTTTTGCCATGGGCTGGATCTACTGGTTCAGTTGGGCCATGACGTTTGCCGTCGAGCTGACAGCTGCCGGTATCATTATTCAGTATTGGGACGCTAGTTTGAATATTGGAATCTTTATTGCCGTCTTCTGGGTTGTTTTCACCGCCATTAACCTGCTGCCCGTCAGATGGTTTGGTGAGATTGAAATGTACCTCTCCAGTATCAAAGTCATTACCATTATTGGCTTTGTCATTTTTGCTATTTGCATCGATGCCGGCGCTGGAAAAGAGGGCTACGTTGGTTTCCACAACTGGGTGCACCCGGGAGCCTTTGCAGGATCCATGGTCACTGGCCCGGTGGCCAAGTTTGTCGGCTTCTGGTCCGTCCTGGTCACGGCCGGATTCAGCTACCAGGGTGCAGAGCTCGTTGGTGTGGGAGCCGGCGAGACGGCCGATCCGGTCAAGGCAGTTCCTTCGGCCATTCGCTGGACCTTTTGGGGCATTCTCAGCCTGTTTGTCTCCACCATCTTCTTCATTGGCCTGCTGGTGCCGTACGACAATGACGCCCTGACGACGGGCACGGATAACGCCTCGTCATCGCCCTTGGTCATTGCCTGCAACCTGGCCGGCGTCTCGGTTCTACCCGACATCATCAATGCCGTTCTCCTGACAGCCGTCCTCTCGGCCGCCCAGTCCAACGTCTACTCGGGCAGCCGCATCCTGGTCGCCCTCGCCGATGAGAAGCACATTCCCAAGTGGATGACCAAGACCAACAAGCACGGCACTCCCTACATTGCTGTCATGTGCACCTCGACATTTGGTCTGCTGGCCTTCCTCAACCTGTCCGACGATGGCAGCGAGGCTTTTGACTGGTTCATGAACATTACCTCGATTGCCGGTTTCATCACCTGGTCGTGCATCAGCATCTGCCACCTGCGATTCATGAAGGCGGCCAAGTTCCAGGGCATCCCGCGCAGCCAGCTGCCTTACCGGGCGCCCATTGAGCCCTACCTGGCGTGGTACGGACTCTTCTTTTGCGTGCTCATCCTGCTGACCAACGGCTTCACTGTCTTTATTGAGTGGGACACGAGTGATTTCTTCACAGCCTACGTCAGTCTGATTCTGTTCGTAGTGCTCTATGCCGGCCACAAGCTCATTTACAGGACAAGCTTTGTCAAGTTGGCCGACGTGGACCTGGTCCGGGGCCGTATGGACCTCTGAGATGACGACGATGAGATGAGATAGATGACCAACACCCCGCGTCTAGTGTAATTCTTGTATATTTTTGATTTGATGAAAGAAAGAAAAACATGTCTTGGAATTTGAAATTCCGTGCATATAGCTCCAAAGTGTAAAATATAACCAAATTAATTGATGATTCACCCACGTAGTACAAAAAAAAAAGTGCCTCACCTAGTAAACTCTATGCCCGGCACATTTGGCGCCGTTGACACGTGCGCAATGCACACCATCCCATCCGCTTTTGCTGGAGATCCCCGCGGCCGCTTCTGCTCGGGTCTGGTGGATATCTCAAGTGTGTGGAGTGATTCGACCGTGCGGGTGACAGTTGTTACTCCTCCCCCTTGCAGACAAGGCTCCAGTGTATACTCCAGTACGGAATAGATTCCAGTGGCAATTATGGTGAGTTGTCATAGTAGGGGCCGTTTTTCTCTTGCTGAATTTTTGACGTATTTGGTAGGTATACACTGTCAAAGCAAAAAAAAAAAAAAAAAAAAAAAAAAAACCTTAGGACTAATCATGCCCAGACGTGGCTGTTCCCGTGGTTGCGTTTCCAAATTTCCGGTCTTGTTACTGTGACCAAATCTTAAAACACACGATCATGTCGGCAGGGAAATTGATGTATACACTGCAATGAAATGCGTGTAAATGAGTCAAAAGTGTAAAAATGTGTAAATAAATAAAAGCATGTTATTTGTGGTATCTTTGTGTGCGGATGCTAATATGCATCCTTTCCCCCGCCCTGGCTCCTCCCCCCGTCCAACGCCGTATGTATGTATGTTGAAACTCAATGAAGAGCTGTTGTATTTCTATGCCCTGTATGTATGTATGTATGGGTATGCACATGATTGCTCACTTCCTTATGTAGCGCCCTATTAATTTCAACAGTAAAGGAGGAAATTTGTCGTCAAAATCATGATTCGTCGTAAAATTGCGAGTATAATTGTGTGACTCGTATTTTTTTGTTTGTGGTGATTGTTTGTGCTTTTTCGTGTTTTTTAAGGTGTATATGGTGGAAATTGGCGGCTAAAATGTCCTTGTCTTAGACAACCTCTTTCATGGAAGCGTGCTTTGCCATGAGGTCGGAACTCTGTCTGGATCCCCTCGGCGATGCCACGGGAGAGTTGGCCGGTGATTCTATGGGGGAGTTTGCCCAGTCCGTCTCAACCGAGCCTCTCGGGGGGTATGGGTATTTCTCCGACGGCCACAGTTGCTGCTGCTCCTTGGACTTGTTTGTTCGCCACCTCGAGGGGATTAGGCGTGGGATAAAGGTGTTCCAGCCCAGGGCGAGGGTGAGAATTCCACCGCCGAGGACGATGACCAGAACAATGACAACCACAACAGTGGTGATTAAGCTGCTCATTTTGACGGGTTTAGAAGAGACGACCAGAGTATGTGTGTGCCTTCTTGTTGGTTATGGTGGTGGAGAGGTTGGCTGGCGTGTATGCTGATTGGCTACTCTATAGTGGTAGTAGTTGTGGTAGTAGTGTATGATCGAGGGTTGAATAAGCGACTGGTGAGTAACTGGCCGTGATGCAGCACTGTGACAAGACGTGACGAACGACGTTGCAACGAGCGGTCCTGGGTGGTGGTTTATAAAATAGACAGCCGAAAGAAAGCAGACAGATAGACAAACAGAAACACCACTTGATGATTGAACCCTTTAATAAACTAAGGTTAGGACCCTGAAAAAAAAAAGTTGTCGGATCTCACGGGAGGGCGGTCTGTCAATTATACCCAAGTCATGTAACTTTCCGAGAGACCGCCATTGGTACCTCCCAAGCCAACGATAGGAGACGATTTACTCGCGCGTGTGTCATTCATGACAGCTAGGATAGAAAAAGAGGAGAGTAGCTCCTCCCGGCCCCACGAAAACGTCTTATTTGCACTTTGAACGTCATGCCCCCCCAGCGGGCTGGCGTCGCCGTAAGTAGTAGTACGTGTAATGTGCGGTGGTGCTTCTGCTACAGTACTACTGCTCTACTTGACTGGTGCTGCCGCTGCGGCTGCTGGGCTGCGAGTGTGTGGTCAGCGAGCGCATCAGATGTTGGTACTTACGCAAGCCCTCTGGGTCTGGATCAGCTCCAGGGTATGGCATCAGCGGTGCTTGTGCACAAGACAGAGCAATGGTTGGAGGAGCGGCACGCAAGTAGAGACAGCCCAGATCGATCGTGGGCCCAAGGTGCCCAGGGTCCTGGCTTCGATAGAGCGACAGAAAACAGAAATTCTGGGTGCCAAAGGATGCTAGCCATTTTGCTACAGGTCTGCTAGGCCCCAGAGCGGTTTGGGCTGTCTCGCGGAGGGCCGGAGCGCGAGGTATTCTGCAAGTGCGTGCGCTAGAGCAAGCCGCCTCCCATCGCCAATCTTTTTTTTTTCTTTCTCCCTATGGTGTCTGTCGGGTGCCGATGACATAAACACAGCACTGAGGGCTGAGAGACCAGACGAAAAAAATCTAGCCCTAGGTAAGTTAAGGAGAGAGATCCCGCCCACTGTCGTCATCATTCGATACCATCTAGAAGCACAAGATTGATATGATCGTTTCAGCTTGGCATCTGCTTAGCATTATCTACCATCCATTAAAGTGCATGTCCTCATGATCGCTTTTTTTAGTGAATCAAGTTTTTCGGGAATTGCTATACTAGGCGGCATCGTGCATAAGGCGTCTGGCGTTTGTACTGGATTTCTTGGTACGGAAAGGCGGCATTAGGACGAGGCCGAGGTATCCGACCGCAATCGTAGGATTTGACATTTGTTGGTTGACGGCTCTCACGGCTGGGATCCTATCAGCAAGAGGCGCACCCACTGGAATTATTTAGTTGAGCATCAGTGGATATGAATGGGGAAGGGAAGATGCAAATTCTTTCATTTCCACTGGTCTTGGAGTTGCAGAGATGCCCAAGATGCCGTGTCGCAATTGCGCGTCGCCGAAAGCGAAGGAGGGGGAAGCCTGCACTTGCAGCAAGAGGTTTTACAGCTTATCCCCGATGTTATGGAGTCTCGGTCACTAGGTAGGTACGAGTCTCTTTTCTACACAGTAAGTGCCACTGGTGCTTGACCGCAATATTTAACCTAGCGGGGAATGGGGAATGGAGTGATTGATAACCACCCTGCCACCCGAACTACCTGCACTGCCCGCTGAAAGTCCAGGTGCCAGTGCGAGACACCGACAATGCCCGTAAGCCCGTTCACATACGAGGTAATATGGTGGCTGGCTGGTTGTTGGCTTACTATGTGCAATTGGTTTAGTTGTCCATTACCCAAAAACTTGGCCAATGGTCTCACACTCTTTTTTTCATTCCTCTATTCGCTTGGCTATTCTGTATGCATCGTGATGGTTTCGCTTTCGCTATTCTTGCCAAGACGACTTCTTCCCAGCTGGGTAATCTTCTATGGCCTAGGTAGGCAGTCTAATGCAGCCTCGCCAACCTGCCACTTTTTTTTTTTATCAATCTCGTCTTTTCCCCCCTGCCCCCCCTCACCAATATTTTGTCTTTTCGTCTTTGCATTCGTACCATCAATGTCGCTGCTCGCAAACTCGGTCTTTGAACTTTTCAATGATCGACAGCCAAAGACTCGCGTCCCAACACGCCAGCGACCCCAGCGGCACACATAGGCTCACCGTTTGATCCACGTGCAGCCGTGGACCGGAGCCCCTTTTTTTTTACGCGTGGATCTGTGAAATATATCCATCTAGCTACTCACTAGAAGATGAATGGAAGAAATTTGTGCTCGTATTGAGTCTTGATAGCCTCAGATCAAGATTAACTATCAGACGGATGGTAGTAATAGTCAACTATTCCCAGTCGACATTTGCCGGTTGGATGGGTGATGGAATCCATCTACTCTGAAGAGAGTCAATTGTTCGTGCCTGACTTGGGCGGGGATAACCCGTCGGAGGCCACCCATCCACCCAACCACTTAAACTACCTTCCGTCGGCCTTGACAAATGGTTTTCGGGGTCAACGATCGCCTTGCAAAACCTTTGGATTGAATTCATCTCGAGGGAAACGCGACACCGAGATTGCGGCAATCGCGATCAAGGCCAATGTCAAACAACAATCTTTTGTTTTCTTTTCTTTTTTCCCCGTCCCTTGCTTGATCGCTCTCCTCCTTGTTCAATTTTTTGAGGCTCTTCTTTTTGATGCACTGATGATCCTTGTGATCGACAATCTCCTATTACGACATTGCCATCCCGTTCAGAAGATCAGATCCTGCTAACCCCGTACTACCTAGGTTGGCCGTGACTAGCAGAGAAGGGCATAGAAAAAGGCTTGATGATTTCCCAATCTGGCGCCGCGGGTTTTCAGCTCTAAAGCAGCTGAGCAGTTGAGTGATCTCATACACGACCCACATTGCCTATCCGGTCTCTCTGCCATACCTACACGGGCTATACTACCCGCACCGTCCCCAAATCAGGGCCAGTCGAGACCGCGATAGTGCAGCAAAGTGCATTGCATCTGCAGCTGTCAAGAGGCATCACCATTCATCACGTCACGCTGATAGACATACCTGTGTTGATCATGATATTCAAAAGAACGCAGATTGAATGACCGATAACAAAATAAAAAACAGGTTTGCGACCTTGAAGTGGTGACGGCATATTCCAATACCCCTTTCACAACTCCTTTCCTTTTCCTCTTGCAACATGGCCCGTATTAGCCATGATCTCTGTTCAGACACTGCACGAACTTGCAATCTGTGATGGTCAAAAGTTACAGAAGCAGCATTCGCCACGCCATGGGTAAGACAAATGCTCATCTGTCCGGTGGTCAATCACATCTCTCATCACGGTCATGATATCCACCAGTAATTGTACGGCGCAACAATCATGTCACATTGCCTATTCAGTGTTCTGGAGTCTTGGGCCAGTCACTGGACGCATCACCCGACTCAAGTTGCTCTCCATTGGCCCCTCCCAACTTTGCCGCACGGAAGTGTACTGCGTCTCTCAGACTACGCACCATGAGCAGAATACGGGAATGTTCAGATTTTGCTGCGATGGCCCGTTATTCTAAAGGTAGAGGCCGCGTAACTAGAAGAGACAGAAGAAGGAAAATGGAAAAGATTCCATCATCTTCTAACCCGGCATCAAAGATTGCATGGCAACTGGATGACGGCGGTCCGTTGGGTGGCGGCTGCCAAGCGCCCCGAGTTAATTGTCGCCGTGTCTCAGGTCCCTGTCGGCGCTGCCCTGGTCCTTTATTCAGCATATTTCCGGACACGATGAGAGCACACAAACGTCAAGCACTACCACCTACAAAACTCTACCAACAATGGTCCCGTGTCCACTGCAACTCCAACTTTGTAGTTGATAGGGATTTTCTATGCTCTTTTGAATACTGCGATGGCATTTGCTCCATGACGTATAGCGGCGCATCTCGACACACTCGAGTCCCGACATGATGTATGCCGTGAGAGAAACATAACAGCTTTCGCCATTTCACTATGCCTGAACGCGACGAGCATGGATTTCCATCCGCTCAGCTCGCCATGAGCCCCTCCTTCATTTGAATCCTCACCATGGGAATGCGGCTCTTTGCCAAGATGTGTGTTGTTTGCAGAGATCTCTCAACTTGGGACGAAGCTAATGTCAGATCCCGGCTCGCCGAGCTTGGCAGCGGGTATGCAGACCTCGATATGGTCAACGCCCCGCCTTCCCAGCCAAAGGGGTACAGTATATCGGTTCGTTCCGAGGAGGCTCATCTGGGGTCAGACGATGGGCCATCTTAAGGTTGAATATATGTTTATTGTGCTCCTAGTTCTTGCCCGGGTGTTTCAATGAACATCTTTCACTTGTGTGTTTCTATCTCCTGGTGTTTTCGCCCAGTTTTCTTTATACTGTCTGCTCTGGTGGCAGCTTACATTCATTTCTATTCTGGCAACCCGTAACAAATACTTCATTCGCTTTTAACATACATTTTCCAATCGACATTCTGTCATCATGCTTTCCCACTTTCTACTTCTTGCTCTGCCTCTGCAGGCACTCGCCCAGGTGACGGGTACGGCCACTGGTTTCGCCACGGGCGTTACTGGTGGAGGTGATGCGACGCCAGCCATCCCATCAGATACCGCAGAGTATGCAGACATGATTTGTTTTGAATATTCAAAACGACTCTGAACTGACCTTGACATTACAGACTCGAGGAGTGGCTGACCGATGATACGCCCAGGGTCATCATGCTCGACAAGACCTATGATTTCCTCGAGGCCGAAGGTACTGCTACTGAGACAGGTTGCGTGCCCTCGAGCAACACCTGCGGTTCCTCTGGACAAAACGCCCTCGACGGTCCTAATTGGTGCAGTGATGACTACGAATCCATAGAGGTCACGTACTATGTCGCGCCCACTACACCCATCGACATCAAGGGCAACAAGAGCATTGTAGGCGTGGGTGACAAGGGTGTCATCCGAGGCAAAGGTATTCGCCTTGTGTCAGATGCAACCAATGTCATTATTCAAAATGTTCACTTTACCGTAGGTGAGCACACACTCAAGGGATGCAACAAACTGTTAACTGTTGCAGGAACTCAACCCTCAATACATTTGGGGTGGTGACGCTATTCAGATGTCGGGTACTGACCTGGTCTGGATTGACCATTGCAAGGTGAGTCATGTTGCCGACAGTGTAGAATTCTATTCTAATGGCAATCCCAGTTCTCCTTGATCGGACGTCAAATGATTGTGTCGGGCTACGAGACGGCTGGCCGTGTGACCATTAGCAACAATGAGTTTGACGGCGAAACCTCGTGGTCCGCTTCCTGCAACGGTGAGCACTACTGGACAATGCTCTTCCTCGGTGCCGGCGACCAGATCACGCTGGCCAACAACTACATTCATGACGTCTCGGGCCGCTCCCCCAAGCTCGGTAGCGATACGGCCGTCACCATGCACGCTGTCAACAACTACTGGCTCGACAGCGACGGCCACAACTTTGACATTGACGGCGCCAACGTCCTCATGGAGGGCAATGTCTTTGACAATTGCAAGACGCCCATTCTCGAGGTCGTGGGTAACCTGTACAACGTCCCCGACTCTAGTGCCGCGTCTGGCTGCTCCTCGACGCTCGGCCGCGCGTGCGTGCAGAACAGCTTGACCTCGAGCGGAGACTTTGACAGCTATACTGACAGCGGCGCGCTGTCCGCCTTTGCTTCCGTCGACAATCTTCAAGAGGCCATGGCCGTGGACGAGGTTGCCGCCTATGTGCTCGCCAATGCCGGCATCGGAAAGCTTTCTGGTAGCGCAAGTACTTCCACTGCTGCGGCGGCGACCAGCACCAAGGCTGCCGTCGCTACTTCAAGCGTGGTCGCAGAGGCCTCGTCTACTCTGAGCACCAAGGTCACGACTTCTGCCGCAGCCACTTCCAAGGCCACATCCACTTCCACTTCCTCAAAGGCTGTGACTGCGACCTCGAGTAAGGCGGCTGCTGCTGCGACGACGGCAGCCTCCTCATCCGGCAGCATTGTAAGTCTCATTCACCTTGATTCGTTGTGATTTGTAGATTGCTGACACTCTCTACCAGGCTCTTTACGCCCAGTGTGGAGGACAGGGATGGACTGGCTCCGGAAGCTGTGTTTCGGGGACGACATGTAAGCAGTGGAACGACTGGTATCACCAGTGCGTGTCCGAGTAATCACCTGAATCTCATTGGAAATGTTGGTCGCTGGGTGTCAGATGTGTCGTATTGGTGCTGGTCTTTAGTTGTATATATTTATTCTACATTTATAAAGGAGCCCGAACCTGGTACTTGAGCTTATCATGTTCAGGGAATTATCATCTCAAGAATTACAAGCGTTATCACAACTCGGGGCCATCCCTTTTCATCTGTGCCTCGAAAGGTACATCCAGCTCGCAAATCGTGGGGAAATGCAATTCATTGATCGTCTAAGCAGAGGGGTAATGTTTTGGGTTCGTGCGATGAAACTCTGCTAATCGTCAGCCGCAGTAGCTTCACCATCCCGTCAGCTAGTCGAAAATGAGTATGGGTTTTCTGCATTTCGCATCCTGCAATATAAATTTCGGATGCCAGATTTCCAGTTTCCCATCAAGCTGTATTGTCTGACAAGTGCCTAGGTTAGATACTTATCAATACCCAAACACGAGGCAGAAGCAGGAGCTCACGCGATGATCTCAACGACACAAACTGAGCTATTTATCAATGCGTATCCGAGCTCCAGAGAATCCCATGCCGCCGGATGCAAACATTGCCAATAACAACATTGAGCACTAACGACGGCCCAGCCAAAGGCAATTCCGAGCTGCAGAGCCGCTCTGAATGGACAAAAGCCTGCCGTTGCACACACTGCCCCGACGGCCTGCAGCCATCGGCATGACTTGTCTCCAAAGCACTAAAATGGGCCATCTACATCATCCACCCCTCTGGCAAGTCGATTTGGTTCGTCATGGACGGACCAACCAAGACTTAGACATTGATTCACATATATACACCACAAGTAAGCAGTAACTATTTTGCTTTCATCTCAAAGGGCTACCCCGACTTCAACGAGGTTACTTGTGTGGTGTCCGAGGAAGCCTCATATCCTCACCAAACATTCATCACCTCACGAAACAAGCAAAGAATCTGTAACAAGAAGAATTAACACCAATTTCCCAAAAATCATTACCATGAGCCAGAGAGGCTCTTTCGCAAATTCCATCCGCGCAATCAAGCGCAGGCCCACGCCCGACGAGCTCGACGGCCGTGGGCGCCGTCCCAACGAGCCGTGGCACCTCAACACGCTGCAGACGCACCTGGTGGCGGCCTCGGGCGAGTTTGTCGGCACCTTTTTCTTTCTCTTCTTCGGCTATGCCGGCCATCTCATGGTGATTGACCAGGTCGCCGTGGACGCGGGGACCGCGGCCCCGGTCGCCACCCCGGGTATCATCCAGACCATGTTTGTCGGCTACGCATATGGCTTCTCCCTCTTGGTGACCGTATTGGCGTTTTATCGGATCAGTGGCGGCTTGTTCAATCCTGCAGTGAGTTTTCTTGCCCCCCGCGTTGGTATGGAGTGTCATCACAAAAGGAGCACACCAAAAGTTCTGACTTGCAGCTTCCTCACAGGTGACTCTTGGTCTTTGCGCTGCCGGGGGACTTCCCTGGATTCGGGCAGTCTTTCTGATTCCCACGCAGCTCATTGCATCCATGTGCGCTGGCGGAGTGGTCGAGGCCTTGTTTCCCGGCAGGATCTCAGCTGTCAATACGAAGCTCGGGCCGCATGTAAACACGGCCCAGGGTCTCTTTGCCGAAATGTTCTTCACGTCCTACCTGGTCTTTGTGATTCTCATGCTCGCCGTCGAAAAGTCTAGGGTTACTTTTGTGGCTCCTATTGGTATTGGACTCGCGCTTTTTGTTGCCGAGATACCTGGTATGAAAAGAGACCCTACACATGCCCAAAAGCATCTTTTACGATTATTTGTGTGCCAGGTGGAGCTAATTTACATACACAGGCGTCTACTATACTGGCGGCTCTCTCAATCCTGCCCGCAGTTTCGGCTGTGCCGTCGCTGGTCGCTCGTTTCCCGGCTATCATTGGATCTACTGGCTCGGCCCGGCCATGGGCGGCCTGCTCGCGGCTGGATACTATCGTTTTGTCAAGATGGCTCACTATGAGGAGGCGAATCCCGGCCAGGACGCGCCGGTTGCAGATGAGCAGGCGTGATCTTACTCGCTCTGCCACTTATCTTATCCCTTGTATTGGTGGGGGAAGGGGGGTTTGCAGGTATATTCATTTTCCCCTGTTGTGCAAAGTAAGGTGTCATGACACCGGTCACTGTAACGGTGGGCCATTGGCCTGCATATCAACTATACCTCCTTGTAGTTTATAACGATCACAAGATGCGCAGGGAAAATGCCGACACGGGTAACCGAGGATTCGCCGAACAATGTAGAAATACCTCGTCACTGACCAATAGGATCAGGTCTAGTGCTCAATTGAGTACTACTTGGAAGCCTAGAGCTCCTGAAGGATGTGACGGACAACCAACGAATGATCACAGAAGCTGCTAGATGGAATCAATCCATATTTTTCTCTTTTCCTCTTCTTTAGAGCGGTTCAAGTGCAACAAAGTCATTGCTTGTTCTCGACCGTATGAATAGAGACGGCTTAGCAATATAGCGTAGAATTAGCTATAGGTTTCAACGATGGACTTGAGCCGAATTTATCTGTATAAAATCTGGAAGCCTAAACAATGAAGATACACTTTTCCACTCATGATCAAGATTCTTACTAGGGGTTCCTTTCACCCCATCATGGTAAATACAGTACGCCCGAGGTCGACCTGTCGCCTCCAAACCCAAAAATCCCTTTCCTAAAACAATACACAAAAGCTTCCAAGACCACCCTTATTCAACGCCAACACCCGTATACAAAGGGAAGCCTCCAGATCCTACGAATCAGAGACCCCAACAGCCGGAAGAGAGTACAAGACGTCAATCTCTGCCGAGAAAGCTGTGTTTTGGGCGTGAGCCAAGAGATCTGGAACAATAAGACATAGAAAATGTGGTATAATCAAACAGACAGTCTAATACTTTGAGAGTGGGTGAATAAAACGCCTCCAACCCTCAAGGTGCAGTTAATGCTCGCCAGGAGGTTGCTTTGAATCAGAGATGCCCTTGCAGTCATCCATAAAGTCTTCTTTTCTGTTTGGTCGATTGAATCAGGTCCTGCCTCAACGTTGAGAGGACGGATGTGATTCAAGACTTTGCGTGACCTGGCCGAAAATCAATGCCGTGTTTTCCGGCTTGAGGAGCTCTTGCTATCCACCTTGGGTTTAGGTGGCAGAGGCTCCGGAACGTAATCACCACCAGTCATGAATGTGTTCAACGTGGAAGTCGTGCTCCTGGGTGACGATAGACTTTCTGTTCTGAATGTCGTCGGCGATCCCACGGGAGCTGAAGTCGTGTAATTGTTATTGGTAGCGTCGATATGTTGAAAGCCCCGCGTTGTGAGCGGCGGGCCCCGTGAAGGGCGACTATCCACCGTGTCTCTGGGATATGGTGCGGTTGTATGACTCATGCTTAAGCGACGGCCTCTTATACTGTCCCTATTCGAAGGTGCTGGCTCGTTGACCATGTTGATGCGCTCGCGCAGTCTGTTCTTCTGGTCCTGGCCATCCTGACGCTTGCTTCTGGTTCTACCAAGCCCGTTGGATGATTCACCCGACCCTCCACTCATCATATAGTCTGGCTCGGATGGTGCCAGACGCCGACGCAGGTCGTGTACCTCGCTTTCGAAGGTATCCCTCTGATGTCTCAGTGTTGAGTTCTCTTCTCTGAGGGAGCGATTTTCGAGCTCTTTTTCACGAAGTGTCGACTTGCATGCGTTCAGCTGTGCATCCAAATCGTGTGCCTTGCTCTTGTATTTTCCCTTTTCCTCGCGGCACGAGTCCAGGGCTTCCTGCAGGGCACCAACGTTGAACCGTTGAGTGTCATGATCTTGAGCTGTGAAGAACCGATCAGATCTCCCTCTTATATATGTCTGGTCAGTAGACGAACCAAGTCCTGAATCCCGACTTGGAGGTGAGGGTCGGGAGGAACTGTCACTCTCCCGGAATCTGACTGTTCTTTCTCTGCCGTCGTGCATGTTCAAGGCGACAAATGAAGCGAATAAGAACACAAGTGGTCAGAGATATGACGTATAGTGTATGATTCTTTCTGAGTGAGGGTAAATGCAGCCGAGTTCTATATGTCGTTGACTGGTCGATAGCAAGGCAGAGGTCGTCCAGATGCTCGGCGAATAGCGAGGTAGATGACAAAAGGAGAAATGAACAGAAAAGCCTATAGGCAAATATTGACTGGAGTGGTTGGCACAGGCTGGTGAGGGTGGTGGAAGATATATAGGTGAGCAGGGGAAAGACGAATCAGGCTGTGCAGATGCGCAACGGAGCGAAACGGGGTCTGGGCGAATGAATGCGCAAAGAAGAGTAGATGGTGGAAGATGAGTAATGAAAAGAGACTAAAGGGACCAAACTCATATGCGAGCACAGTCCGGAGTTCTTATTTGAGACCATAGGTGAGGGAAGGGGGCATTGCTGCCTTCGCGCTCACGGCCTCGAAAACATGTACATACGTACCTGGGTATAGGCGGGAACGCGCGACTCGTCTTGTAGCTTGACCAGCGGCCGGCACACTTGCACAACGGTTTCCAGCGCAAAGAAGGTGAAGAATGCAAGTAGCAATACCAATGTCAACTCATGCCGGTCGGTTGCCTCTTATTTCATTTTCATGAAGAAAAAAAAAGTCCATACGTGACCTACCTGGATTTGGGAATCCGCTGCTGCTGTTTTGCTGCGTCAGGGTACTTTGCCTCTCAGATAGCGCATCCTTCCCGCAAAGATGAGCCTCAGTAACCTGGTGCAAATCCAAGAATATGGCTGCAGGGGCTGGCATGTACAGAAGGACAAAAAAAGGCTTACACTCTCTAGCTGAGAAGGGATTGGACCGAGTTACATAGTTCTTTGCTTTTGTTTTTCTGGTTGGATACAGAATATGTCACTTACTTTGCTGGTCATGTTGGTGCGCAACACAACAGCGACAGCACTGAGCAAAGAGGCATGTGTCTCGGAGATGGCGGAGAGACGTAAAGTTGTGCCCTTCTCATCACACGGATATCCAGGACGCATAATTCTGCCAGTCCTTGACCGAAAAAAGAGGTAGGTCAGGTTGCCTGAATCCGCCTTGCTGAGTTGGCCCCCAACTGGTGCGCCAGTCGTTCGCCAAGTGCAAAGAATTTGGTGGTGGTGGTGGTGGTTGTTAGTGGTAACTCGAGTGCAAAGGTGTGTTTTGCGCGCCGCCATGAGTGGCCAGACGGAACGGATCGATCGCAAGGGAAAAGCGGACGAACGAGTGCGCAATGGCAACAAACGTGCATAGGTACGAACACGTACATACATACATACATACATACACACACAATTTACAGAATGCGCGGCGCGAAAAGTCTCGCGCAGACGTTGTCGCGCGCATCGTGTTTGGTCGCATCTGCTTGGTCTTCGCATTGGCGAGTCTGGCGGACAGGACTGGACGAGGAGGGGGAATAATGAATTGCGTGCAGGTGTCAGACACTGGAGCCGTCCTTGACAGTGCTGGGCGGCCACCCACATCATCCATCCCCCTTGGCTTTAGCTGAGTGCCAGCCACAGCCACGTTGCAAATCATTTTCCTGCAGCTCTAACCAGAAAGAGAGAGACAACCTTGGAAGTAGCATTCATTATTCACATTTTACGCATCATGGCAACTTGAGTTCAACCAACTTGTCAGCTCAATGTCTTGATATCGCACTGACTAATGAGGGCTCGAAAGATGGTGCAAAAGTTTACGAGCAGGAGAATAAGCGGTAGCAGCACATGAGCCCCTTGGGTCTACGTAAAGAACTAAACATGTACCTAAAGACGAACCTAATAATGTATCTACGATTGGGAGACGCCTCATGGAAACAGTGTCTGTCCTAGATTGAGTCCTAGAATCCTCTGTAGCATTTTAAAAAAAAAAAAAAAAAAAACGGACAACTCGATCACTCTGTGCAGCAACGGAAACACGTTTATTCAATTATAGTTGTTCACTGTAATGTAAATGATGAATACGACCCACGTTTTACCTAATATGGTAACCACTGAAACCACTAAAGCAGAACTGCCAGTCTGGCTGTCCCCCACGCTAGGTCACTGGCCATTCATATTGCCCCAACGTCCGGAAGGATTCGCGCGCAACAAGGCAGAAAGAGCGTGGAAAAAAAAAAGCAATGCTATTGAACTTGTGGCTTGAATGAGTCACCCAAACAGCCAGTAGCCATTCAGAAGGGTCTTGGTACGTTTCTGGCATGTTCATGCCTTGGATGCGAGTTGCTCTTGGGTGCATTTTAGAGTGAACCATTCTCAACCAGTGGATCGGGACCGACGTGATAATTGATTCCCGCTATCCTGGAGTAAAATCCTGGGGTTTCTTTGTTTGTTTCGCCCAGCAAGGCTGAGAAACATGGATTAGAAAGACGGGACAGAAAACAATCGAATGCACCAGAATCTTGTATTTGAATTAACTAAAACATGCTAGACGGGACGAGCATCAAGATTTTCAAAGGATTTGATATCAAGGCAATTATTACTGCTACATGAAAACCACCAAGTGGAAGTGTAAAAACATGGTTGAGCAGGGATGGTGACCACCTGGGGCAAGAGCCTTGGAATGGCACTACATTAGGTACTGCCTGAATTGTAGGCACAAATATTGAATTTTGGCACCCCGGGAGAGCTTGGAGATAATACTGTGTACGCTAGCTGCCGCCCTCCAACCAGCCAGCCAAAAACCAAGCTTGTTCACACCAGACCCCAAACCAAACCCTGAGAGTACCACGAGTCCGGGCTCCCCCCCACCACCTCTATTTGCTCACCATTCCTTTAATTGACAACCCTGGCTCAAATATCGGCTTCTTACCTTGAGGCTGCGACAGCCAGGTCAACACTGTATTGTTCTGGTCTACTTCTTGACAGGATGGAATCGATTAAGCTTTGGGCTAGACTCCCCTTATAATTCTGAATTCGCTGCCTATTCTATGCTCTAGTAAGAAGAAGAAAGGGCCCGTGCCAGATTATACGATTCCCAACAGTGGATCAGCGTACTTGGGAAATTATGTGCCCGCGGATCAGCTGTCATAGATCCGTTGGTGTCTAGGCACTCAACGTCAGAGTCTACCCAAATACAAGAAATATCAGGATGTGTAGCATTGCATCCGGACCGCGAAACGGTCTGCCGTGTATTGTTCCCCGGATTCGGCCTGCCGCCGCCGCGCATCGCCCAGCCTTGTTGTGCGACCCTGATCAACTTTGATTCTTTCCACTTCTGTCGGTCTTTGCTGCCGTGGCAGACAAAAACACCACACACTGCCTCGGACACTGTAACATTCAAATGTGAGGATAATTTTCCACACCGCTGGAATGATGATGACGCAAAATTGACCGATACTTTGAGTAGCCGGAGAAGCCGATACATTCTGAAAGATTCCTTCCTCTTTTCATCTTCCAGTCCACGCCAATATACGGAGCTTGCGGCATTGGGGGCCGGACAGGGGATCGCGAAGACTAGATCTGAGACGGGAAAGGATGGAGAGGCAACCCGTCAGGGACAATCAGATTTGGTGAAAGCGGCCGCAAGACTTTCTACTTTTGCTTTCTCGAGGTCGCGCGGTAATAATTTGCCAAGTTGTGATGCTAATCAACCCGGATAACCATGCCACCACCCGCGATATCTTTTGTCAGGATGCGATAAGAA
Organism: Pestalotiopsis fici W106-1; assembly: GCF_000516985.1. Classification (NCBI taxonomy): domain Eukaryota; kingdom Fungi; phylum Ascomycota; class Sordariomycetes; order Amphisphaeriales; family Sporocadaceae; genus Pestalotiopsis; species Pestalotiopsis fici. Next base: position 4,025,652 of record NW_006917092.1, on the reverse strand, counting down.
AACAAGACTCCCGCCAGTCTTGGCATCTTACTGCAGAGATTATCAATCCTTGAATATGCTCGAAATAGACTTTGCCACACTGCGGTCAATAACCAGGTCAAGATCTCCGTTTCCCAAAGGACCGGAACGGCCAACCAAGGCCAACTTTGACTTGCGATCCGCTCCGCCTGCAATTGCGCCGCGGCCCTGCAGACAGCCCTGCCTCATGAACCTGCTAAGAGTCCGTGTCTTGTGGTTGATTCGCTAGTAAGCATCTCCTGTCACGTTGTGGCCTCCGATATCATCCCATGGTGTCCCAAATTACTCCTTGAATGCACAATAAACGCTGCTGCATCAACAACAATCATGGCAAAAAGTTCGTGTTCAGAATAGAAGTAGCCTCGACGGCAAGGCTAACACCACTCGTTCGATTATTCGGGTTGTACAGATTTGAAAGTGAGCCTGATGCCGAGCAGTTCAGCCTAGCGGTGGCGAACAAACCTCTGCGATTAAGCATAAGACATACATGCGCGCGCGTGTGTGTGAGTGGGGGGTGGATACATGCACTCAAGGTAGTGTAATATCAAAACGGAAATATGTACATCGTGCTATTAACAAGACAAGGACTTTGTATACGCACCTTTGTAAGAGGACACCCACTCCCAGAGTTACTTTTCTCTTATGCACCGCGCTTGGGAATAGGAGTGGATCATGAGCGACAACCTTGATCCCTCTTTCGAGTCTTCCGCGCGCATGTGCATCACGGGAAGAGTCGTAGCGCGGTTTAGGTCATTTGCGCCTTGCCCAAGTCAGGTCTGTCGGCGTCTGGAGCTCACATGACTTCCTGTCTCGCACGCGCGGAATCGCGCTGTGTCGGCGTGATTACTCACACGCGATTTTCATGGCCCAAGTCGCGACTCAAGAAGATGAATGCACTCGGGGAAAAAAAAATGCTGATGCTGATTTCTGAATTTCACCTCGAGGTTGTGGATGGTTGAAAATAATTATGTATTCGTGAATGCAATAAAAATGTCTATCAATCCACAGGTACGACGACGACTGATACAACCACCCAGATTTAATAGAATACAACCTTGCACAACTGAAAATTGCCTTGAAAGCATGAACTGCAACTTTAATATACATGATGATCGTTATAAGTGAAGGATCGAGCGCTTCGTTCCCTTCCCATGTCCAAAACCCAATGCTACCTTACAAAAGAGAAAAAGTACAAGTTATAGATCGCCCTCCTACAAGCTCAATCTGCTTTCATACATACATGATTTGCTATATCGTAGTTGAATCAAAGCATCAAACATTCGTCGTGCAAATCTCAAGCCGTAGTAACTCCATAACGCCGTGCCCTCTATATAAACAACCAAGCGCAAAATGCAACTACCACCAATACCTCCGAAGTTGATGCTTGAGATGGTCAATCTTGTCCTTTTGCTCGGCAATGGTGACCTCATAATCGTAGAGGGTCCGCTTCAGCTTGTCGTACTTGGCCATCCACTCTTCGCATTTGCGCTTCCACTGGTGCGCCACGTCGTTTGACTTGGCCAGGTTCTCCGTCAGGTCCTCGATCTCGGCGCGGGTCATCCTTTCTTGCTCCCTCGCCTCCCTTTCGAGAACCTTGATCCTTCTCTTGAATCCCTTGATGTGGTCGTCCTCGGAGGAGATGGATCGCCTGAGGCGATCGTTCTCATCCCGGAGGATATCATTGTCCGACGACAGCCGCCCGTTGATGTCACGCAAGCGTTCGGCCTCTGCAGACCAAGCTCGGTTGGCGTTTTCTGCCTGGCAAAGCTCCTTCTTGAGTGCGTCCTTTTCCTTTGACAGCTTTGCATTTTCGGTCACGAGGCTGTGGTTCTGCTCCACGAGGTTGTTGTATTCGGTCCGAGAGACACCGCAGCAATCATCGTGGCATCGGCGGTGTCGATGATGGTGACGGTGCGAAAATGTGTTTGAGCGAATAAACTCGGGAGGCCGACCGGTGCGAACTCGAATGTAGTCGGCGGTAGGCATTTTGTAAGTTGTCATGTTCACCTTATGTCAACACCTGTAACCCTTTGCAGGGCCAAGGATGACAGTCGGTAGTGTTGGCCAGATTTGTTGTTTTGTTTGTTCTTGGCCTGTTTGAATTCACAAAGATGATATGTCGAATAACGATGGTAAGGTTGTAGTGGTAGTAAAAGCCAAGCACTAATGGTGTTCGTTGTATGGTTGCCTTGGATCGGTGTTGTTTGAGTGGATCGATAGGTAGAGGAGCAAAACGGTTAGATCCCAACTTGTATAGTCTCTGCAGATCCAAGCGGGAACTAAGAGATGCAAGGCACGAATAGGAAGATGAAAGTCCATTATAAGCATTTGGGCGAAGCTGCGGGCGACCTGCACGATTTTAAAGCAAACATGGACTAGATGGGCCTTTGCCCATCCGATAGGCCCCTTCATAGGGCTGGACCAGGTGGATGAACTAGAAGTATAGAAAGAGGCCGGCACGAGGCCAATGAGCAACACCATGACCATTGCGTGGGACTAGCACACTTGATGTGGTGATGTGGGTTTCCTCCCAGTGTGTCGCCGGCTGAGCCTCATTGCTGTGTACCGCCGCAAAGGGTTTGGTGGCAGAAGGATCGCCGACCGCCCACTCGGATATCTAGCAGATGAGGTGCATACACTACCTATGACCAGCCAGTTAGTGATCTTACCCTCCTCGAGGGTCCATGGCCGGTCCCATAGGAGTCCAAGAGAGGACGATAAAAAAGGTACAGCTGCGCTCAAATAGAGACCCTGCGTCATCGGGTTAGTACCACGAGAACCTTCGACCACCACGACGAAAATGGCACTGTCTCAAAATTGATCATTTGAGTTGCCGGGAAGGGAAGCTGACTGGCGTGTTTGCGCCCATTACACACATCGGCGCAGTGCTGGACAGGAAGAGGTAACCAAGAGCCTCACTCATTATTTACTGTATTGAAAATCATCTTTTGACAAGCCGAGTCCAAGACATGACCTTTGACGAAACGCGCATAGAAAAAGGTCAAAGGATTGATGGACACAATTCGTAAAATGGAAAAGGCGAGAAGACACTGCCCCGCACAATGCTCACCATGGTCACTGAACGCTGCCCAGGTCCCTTGAAGAGACTAGGCCGCATGTGGCCCATCAGCATCAGCTGGTCCCCCATCAACCAGCACTAAATGCTGCCCAGAGCTGCCACCCGACAGGCCCATCACAATGATGTCCTCTAGCAGTCGAGGTGCCTGCAGGGACCGCTAAAGAAAGTTTCTCGCACTGCACTGGGACCTCATGACGTCTAACCCTGTTCCCAGGACCCTGATGTCTCACTCCTTTGTCAAGAAGATTGACTGTCAACTCTACCCGAAATCAGCCCTGTCGGAACAGCAAGGCTGAATGCGTCTGAATATTTCATAATCAATCAATTCGCCTCCTCCGGTTGCTGTGAAAGGTACATTGCAAGTGCATTGGTCTGGCCCCCAATCCTTAGCAAACAGTACACATTTGTAGTATCACTTGGGCACTCCTGATACCTGATGCTGCTAGGAATACAATCCTTTCCAGCTGGTCAGGGGCATTGCGATGCCACTTGTGATGAAGAGGCCTCTGGACCACCTACATCATTTCCTGGCAAGATGAAGCGCAGCCTAACCGTCCGCATGAGCATCACCTCTTCCAGCCCAAGGGGCGAACAATGCGAAAACATGCGACATGGCCAAATTTAACTATCTGGCAGTAACAATGGCGACCATCTGGAAAATCTAGCGAGAGGGCGTCGTCGGAGCCTTATCATGGTTCAAAAGGGAGGCATGATGCTCCAGGACAGGGGCTTTGGGGGAGTCGGTGCCGAAAATCGCAACACACCGAGTCTTGTACGACTCGCTTTTTTCATGGCCTAAATGCTGAATAATACTTCACACATGTGACGACACACACGTGAAGCACATTGGAATGTTCAGCGATGATGCGCTCGCAGAAAGGAAGTTTAGCCTGGTCGCGCCGTTCTCCATGGTCTTTTGCCCCAGACCTAATACATGAAGCCATCACGAGAGTACAAGAGCTTCTACATGTGGACGTCTCGTTCTTGGCGTAGTGTGTAGCTCTATTTGGTTCTTCCTACTCCTATCTCCCGTATTGTTGCTTTGTGTATAATTTGGGACTGCTTTTGCTCTTGCCTTGATGAGCAGCCAAGCTTTTTACCCAGTAGACGTGGTCTATACTATTCGAGTCTTGACAAGAAGCTGCTACGGAGAGTTTTTTTTTATTAGCATTTTTATTTATTCGATTTCTTATATCCCTCGTTTAATACAGCATTGTTAATCGCGATATGTTAAATGCCTGGTTAAAAACCGAAGTTCCAATCCCGGAGATCAGTGCCCAGGTGATGAAGTCAATATAAGCAACGAGACTGATCAGCCGGCACAGTACACAGAGACCCCGGAAAACGAAGAGGGGAGCGATAACGGAAATCGAGAGGAGGAAGGAGGTGCAAATTGCCGATCCAGCTCGATCAATAATCCGCGTCCAGTCACTATAGAGGCTGATAAAAACGACCCTGCAGGGGAATCTTCTCACATGAGTCAACCGTACTCAACGACCTTGAAGCGTCCTCTGCATATGCGCGCAAACGAGAGGAAGGGAATGCCGAGAACCAGGACCGCTCGGAGAATGATCAGCCTTCAGTCTTCGGACTCAACGAGAAGGGGGTAGACGAGACGCATTCTTCAGAGCTCTCTCCCAACACATATCTCGATAACAACGGAGATTCCAACGAAAATGTCGAAGGCGGTAACGCAGCGATGGCTTCGTGCACCGCGCAGGGTGGTGTATCACCCGATGAGAGGACCAATTCCTCTCCACCCAACCCAAGATCCCTCCAGAAGTGTGAGCGGCCAGAGGATCCAGCGCAAGAGGGTCCGTCACCCCAAGAGGGGTCGAACTGCATCACCCGATCGAGAGCCCGAAGACATACAACCTGCAGCAGCCAAAGCATTGTTGCCACGCATCATGAGTCATGACTTAAAACTCATAACAATGCCACGAGATATCCGACCATTGTTTAATAAGGGCCGGGCCGAAAGAGAGACGATCAACAGAATGTAGCAAAGAATCTCAGAATGGCTCCCCTTCTTTAATCACTACTATCTTTTGATCCACGCTCTACAGCTTGCCCGGGCATATGTTACAATAACTGATAGCAACGCTATTAATATAACCAGAAATAATGATGCGGAGATCTCGAGATTGATTGACCATGTCAATAAAGCAATGAATCCTAATTCAAATCTACTCATATATGATTCCGCGTTAAGCGTGTTTTTTGCTTTTGGCTTTTTATTTTTTCTTATTTTTTCTTATTTTTTCTTATTTTTTCTTATTTTTTCTATTTTTTTTTTCTATTTTTCTTTTGATTCCTTTAACAATATTTACTCAAGGACGCAGTATTGGTGAAGGAGGATGACCCACTAGTGATATTACACACAAGTCCCGGTGAGAATCATATTGCAGAACGCTGAATAGCAGGGACCACTCTTATGGAATGCTCTTTGGTACGTAGGTACTATCTATAGCACTTCAGGACATCCAGAAGGGACCGTGGATAGGCCTAGAGAGATTTGTTGCTCGCACTACTGCGACGAGATGGATTGCCTTTGTTGGAACACATCAATACGGCAAATATTTCCATTGTAGAGTGTTCACTGTAGCCAAAGGGAAATTGTCTTCTCTAAAGCACTGTAGGTGCCAATACAATCACGTTTGCATCTCCATCACAATAGAATCATGTAGCAACTTGAACAGAAGGTTGGCCACATTGCCCGCCGATAAGACTAGGTTGTTGAATGAATTGAAATATTGCTTATGATTTAGCAAGGTAAATCTGGAAGGGAAATTGGAATTGCATTCGCATACATGTTGAGCGCCTTTACCACGTATGCAAATAAGCAGTAAATTTATTCCCTGTAGATTGATTTCGCCGCACGAAAGCGAATGAATAGAGAAATGCCGTAACAGATACAAAATTGGGATGGGAGAGCGACAAGATGAATGCGCTTCGCGTCGAGGAAGTTTGCGAGAGCCATTGTGTAATTACCAAGCCCTAGTTTGTGGCCGGACTCGCCGTTTGCAAGACTCTGTCTTTCCAATTGATTGAGCTTCAGCGTTCACCCACCTTGTTCCTTTTTTCTTCTTCTGTACACTTGCAAAAGTATTGTTGTAAACAAACCAACAGCAACACATTTTAGTCGCGATCAGCAGCAGAAGGAGCCAGGCAACCCCTTTTCTGCTAGCAAAAACTTCCGACGCGAGTCCAAGATCACTTTTTTCAACCGGACGGTGTAATCTTTACACGCACAATTCCATCAACCTTTTGCCATTTTATGGGTCGACTTGCATCCTGGATGGACTGTTATGGACGAGAAAATCCGTACCGACATAGCGCAGGCTGAGCGTAATGCCCCTGAAGGCGAGAGAAGCCATGAGCGCCGATATTGGCATGAGATCACTGCTATTGTGATTTCAGACTCTGACGGAGCTGGATTCAATAACAGGCGGTGGCTGGTTCCATATGAACCACGGTACATCAAATCTGCTGCTTCGCATCACGATGGGTCTGGCCCCCGTACCATGGTCAATGTCGCAACCGCAGAGTTCGGGTACGGGAAGCTCGACATCGACTACATTCTGCCAAAAGATATAACCATTGTGGGTTACGATGATACTTTCGCCAACGCGAGACTTTGTCCCAAGTCAGCCTCCCAGCCTGTACTCGAGCTTTTAAATGCTGAGAAGTATGAAAGTTTTTGTCGCGAGTATGGTTTACATACTAAGAGCGACGACGTCTACTCCGACGCTTGCAAGATCACATTTCTCATGAAGGCGGCGGATTTCGACTACAAGCAAGGTCCGATGGTCACTATGGCTTCACATGAGCAACGCGTTAACTTCAAGCGTGTACTTCGGCAGAGTCGAAAATTGGGTACGACCTTTCCCACAAAGCATATTCTTATCGAGTGCTTTCTCCCATCGTACCGTGGCGATAATCCCACCCTTGCGAGACGTCTGTCAGCCACAGTTGCGAGGGCTCGAAGCGATCCATATCGCTTTTTCTTTGAGAAGGTACCGAGCAAGCGCGTCTTCAAGAGCGCCGATGATATGCCGAGTACACAAGAATGCGCCTTTGTCGAGCCTGATCTCCCGGTGGATTCATTCGATTCAGTCATGGAACAAACCGCCCGCCTGGGTATCGCCATGCGCGACGAGCTAGCGTTCACCAGACTGTCAATGTTGCTGGCAAGACAACGGGCCTGTCATACTTTTGCTTTTGAGCTTCCTGGTCACCGAATTAATGGCGTTACTGCTGGATACTTCTTCGTCTGGCCGGCTCCAGATTTGGAACTAGCCCCTCAGGTCGGTGAACGGTTCGCGGTTCAGCTTGATAACATCCCGTTCAGGCATCCTAAACCACCTACGCCCGAAAGCACAGGGAGGCAGAAACGAAAGATTATAGACCATATTGTCGAATCTTGCATCGTTGCTCGTTTCATAGCGCAGAAATCCGGCAGAGCCAAAACTGATCATATTATTGACGCTCTGGACAAGGTTGTCAAGCCTGGACCTCGCGACCTTCGCGACAAGTGGATAAATGTCCATGCTCTCGCCCTCATGTTCAAAGAGGGTGCCGCAAAAGTGAGTGAATGAGAACATGCTTTACTCTCTTTTAATCGGTTTATACAACCCCTGCCCCTTTTCTCAACTTCCTAACATCATTGGTGATACCACTACTGAGGTGCTAACACGTCTGTCTTCAAAGTCTGGTATAAAGCCTGCCGAACCCACCGAGACTCCTACAGCCCACCACTCCCGTGTTGCCGCGTGGGTGGGTGCCATGTTTGGACGCAAATTCCTCCATGCCAAAGGCTTAAACCAGTGCCCAAACCTAACCGCCGTTCGTGTGACCGTTCCGTCGTGGATGGAACCACTTGGTGTTATCGGTGCGTATGTCCGCGCTCCAACGGTCCCAGATTGGCCGATGCACAAGACACCTGTACCCGTTGTTGAGTTCAAGCTCCCATGTGTGGTTATTGGTTCGGATCCGACGGAGACCATTCGAACAGTGCGGCGCAACAGAGATAAACACGTGTTTATCTCGAGGTTTGTCCGCACTGCCCATGGCGGTCAATTGAAAGCTGGCCTACGTGCCCTCAGTCGATCCGGACAAGACTTTTCGGAGTCATCCGGGACGAATGCTGACGCCTTCGCGCGATACATTGCCAAAGTCAAAGGCGATGTCATTCCGTACGATCTGACGGCTGCATTGCCACTCCTCAAGGATTTTCTAGACCACGCAGAATCAGACACTACTCCGCATGATCCTGTTCTCAAGGCAGCTCTTGGTATCTATCACAAGTTTGACGCGGATCAGAAGGCCATGTATAATCGAACGCGCAACCTACCTTTTGGTACTTGCATTGTATCAGGTGCTCCTGGGTCTGGAAAGAACCATGTCACGCAACTCTTAATGGCTATCATTCAACATAGCACCGTTGACGACTTTGTTGTTTGGAATTGGACCGAAACAAAAGTGTCAGCTCCAGGTGCGCCCGACAACGTGGCAGAGCATCGTTCATCATCAAAACGACCTCCTTCAGCGAGCTCTGAGGAATCCCGCGTATCCCCGGAAGCGACATCAGCACATATTGAACAAGCTATTCATGAGGAGGCTCCACAATCGCAGTCATCTTGCATGCCGTCGCACAGCCAGCTTCTTATCATGGCTCCGTCCAACGACATGCTTGACAAGATAGCAGATGACATGAGTGCTCTTTACTACAATCTGGGTCTTCAAAAGCGTCTCTGTCGCGTACAGACCCCCGACAATGCTCATGAGTACATGACACATTGCATGAACCTAAATGGTACACCTCGATATGATGTGGAAGATCATGGTGAAGACGCCTTTGAGACAGAAGTTTACCTTCGAACACTGTCCAAAGATTGCTTTAACAATCATCGTGTCAAGACCGCTCCAGGTGGCGAGTATGCCATTTCTGCACTTGTAGCAAAGCGAATTGAAATTGCTGCACCGGATGACGACCTCGTTGCGCAGATCAAAACCTTACAGGATCAACGCGAGCATAATCCAGAGACTTTCTTCGAAACGTAAGTAATCTTTTGTTCTATTTTCTCTTTTCATAAGTGCTTTGGAAGAACTTGTTTTTTCATTTTACCACATGGTGCCAGGTATAGCGGATAGCTAATATCACCAAATACATAGAGGCATTGCAAAATTACGACAGCTCCTTCAAAGCGTTTCTGATGAAGAGTATCTAAAAGCACATGTTTTGCTCAGCACTCCCGAAGCGTTCTATAAGCTGGCTGTTCGCGAGGTCAAGCTTCGAATCACGGCAGTATGGCAAGATGAGGCCTTCCGCATGACAGAGACAGAGGCACTCATTGGCCTTCAGTTTGCTAGGCAGGCTTTTGTGAGATTCATGACGGGTGACGATAATCAATGTAGACCCGTCGTCACGTCAGTTAATGCACATGAGAACAAGAACACGAATTTGGTCTTTTGCGCCCAGTTTGGTGAGCAACTGCAGCTGTCTCTGCCGAGTCGAATGATCAAGGCTGGTTTCCGCGCCCACTACTTGAACATCAATCACCGTGCCCGAGGAGGCGTTTCCAACTTCCCGTCGGGGCAATATTACGAAGGGAAAATGGTCGAGGCTGACCGAGATACTCCTGTCGAACAAGAAAGAGTAAAGAGATTCTTTACCGCAATTGGTAGACGCCCGTGTGGAATTGGACCAGCGATGGTGATCAACCTGCCCGGTAGCATGGAGGAGCGAGTTGGCACCAGCTACATCAATCGAGGCTCCATCGATGTTATCTTTGAGCTGCTAATGTTGATCTTTGGTGCTAACCAACTCTGCATGACCAATCCTACTGCGGACAAGGATGGCGAGCTCATTTCAGTCCTCATCGTGTTCCCTTACAAAGCGCAGCTCATGATGTTTCGCCGAGAACTGGCAAAGATCGCGCCTTCTGAGCTACCCATGCACAAGATCAAGTCAGGGTGTATACAGGCAATCCAAGGCATGAAGGCTGGCTTGGTAATCTACGATGGCACTCGAGATGCTTCGCCAGGTTTCACTGGGGACTCGAAGCTGCACAATACAGCACTAACGCGCGCAGTGTTTGGATACATCGCTATCCAGAGCGATCAACTTTGGCTTCGTAACGATGGCCATAACCCTAGAAGCGGACGCGTTCGAAACATCGTCGCACTACATGAGTACTGCTCAGAGCGTGACCGAGTTGTCGACCTCCAACCTAGGTTCCAGGACCACATGTCCCCAAGGGATCCCCGTGATGGTGACTGGACTGTCAACATGTCTTCTGTCGTCCCTGCCGGCACTGAACTACCTGAGGACTTCAAAGGCTTCTCCCCCGGATGTTTTTACAAGTCTTAACAGGCGGTGCTATGGGGCGCGGCTGCTAGAACGGCGTGCCTATAGACGAAAAGCCGAAGCTAGATTGTTTTGATCTGTCGGCGGTCGAGGGTTGAAAATTTGACCTACGCATGGACTGCATCCGGTTCGACATAATAGATTTTACTTTTCACATGAATGATAATGATGAATAAGAATTATATGCAGTTCACCTCGTAATTCTATCAGATTAGACACTGTTTCCACGGTTGATGGTCTCGCCACCATTTAGCGGTTGGTTAATTGAATGGGTACATTGCTCCTCACGGGTCTGGTCGACGCATCATGGACGTTGAAATCGCCATCGCGGGGACCGAATATAGGTTTCATGCCATCGGACCAGATAAACCACTGCCTGTCGTGCATACGCAGTGCTTCTCGAAATCGGATATGGAAACGTCCCAAGCCAATCACGTACATGCCCACTGCATCGTGCAGCGTGGGTGGTGCTCCGTATCCCTGTCACCCGCGGTCGACGGGATTCTTAGAAGGCGGTCGTGTCATGTCGTAGACTTCAATGCAATTGAGTCTGATGTTCTCGACCATATTGTCGGGCATCGACAAGTGCTCTTCGATAATGTGGAGGATCTGAGTTGAAAGGTCTCGGCATTCTCTGATCTCGGCGGCTGCGGTGATCTGACGATCACGCTCTGTGCGTAAGTACTTGATGAGGTGTATGTGGCGGAATACTCAGCGTATATTGTTCCTCACGGGTGTTCATCACTGTGGCCTCGTTGGCCGAGGTCAACAAGGTCGACAAGGTTTCCCCGCCCGCGTTTCTGTCGCGATCTGTGTTACGGTCGTTATTTTCATCGTCATTCTATTGCTAATTGGCTATATGTCGTCGGTTTGCATCGTCCTCGAAATCGTTCTGCGACTTCGTTTGGCGATTGAGTAAGACTATTTCCGCGTCATCGCGAGAGATGCCGCGTCCACTACCGACACGCAGATCGATGGGTTTTGATCTGTCAAGTATCATCTTCGACTGTGGATAAAAGTGCAAACCAAGTTGTTTAATGGCCGCCTGCACCTGTGGGCGCTCATCGCCCATGGAGGAGCATCAGATGACCTCGTACACATTGAAGGTCAAGGCTCCCATCTGAATCTTTGAATTCCATCGTTTCTTCCCAGCTGGACTAATCAATTAATCCCTTGGGACTGGCACCTTCCATGATAATAGCATGGCGACGATCGATCTCTAAAGCATTAACGGGCTCGGCTTTCTCAAAGTCGCCCTGTTACCTCAAACCATGCAATGTACGTGAGATCATTATCGAACATCCTTCGAAGATATTGACATCTCTCAAGACGACCTCAGACTCGCTGTCGCCGTCGACCTCATGAAGGTCGTTGCTTCGGACATCGTCCTCGTCCGTGTCCTTGTTTTCGGGGACGATTCCCCCCTCGCCCGTCAACTACGGGGTCGGGTAGACGCAGTGTAAGGCCAGGGCCTTGCGGTTTAGTACCGGTACTTCACGGGGAACGACGAAGAAGAAGGTTTATGGTGGAAGATGATTGTCAACTAGCTACGGCCACGAGACTGTGGATTATCAGGCTCTGATGATCATCAATCTATGGGTGGCAAGTGTAGCAAAAAGTGATGAAGAAAGAAGGCGAAAAGCTACTGTGGCTGCGGGGGAAATTAGGTACTAGTACCTAGCGTGGTGCCTAGCACCTAACAACCCCCTTTCCGAACGAAAGAAAAGACAGCGTCCTCGCTGTGTCCATTATCACATATTCATTATTCATTATTTTCCTTATTCCTCGCAAAAACATCCCTTTCCCTTTCTGTCAGTGTCTGCAAAACCATTCCTCAAATACCCATTGCCAATCCTTCCGTGCTCCCCATTGACGATCGTTCGTCAGGCGAACATCGTATTCATGTCTCCGATGCTGATGACAGAATCGTCGTCATCGCCCTCGACTTCGTCGGGGTCGTTGCAACGGGTTTCCTTGTCATCCTTGGGACGGTTTCCCTTGCCATCATCGGGACGGGTTTCCTTGTCACGCAGTGTGGCTTCTCTTGATCTTCAACGGGTTTGTTGTTCTTGGAAAAGGCGTGATAATGCTCTTTGCGATGCTCTTCGTAAGTTGCCGCGGTCTGCTTGTTCAGATGAGCGCGGTCGAGTGCTCGTTGTGCTCCAGAACGGACGGGTTGGTCGTCCAAGGTGATGTCTTCCAGTCCGTACATTTCGCGCAGGGTTTCTCGAGCTTTGCCATTTCCAGCAGATCCTTGTACATTGACGGTGTCAATCAGGGCTGTGAACCTCTGGGAGGATTGTTCCAGGTGGTCACTGCTCTGTCCAGAGGTCTTCTTCTCGGCGATCCACTCGACCTTGCGCTTTCACTCCGTTCAAGCATCTTGCTCGATACGATCGCGATAAGTTAAGGCGCGGTCAAGCATACACTGGCGAGTGCTCTATAAGTATCCAGCGGCTGCCTCGCTGGCACGGCAACCCAATAACTCGCGGGCTGTAGGTTGCCATGTAGTTGGTTCCTTGACCAAGTCTGTGAAGTGAAGGTGGGAAAAAATAGTAAAGGTCTAAGCAGGTCTAGAAAAAAAGCATCAACGTGCTTGTATAAGATTTGGCAAAAATAGAGCCTGTGGCCCGTGGCTATTTCTGTACAGCCTGATGGCGGCTGCTGTATGAGAAGGGCTTTTGCTTCCCATTGCGCGCACAATAAGCTGAAAGTTCTGTGGCTTAGTCATCTCTAAAGCAATCCTCACGATATCATCTGTGAGATATTTGCCCGGACGTAAAGACTGCAGCTCTCTCGGGTGGATTTCAGCGACCCTGCTATCAGGTCGAATGGTACATGGACGATTATTTTCAAACGCCGATGTAATTGCTGATCAACTATCTGTTGATTGAATGTCAATGATATCATCGATCACTTCTGGTGTGGAAATTCTGTTATCGGCGGTAGGCTCCTATTATGTTGTCTCAGTCTTGTTTCCCCCCTTCTGACAAAGTTCGGAGACCGAAGGCTGATGACTTTTCGAACGGTTATGGCCTTCCCAAAATCTCGAAAGTGGCATGTCCATTGTAACTTTCATAATTTAGCAAATAAAAATCGGTATTATAAAGGGACTTTAAAATTGTGGTAAAACGGTTTAAGTGAGATTAAAAATATTCAAGGATAAAAAGGAACGGAGCTGTATTATAATTTTTTTAGCTTTTTTTCTCTTTTTCTCTTTTTTCCCTTTCTTATTTTTTTTATTTTTTAATTTTAATTTTTT
>NW_006917092.1:4002863-4011824 GCF_000516985.1 Pestalotiopsis fici W106-1 | reverse complement strand
TTCTCTTTTCTCTTTCTTTTTTTTCTTGCTTTCTGGCTTTTTTCTCTCTTTTTCTTTCCTGTTAGGAAATTATTTAACTTCGCCGCCGAAGATGAACGCCAAAAACAATATAATAAATAATGTCGTCATCTGCAGTCTATATAGCCTAACCATCACTAATGTGGATAGTCAGAAATATCCTGGCAATAGCCAGAGCGAGTGCTTAAATATTGGTTTCGGGACGGAGATTCTCGGGAATTGGCTTAGCCTTCTTATATACAGCAATTGCAGAGGGAGGAAGAAAAAGAAGAAAAGGCGTGCTTGTGGGACCGCAATATGTGTTGTTGTTCGATGGTGCGCAATGTCGCAATTTGATTCTGGCGCGTTTGACGGATAATCCAGAGCATTGACGATCAAGATTGTCAATGATCAACAGTGCTATTTGTAGCTGTAGGAGAAGTGATGTTTGGGAAGTCTTGTTTTGCTTGTTGATTAGATTCATGTATGGTTGGAATGATTGCTGAAAGCTGCAGATGTGAAGATAGTGGTTTGTGGGATGCTTAAGAGCGACAATCCTGGAAGGTGTTTATGTTGTTTTTGCATGGCCGTCTGGAGTATTGTTAAACGTCCAGGTTGATGTGTTACTGGGAATGATGGCTGAACAAAGTGCAGTGCACAAACGGTGATTCATGCTGCGAAATGAACTATGGCTGGGACCCAAAGGGAGATGACTGTTCCTTGTCTGGTTGCTTGCACTTGAGGCTGACTCATGACTCGGCAAGCCACGTTTTTAAATTGTCCCCAATGTTTGACAAATGACTTTGCAACTTCTGGACATCTTTGTATTGCAACTATTCTGAGGTAATTTCCTATCGGCCAAGCTGCTTACTGATCGTGTTAATGTAGGTAGTTCCAGCAAGCCGGAATGTGTCAGGCTCAGCATGGCTATTCCCTGGCACAAAAAGGAAGTTTTGACCGAAACCTCCTGTGTTATTGTACAAAGGCCACTCCTTGACTCCGACAATCCCGTGGTTGTTTGGATTCAAGTCATTAATGAAGCTCACCCACATGCGACTCATCAAGTTTGCCAAATCGTTGAGGTCCTGGTTGCTCGTTGGGAAGATGCCAGCATTTTCTGCGTAGCCTTGGCCTTCAAGGTTGTAGAAGACGTAGGCAACCTCGGCGAAATGACTGCTGCCCAGAGGTGGACTGGTCTCTCCTGAAAGCGGTGATCCCGCGATCATTAGTCAAATGTGTTCAAAACGGGGAAATACTGTGTTCGGGCGCGCGTGACTTACGAGCAGAAATAGGGCCGTCAAAGTGATACGAGTAGAAAGGCATATCATACTCGTAGTAAGCATCGCTACGTCGACGCCGCCAGCTGAGGAAGCCATTGTCTGTTTGTATGGTGACATAGCGCTTGAATTGGCGACCGACGGAGCCGTCCAGAGGCGTCTGGTATCCAGCAGGCAAGGTTAGGGCATCGATATCAGGGTAGAGAGCTAGCATTATCTTCACAGCCTCGTTATCAAAGCCGGCATTGACCAGGCTTGCAGCGAGTTCCTCTTCAGTGTCAATAGTAGAACCGCCAAACAAAGTACCCTCATCGCTGTTGGTACCAGCAAGCATTGGAGTCCTGGTGAACTTTCCATCCTGGAGAAGGACAGACGGATAATCGGTGAGGAACTCCCCGTCGACCATGGGTCCGAACCCGCCACTGGTATTGTTCACGATTGCACTGTTGAGAACCTCAAATGGCGCCTCGCGAAGACACGCAAGGGTGTCAGCTGCCTCATCGCATCCGGTAGCGATCGTAAGGTTGTGATATGCAGCATTGCGAGTCTCGAGTGACTTCATGGCACTTCCATCGGCACCACTTTGGGAAATGATGCCGCGATACAGACTCTCGTCCTGTCCATCGTAGGCTAGAGCCTGGAATCCGACGCTACCACCGCCGGCACTCTCTCCAAATATGGTGATTTTCTTTGGGTCACCCCCAAAGGCCTTGATGTTGTCCTTGATGTAGCGGAGAGCCACACGCTGATCCTTTAGACCCATGTTACCGATTCCAGCATCGAGAGCCTCCTGCGACCCAAGAAAACCCCAGGCAGACAGGCGATAATCCAGCGAGACACCAATGATGGGTTTGTTCATTTTCACGGACTGGCTCACCATCCAGCTCATGTTGTACACGCCATTTGCGCTATAATCCATGGTCCAGCCACCACCATGGATGAAGACGCCTACCGGCAGCAGTCCATTCCCAAGTGAACCCGAAGGGCGAACGACGTTGAGTGTCAAGCAATCTTCTCCCAGCGTAAAGGGCCAGGCCGCACTATTCTAGTGGTGAGTAGAGTCAGCAGCTATCAGAGGAAAATATCATATGAGTATGCGAGTCTTACTCCATATCCGACACACGAGTCGGCGTATTCAGTAGCGTTCTGGACCCCGTCGAAGGTTGCATTCAGAGGCTGAGGATTTTGGAAGCGCAAATCGCCGACAGGAGGCTGCGCGTAAGGAATACCGAGAAAAAGGTCCTGGTCATATCCCGCAACGTATTTGCCTTGGTATGTTCCTTGCTGGACCACGACCTGAGGCAAAGCAGCGACAGAGGCCAACTTCATCAGCGCAATGGTTTTGAAGATGTTTGCGCTGATCATCATGTCGACTGTGATTCAGAACTGCGACGCTGATCCGAGAGTTGTTGTCTCGAGAATAACCCGGACTTTCGGTAACAGGAGAGCAAATGCGTAGATGCCATTCTTGTAGTCATTTATGTAGACATAGGCTCTTCAATATTGACCCAATTTGCGTATGCAGCTTGTGTAGGATCGGTTGAGGTCATCCACAGCACCCCAGGTTCCCCAGATTTTCTCCATGGGGTCAAGTGGTGCACGTATGTCCAGAAATGGCAAGATTAAGCACCACTGCTTCCTGGAAATGATTAGAGTATGTCCAAGCCGACAAATTTGGAGTACGAGCCGCATTCTTAGGTCATCAATACGACGTACAAACTAGAAAGTTCTAATGCGACCTTTTCTGTTTTTGGTCAGTTCGACGTTCAACATTCGGAAGAAGATGAATCATCGAAACTTTTTGACCAGGTCTCAAGTAGATTCATAACCACCTCAAGAGACTGAATTGGCAAAAGTCTTTCTCTCTCTTCTCCCCTCCCCACTCCCTTTTGATAAGGAAGGAAAAAAAGAAGAAGAAGGAGGGAATTTCTTCGCCTAAATATAATGAGTACAATTCCAGGCTGTTGAGGCTACGCTGTAAAATTGAATGCCGCGGGCATCAAGGTTTGAATTGAGAAATGTGATTGGGCGCTGCTTCATCTCATATAAGCATACGCGCATGGGCTCACTACGTGATTATGCCTCGACGGATAATCCCGAACGTTTGGCAGTGATAGTATACTTTCCATCTCTTCACGAGTTTCGTGTATGTTGACGCAGGTACGTGCGAGCAAACTTGAAGTCATTCTCCAGTAGGCAGGCTAGAGAATAGTCCTTGACCGAGTGAGGTAGACTACAGGTTCTTACCATGGGATGCATGAAGATGAGGAACTGTGCAGTTATTCCAAATCATTGAAAGGCTCATGAGGTCCTTGACGGCAGGATGGCTGACAGACCCTGCTTCAACCAACCTGTAAAGTCCCAAGTATCTGGCACTCGATAGGTAGATCCCGTTCCGCCTTTGATTTTGAGTTTCGGGTCTGCGGAAGGATCCATCGATCCGGCTGGCGACGTGATATCGTATGAGGAGCAGCTCCGCTCATGTCGCACGATGATCACAATTGGCAGTAGAAGCTAAGCATCAGCCTCATTTGCATGCACGCACCAACGCTGTCTATACCGTCGGCCACGTGGAATATAGCTCAGATTAGGCCAGGATTCGGCGCAGAGGCTGTCTCCAGTAGCGTGCAGGTTATGGCTGGGCTGGGCTTGGGTGGCCGTTGGAGGTTGAATAGATAGGGCTGGCAAGCTGGTAGTAATAGGCCGTGCTCCCGACTGACTCGAGAGTCAATGGGAAGGCCCTGGCATCCATTCGGCCGACGTCTCGTGACTTGAATGCGGGCCTAGAGAGCCACGTTGCTAGCGAGAACCGACCGATCTGCAAGGCGTATGATGCAAATCTGGGACGATTCCATAGGAGGTTCTGGGGAATCTCATTTCCAAAAGATTATAGTCTGCAGAAAGATAGACTGGCGGCCATGGAATCATTTTACAAACTTCCCATCTCGCTGGGTGACTACCTGAGTAATTAGGTTGATGGGGTCTGAACTCACCGCCTACCTTTTCCACAGGCCGATTTGATTCTGGAAGCCAAAGTCTCGGTGGCAATTGACCGGAAAACCCGTGAATTGTGCTCGCTGCGAGATGCCCCGAGCACGACATACACCGAGGACCGACTGTCGCAACGCCATTCATTGAATTATCTCGAAATGAAGATTTCACGGGAAGATACGGGTATGTACGGAACAGAAAGACATTTCTCATCGTGTGCGACTGCGATAATGCAGCCAATTCAATGATCGGTAGGCTATTACCTACACACAATATTTAGAGCTTGGCCATGAATGCAGATCATTCCAACTCCAAAAAGGGCGTTGCTTGCTTTTTTTTTTTTGGCCTTGGGGCTGCTCCTTTCAGTTTGGGGCAGTCGAGGCGGGGAGAGTTGCTGTAATGGTGGGGTAGGGGCCTGGGTGCGGACCTAGTCCCGCACTACTGGCCAGTGTGTTGGGGTTGGTATCGCGGGGTTGCTGCTTATCGCCTACGCTATCTCCTAAGGCATGCCGAACCCCTTCGTTAGATTGACGTAGTCTTCCTCAAGCGAGTGCGATCAGCGGCCATTTTTGCGTGTTTGCTTTTACAGCTTTCTCGGTAATCGTAAAAGTGCACACTCCCAAGAGTATGCAGGACAACACTGCATCAATATCTCAAAGGTGCTGTAATATATTCCGTGTCCTGACAAACTCTGTGCGCATGGGTCGCGGTCCTCTTTTTTTTACGGAGCTCTAGGGCTCTAGTGATTACGCTGCCACTCGTGTAATTGGTGCCCAGTGGGCTCTTCATTCCCCAGACCCCATTTCACCAGAGTGCGGTGACTAATCAGTATCTTGATATGGATCATCAGTCACGCTGTCAAAGTTGCCTTCGCTAAGCATGAAGCTATGCAGAGTCAAAAGGAGCAGTATCAATGGTAAGCAATATGCTGTGTGCCTGTGTGCATGCATGAATGGATGAACGGAGGTCTTTTGCAAAATGCGAGCTTAGGTGGTTGCCGATGGATGCATACTAGAGGGACTGGCCCTGTCGACGGCGGCCATGTCTCCAAAGCTAACCTGGTAAGCTAAACCCAACTAATCCCCGCCATGCAGGGTGCGGGGAAAGGGGACGGTGCAAAGGCGAAGGGCAAACTGGCAGAATCCAGATGAGCATCAGCAAATAGTTACAATCGGCAACGTCTAATTACCAACGGACTATGCACAAATCGTTGAAGATGGTGGGCTGAGAGACGCTATATCGCACCTTGATTGGACAGCGTACTCTTCAGAGCTCACCGTGATTTGTGGCTCGAATCTATGCACAGCTGAGTAGGTAGTTGGAGTCCCCCAAATTCGATTCCGCTCGGAAACACGTCCAGGCATATGGATGGAATCATGCAGAGCACGGTACTTGATGCATCAGGTGGACGATCACAGCTGTATTGCCGTAAAGCCATGTCTTCCATTGATCCCTTGGCCTTTCACTAGTACAAACAAACATCCTAAACTTCCGAGGAATAGTTCCGCTCCGTTTCGTCAGTCGCCGTCCTTTCTGGTACCTTGCCGTCCTCGCGCAGCTGCATTTTGGGGGTGTGTGAGTTAGCTCATGAAACGCAAAGGGGGAAAGCAACTGGGCAGATCGTGGAGCCTTGGTAGACCAGAAGGGTACCGATCGGACATGTCTGAAGTACTACAGTATAGGCAGATATCCTCGGCATATTGTTGTCTGCGTTCTCTCGACCCAGTACCACGCTAGGTGCATACTCCGTGGCCACCGTTCATCGAGTTCACGCAAACCCTCTCCACATTGGTCAAGCAGTGGTGACACAGCTCCATCCTTGGCCACTTATAGCTCCCTTTCTGCTACCCCGCCTCTATAATAATATTTATTACCTTGCTGTCCCTCCTCCAACCAAAGATTTCTGTCCCATATCATTGCCTCTTTCACTCAGCACTTTTCTTACAACCACTATTTCTCCAAACGAGTCTGAATACTCTTCTCGACGAACTGTATCAGATCATTCCATTGCTCAAACTATCCATCGATACCCATATACCCCAAAGGCACACATTCTCACATTCACAATGACTCTGTCGATTGAGCTCAAGACGCCTATTACGGGCGCGTACCAGCAGCCCACTGGTTTGTATGTGAACTTGCCTCACCCGCGCGTATACACCACAACCCTCGAAACTTTAAGCTAATTTGAAACCTTCCAGGTGGATCAACAACGAGTGGGTTGAGGGCGTTGACAAGAAGACATTCGAGGTCATCAACCCTTCCACAGAGGAGGTTATTTGCTCCGTCGCCGAGGCCACCGAAAAGGATGTAGACGTTGCCGTTGCCGCCGCCCGCAAAGCTTTTGAGGGCCCCTGGAAACAGGTCAACCCGCTAGAGCGTGCCAGACTCTTGAACAAGTTGGCCGATATCGCAGAGAAGAACACAGATCTGTTGGCTGCCGTCGAGTCGCTTGACAATGGCAAGTCGATCAACATGGCGAGAGGAGATGTTGGCGCAGTGATTGCCTGCTTGAGATATTATGCTGGCTGGGCCGACAAGATCACCGGCGAGACCCTCGACCTCAACCCCGAAACCTTTGCATACACAAAGTCAGAACCTGTAAGCACAATGACATGGTATCCTTCCGTGTGAGGGGGAAATACTAACTGGATTCTTTTCAATAGATTGGTGTCTGTGCTCAGATCATCCCCTGGAACTTCCCTCTTCTCATGTTCGCCTGGAAGATCGGCCCTGCTTTGGCCACTGGAAACACAATTGTCATGAAGACTGCCGAGCAAACACCTCTCAGCGCCCTTGTCTTTGCCAACTTTGTCAAGGAGGCCGGATTCCCCCCAGGAGTGCTGAACGTCATCTCTGGATTTGGCAAGGTTGCTGGTGCTGCCCTGTCCTCTCACATGGACGTCGACAAGATCGCCTTCACTGGTTCGACTTTGATTGGCCGCACCATCATGAAGGCGGCCGCTGACTCCAACCTCAAGAAGGTCACTCTTGAGCTTGGTGGCAAGTCCCCCAACATTGTGTTCGATGACGCCGACATTGAGCAGGCGATTTCTTGGGTCAACTTTGGCATCTACTACAACCACGGCCAATGTTGCTGTGCCGGCTCGCGTGTGTACGTGCAAGAGGGTATCTACGACAAGTTCGTCGAGGCTTTCAAGAAGCGTGCTCTTGCCAACTCTGTTGGTGACCCCTTCGATGAGAAGACATTCCAAGGTCCCCAGGTCAGTCAGCTGCAATACGACCGCATCATGGGTTACATCGACGAGGGCAAGAAGGCCGGTGCCAAGATCGAGACCGGTGGCGAGCGACACGGAGACAAGGGTTACTTCATTCAGCCCACGATTTTCTCTGGCGTTACCCCCGACATGAAGATTATGCAAGAGGAAATCTTCGGACCCGTCTGCACCATCGCCAAGTTCAAGACCGAGGAAGAGGTCATCAAGTCTGGCAACGCCACCACCTACGGCCTCGCCGCAGCCGTCCACACCAAGGACCTCAACACAGCCATCCGTGTCAGCAACGCCCTGAAGGCCGGTACCGTCTGGGTCAACTCCTACAACATGTTGGATATCAGGATGCCCTTGTAAGTACCCTCTTGATCCTAGATGACATCCTCAACTCAAGCTAACGTGTACACAGTGGCGGCTACAAGGAGAGTGGCATTGGACGTGAGCTCGGGCGCCTAGGTGAGTCCTATTCCGCTCTACTTGATTCCTTGAAGCATATACTAATACCTCGTGTGTCCTTACAGCCCTTGCCAACTACACCCAGAGCAAATCCGTCTCGATCCGCCTGGGAGGCGCTATTTTCTAAGTACAATAATGATATCCGGCCCTGGGTGATTACTGCAGTGGGGAAAATGAGTTACATGACTATGTATGAACAAATCAAACACAATTGCATACCAAAGTAAAGTCTCTTTTGCGTTTATATTGCCTTCACGTGAGTGGCTGTCGTGAAATACTTTTGAGGCAGTCCCTCAATCACTGATATCCATGGAATATCTGACCCGGCAGATCGTCCGTGACTGGAAGACTTTCCTGGAAATGAGCCTAGCAAACCTCGATGCGAACGCTGCATATCAACTAGAAACACGCGTGTCGTGGCCAGCGATACCGCTATGAGATGACGTTCCTGTGGCCACTGGCTGTTGTACTGGAGTGACGGCCGGTATTAAAGTAGATTTAGCTCAGGCGATGGACCCGTTGAACATGACCATGCTCATGGTGATGCACAAGACTTTGTCACGATATGACTGTTACAAAGTCAAACAGACAAGATATACACAGGTGTCATTATCTAGGTAACTATTCTGCAAAGCTAAAAATCCTATTGTACCACAGAACACCATGTCCGTGCTCTTTTAATCCGTTTTACAAATCCATTCCCGATCATATCATCTAATGGGCTTTGGGCGTACTCATAGGCAGCAGCGCTACCGGCTGACTTTTTATCGTCATCACTACTAGGAACAACATCACAGCTTCTCTGGCAACTGAAAACCAGCCGGGATAGCGGAGGGCATCGGGGTACTCCAGGCTTTGGGACAACCAGTTGAAGCATTGCGGTCCTTTTCGGGAGGTCAGGCAGGGTATTCCTTGATATAGGCATCGTTAATACGTGAAAGGAAAGCTGTGTTTTATTTTTTTTCTCCCCTTTTTCTCCTCTTTTTCTCTTTTTTCTTCTCTTTTTC
>NW_006917092.1:3994428-4002763 GCF_000516985.1 Pestalotiopsis fici W106-1 | reverse complement strand
TTTCTCTTTCTTTTCTTCTTTTTTTTTTTAATAATATTAATAATAATTAAAGCAAATACTTAAATACTGGGTTTAACACGAAAATTCTTAGGAATTAACTTAACCCCGTATTATATATAGTAATTATTAAAAAGAGAGGGAAAGGCTTATTTATAAGACCGCAATATATTTTATCAATTTGATGGTGTTTTACGGTTGCTTTGGACACATCTCGACGTTGTCCTCCAACATGGTTCTATGACAAGATTACTCGTTCGGAAACTCGGAGACACCACCTTGGGCCCGATGGTTATGATTGAGAATGATGTGCTCGTAACCAGCTGCCATCATGCGGGATGGCAAGGCCAACCCGAGCTGAGAGCCGAATTGTGCACAGAATACGCGATCGTCATCTTTGCTTTTATGGGCGTCGATGGACTTCACGATTGGCTTGTGCTGTTCATTATCGCCAGTCATGAATCTGACCTTTGCTTGATGAGCATGCTGGAGCCCGATCAAAGCCTCTGGCTCTGTCATACGGAACGACTCATCTATCCAGAGCGCGGTGATTTTCATGGGCAACTTCTGACAAGAGAGATTGAACCATGCTTCGGGGGTGCTTAACAGCACATCTGCCGCCAAGTACTCTTCGTTCCGAGCCTTCTTCAACAGTCCTCGCAAGATCTTGATGCATGTAAGATAAAAATTATCTGGGTCGGAGGAACGCTCTGCTTCAAGATCTGTAACATATTCGGCCAGACCGTCACCATGTACGGGATTGGTAATGCGCTTCGCCACGAGAGCTGAGACCGCGAAATCACCACCAGGGGGGTCAATGAAGCGATGTTGATCGAGACACTCCTTAGACAATTGTCCCAGGTAGATATCTGTCTCGAAAATATCATCGCCTTCCTCGGGTATATCCTCATCATACGGCGAAACGGGAGGTTCTGATCTAATTCGATGTTCCATGTCGGATGATGCCGTACCTGGCATCAGGACGCGACAGATGCGTTTCTTCAGCTTCAATTCGGCATAAAGGTCTCTCAAATCGATGGCTATCTTGTCCAGTAACTTATTGGATGGCGCAAGGATGACAAGCTTCCCCTGATGACGGGCAGAATATGCATCTGGATCAGACATATGATCGCCAAAGTCCAGCGTCTCCTTGGACGATTTGATCTCTCGTCTTGCAGTGTCCCAACTGGCCTTATCATCGGCAGATAATGTCGGTTGCTGAGTAACCCAGGCACCATCAGAAGACCGATCATTGGTAGTGGTTCTTTGAGCTGGTAGTGGGACTGTAGTGTTGAGCCATCCGTTGACCACATCCTCGACTACCTCGCTATGCTGAGCAATTGCCATGAAAAGCTGCACAACAAAATTCTTGCCAGATCCGGGACCTCCGGAAACTATTCTGATACCAAAAGGAAGCGCTGTTAGATCATCGAAAATTAACTTCTGGTCGGCATCGAGCTTCTTGTATATGGCAAGGCAGGCTTTCAGGACTGGGTCTGTTGGCACAGTCTCGGACTTGACATGAGCCATGAACTCGTTCAGCAAGGGCAGGGCTTCCAAGACGTTGTAGTCGATTGTGGGCCCACCACCTTTGGCAATGAGTCGAGCGAATGTTGCATCATGTGCTTCGGAAAGTTCCCATGTATCCTTGCCTGCCAAATCAAGCGCGTGCAAGCCTGCATTCATCTGTCCGTCATGGGCCCGACGAATGAAGCGTGTAGTGAACTTGAGGTTTTTCATATGCTTGCGGGCTGTGCGGACAGTTTCATACACGCTTGGTTGAATTGATATGCGTGGGAACTTGACGTCAATGACAGGAGTCGGTTTGATATTCTTTGGCCATTCCGGGACTTTGGGTGCACGAACATAAGCCACAACAACTTCAAGTGGCTCCAACCATGAGGGAGCGACGATGCGAACTGCAGGCATATCGGGGCAGCGGTCGAGAATTTTGTCGGGGGTTTTGAGAAGCCCGTGGGAGAATTTGTCCTTGACCCAGTCACGAACACGAGTCCGGTGATCTGAGGGATGTTCTGAGGGCGTAGCAGCCTCAGTATCCGTTGCTGGAGTACCCTTGCGTGGCATGAGTTTCCTGGCTTGGAATTCCATGAACTCGTCACGTTGCTCGTCGTCATTTACAACCTGATCAAGAGCATCATAGATGTAGCCGAGGAACAGGTTATCATCCATTCTGGCCAACGAACGGGCAACCTCGCATGTCTCAGTGATGCAAGTAGCGATGGTCTCACATCGTTGAGCATCTGTGAGTGCTATGGTAGGAGAGTCAGGCTGCGCAAAAGGAACATTGTCAAGGCGGACGAGAAACCGCTCTCCAATTTCGGGAACCAAATCAGCAGGCGGATCCACAAAGATGAAGAGGAATCCACCATCCACACCCTTGACTTGATGGCCTTTGAGTCGAAGGGCAAGAGTGTTGCAGGGTCTCTTCTCAGCGAGAGCCATGAGCGATTCTTCAAACTGGTACTCATCGCGTAAGGCTATTCCGAGACGAACAGATTGCTCATCAACGCCAGAGAATGCCACTACCGGTGCATCGGGCATGACGAAGCCGCATTCCAGGACGCTGGGCATGTCCCTCATGCTCTTGAAAGTGCGTGATCTGGAAACCTTGGTCACCAATCGCTCGTAAGGATTCTTCTTGGATTTGGCGATGGTTGACTCGAGATCACGGAAAAGGAGAGCGGGTAATCTGCCAGTACCAGGGAAGAACATTTCGATCAATAACTCTTTGCCGGAGAATTCTGTAGCAGACTGTCGAGTTTCCTGACGGACAGTGTCCCAACCCACATGATTCAGACGAGTATGCCGGAGAATTGCAGGTCGATGCTCAACATATCTGGCACCCGATGTCGTAATATGGATTGTGATCTTGAACACGGCAGTGTAAGCATCAGTGCTGTCCTCGTGTAGACCGGTGGCCTTGCAGTAGGTTTCGAATTCGGAGCCAGTCATGGGCTTGGCGACCGGTTTCGCGGCCAACTTTGTAGACAGTGATGTCTTCGAGAAAGGGGCAACATAACCAGTTTCGCCAGGCTGTCTGAAGACATTTTCAATCTCAAAGATGCCATATCCATATTCTGCATTTGTGAATGCAATATTTGAGCGAACACCCGGATTCAGGGGTCCATGGCCTGCAGTCTTGACATACTGTGGAGTGTATGAGCCGAGCCATCGTCGATTGGACAATTTGCCGTCAATGACTTCTGATGCGGCAACGGCTGCGCACACGAGATGGGTTTTGCGCTCGTGAATCCTTTCGCCCTTTACATCATACGTCTGAGCTCTGTCGATCCCAAAACGAGCATTCTTGTCGATAGTCTTCCAGTCCGGTTCCAGGCCAGTATCGGGTGCATGGTGTAAGTCGGCCATGTGATCACCGGACTTATTGTTACCATCCGGCGATTTATTATGCTGCTCGGTGGTCTTCATCTCAGGATCAGCCACATCAATGCCCATGGGGCTCAGTAAGGGCGTCATTCGAGGAGGAAGCCGGCAAAGGCGGCAGAGTAACAAGATCGAACTTGTCAGAGGCGTTGTATTCCTGACGAACAGAGGCGGCTGCTGCGAGGAACTTCTCTTGAGCAAAAAGAGACTTGCGGAATTATCAAAGAGAGGATGATTGAAAGCAGTGTGTGGTTTGATGTGAAAGTGATGGTGGAAAGTTGCAGGTGTGCAAGAAATGGGATGTTTTGAAAGGTGTTGTGGTGGGGGGAGGGCAAGGCTCGCGGAGGTTTGGATGGATACTTCTTGCAAACGGCGAACCGGCTGCCAGACGTCTGATTGTTCTAAAGCAGCGCGCAATGTGCTCGTGATCAGTCCAGATTGATACTATTCTAGTCTCCCGAGAGGCATCGACAATGGGGAGGCACGGAGACTCCGCCCCACTCGATCAATAATATGCGATCGAAAGACTGCGCAAGTCGTCTCGATTGTTGGCCGCCTGTTTGCGTTAAGTGTCATGGAGCTTGCGAGGCATGATTCTGGCCCGGTCATTGTTAAGCCAATTTGCACAATACAAGTAGTGGGCTGCGTGCATTGCCTCGTGTTTGGCCTGATAATAGAATTTCCTACTCATTGATGGAAGACTGAATGGCACTTTTTGCGTACTGTCACATCAATAGCTCGTATCCCTGGGTGAATGCTGCAAATCTGGTCTGCGAATGGAGATTTCTGCAGTGGGGAAATCGAGTTACATGGCTATGTATGAACAAGTTGATTGAAAATAATTCATCTCAATCATATGAGTCCTGTTTGAATGAATGTTGTGTTGGGTGCGGCGCGTCAAGGCCTTGTTTTTACGAGGTATTCTTGAGATATTTCCACATATTTCAACCAATTTTCATCAAATCTGATCGAGTAACTCCGGCCAGGAATGAATGAAACTGTCATGGTCGCGCAGGAATTGCTTGCGCCAGCGGCGACATTGTTTAGGATTGTTCTAGTTTTGCCGCCGCCCGGCCGGCTGTGGATCCGGCGGTGAGTGGGGCCCGCCAGCCTGGAAACACTAAGGTTAGTATAAATCCCGGGCCCGTGGACCTCACAGCTTCCTTCTTGATTGAAACAACAACAAACACCCCTCCACCTTCCCCTCCTCTTTAATTCTTCAGCCTCACACCCACCCTCATACTCATCCTCATCCTCACCCATACCATCGAATTTTGCTCCTCCGGGCTCCTCCCTGGGGGCTTGGAGGAGGCATTCTTGAATCATGGAACGCGCGGTACTCCCTGAAGTACAAAGGCCCTCCTCTGCCTCGAAAGAAACACATTCCGCCATTTTTATGGGTTATGCCGTGGCAGTGACCTCAGACGCGTCACCGGTCGTATGCATAGGAGCAATGCATCACGAGAATTAGACCACTTTGAACAAAAATAACGCGCAACTTCCAATTCCTCTTTTGTCTCCCCTCACTTTCGTCTCTGCCCTCCTCATCAAAACAACCCACCCTTCCCCCCCTCTCTCTTTCTTTCCTCTCCCACCCTCCATGTCCCCTCCCTTCCTGGCGGCGGTCAAGGAAAAGAAGAAGAAGAAAGCTGAGCAACACCACGAGGATCTGGGCCAGGACCGACGCCCGTGGTTCGTACACCCACGAGCCAGAATCAGCACCACCGGCAGACACCCACTGGTTTCGTCGTGTTATTATTATAGGCTGTCTAGAGTCGGACACTAGACTATTGATCCTCTCATTCTACATCTGTTAGCAGATACATAATATTCCTCTAAACTTCTCAGTTTCTCTCCTCTCCCTTCTTCTCCTCGACCAAGCCCAGGAAAAGTCGAATCACCACCGAACAGCAAAGCAAACGACTCCGAGACTCACAAAGTTTATTTATTCCCAGATCAGTCAGCATTTCGGAGCCACCCAGAGGCACTCATCGAAACCCGAATAGAAACATCTGAACGACACAAATCGCTTTCGCTCTCAAGGTTTCCCGCCTGCCCTTCTTCAAAAAGCTTCTTCACTGTTCCCCTTACAAGCAAGCTTCTTGGCAGCCTCGAAACTACGAGAACTCGTCACGGGAATCATGGAAAGCGTAGTACTTTCTTAAGTACAAAGAATTAGATCACTCTGAAATCAAGCGCGCTTTCCATGCATCTCTCTCTTCGACCTCGTCCCTATCTTTTCATCCCTTCCCACCTTTTGACCAGGTACGTACCATTCCAAGATCTGTTTGATGCACATCACCTGCCATGCAGCCAGGCGTGCCTTCCTTCAGCAACAATCGACCGTCAAATTCTAACCTTGTTCCTTCCCAGAATACATTCCTTCCTCAATACTGGCGCAGATGAGAAAGTCTTTCCCACAAGACCGTGCCATCGTTTCTTCCTGTCGCATCAACGCCTTCACCATCTTCACCCATCCCATCTGCACTCATTTCATCTGGGGGAGCGCGCACTGCCTGCCGAAGTGATACACAACTGAGATCCTCCCCGCCCGCTGCACTTTCGAGTTTTGTTGGAGATGCCACCCATTCCCGTCTCCAAAATCTTCAGATTCCATACCTCGAGCCCAGAGATGAGCCTATCATGGCTGATGATCTGGACTAGGAGTATAGAGACTCTCACTTGGCGATGATGAAAGCGATCATATCAACCTGGACTTGGACTACGCTCCCTCATCTGATGATCTGGACTAGGAGTATAGAGACTCTCACTTGGCGATGATGAAAGCGATCATATCAACCTGGACTTGGACTACGCTCCCTCATCTGATGACGACGGCGATCCTCCTGCATTGTTGTCTACCCTTTGACAGGTCCTCAAAGAAGTCCGGGTGCCCAGGCTCAGGAATCATCCAGGTATTCTCCGGTTGGGTTTGACTTCGGGCTAGATTCTGTCAGATATAGGGATCACCCAAGCGAGGTAGAAAGCAACTCCTCTTCGGAAAGCGAAACCTGTACGACCACATTTTCTCCCGGACGACCTTCTTAGAATACCCAGTCGAAACATTCAGTTGTTCCTGGAAGTTCTTCAACGCGAGACATGCATGGTCGAGGTCCCTGAAGTTGCCAACAATCTTCTCGCCGGCCATTGACGATGTTGGGGTGGAACTGTTGCCTTCTTGAGTGTGCGA
The DNA here is from genome assembly GCF_000516985.1 of Pestalotiopsis fici W106-1. Lineage (NCBI taxonomy): Eukaryota > Fungi > Ascomycota > Sordariomycetes > Amphisphaeriales > Sporocadaceae > Pestalotiopsis > Pestalotiopsis fici. Next base: position 3,996,171 of record NW_006917092.1, on the reverse strand, counting down.
CGCGGTATCAATCTGCTCAAGAATTGGTGTACCCTTGATTCCAGGGACTTCATCCTCCTGCAGAATGGAGTACTGATCATGAAACGCAAACGAACAAGAGGCAATGAGTCAATAGTGACATCGCCCATCATCTCATAAGGAACATATTTCGTCAGGCTGTACGATATGGAACGCTGTGTTGGGATGTTTGATGAAAAAGATGCTTGCCATCGTCCTTCAGTCAGCAACCACATGCAGAGTCGGTAAAATCCGCCACGACCGCGGCATCACAACGGTTCAATGTTCGTGCTGGGGACGCATCACTGCTGAGCAACTTTTCATTGCCACTGTGGTCCTCAAGTAGACGAAAGGGCCCAGGTGAGTATTCCATGTCTTTCTCTAGACAAACTTTCCCTAGCGAGCAACATAAGGTACTAATATACATCTGCTTCCGCTAGGAACCAGCCCGACAACAACCTAATCAGTTTCCCGAGCTCGATGACTGCAATCTCAATTCTGTCTGCCCTGCTAAGCTGCTACTAGTGCATGCATTGCACCAAGGTGCCGTTGCAGACTTCATGTGACCAGCTGGGGTGAACCATTAAAATGCGACCTGACAAGCGAGTGCATTGGGAACATTCTTCAACGACCGCTCGTTTGCCACACATCAATTCAGCTAAGCACTTCAGCTGGACTTGTACAAACTTTGCCTGCAAACGGTGCCGCGGTGTCGCTGTGGGAACTGCACGAACAGCCGTCCTGTTGAACAACACTTGCGCTCGGAATTTGCGACGTGGAATGCGAGGGCGACTTCTCATCTAGGAACGCCATCGGCGTTTTGGTAGGGACCTTCTCACACTGTTGCGAGCCAACCCATCGAGTCTGCCGGGGCTGAAATCAGAAATCCCGTGAAAACGGAGCCACGCACCCTGTCCTTGACTCATTACCAGAAGACTTTCCAGGAACCTTTTACCCGTGGATACTTCTTTGGCGGGTCATGACAATTCCTTGTCTTCTGATGTCATCATTGGTGGTAGTCAAGGCCAAGAAGGCACCGGAAGATACAAGCGTCTTCGTCAAGTAGATACGCCTGATCACACTCGCAATCGGTGGAATGGAATACGCGATGGCTTCTAGAGGAAAGAGGAAGGGGGGGGAGGACTTGTACAGTTCGTTGATACGTAATTCAACAACTGGCAACTGGCTTTTGGTTGTTACTGAGTGAAGTTTGAGAGATCTAACAAGGCAATGGAATCGACTGGGAAAGCAAAGCTGAATAATTGTCTGTTATCCCGATCGGTGACGTATTGCACGTGTGTCATAGTCGTATTGAGATGATTTATTTTGCTCTTTTTTCTTCTTCTCCCTTGCTTATCTTCCTCCCGCATTTCTCTTCTGTCAATCACAGCCTTCGAAGATTAGTTCTAGTAAGACCATGTGTTAAAACCGGAAACGAATTGACTAAAATCAAGAGCAAGCATAAAAGAATAGAATTGTAGTAGATATTTGAAGCAGGAATGCTCTTTAAAGAAAAGTTTAATGACATGATCTCTGCAAGGCATCAAATCAACCCCCGAAGAATATCCAGAAACTTGCAGAAGTCATAGCAGTACGGATGCCCAGAGGGCAAACTGTTAAAAAACCAAGATTTGGATAAAATCACCCTATGCATAGCAGTAAAAACCCATATTGCCCTTCCCCCCCCTTTAAGATTTTATTAATAAAATAAAAAAGTATAAAAATAAAAAAAAGAAGAAAAAGAAG
>NW_006917092.1:3773289-3994328 GCF_000516985.1 Pestalotiopsis fici W106-1 | reverse complement strand
AAGAAAGAAAGAAAGAAAAGAAAAGAAAAAGAAAAAGAAAAGAAAAGAAAGAAAAGAAAGAAAAAGAAAGAAAAAAAGAAAAAGAAAGAAAAAAGAAAATAAAAAAATAAAAAAATAAAAATAAAAGTAAAAAATTATTTTTTTTTTAAATTCTTATTTCTTATTTTTTTTCAATGTTATAATTTATCATGATTTTCTTGTTATAGCCACGGTAGGGTGAGCGTATAGGGCAAAATCGGGGGCTTTCAACAGTTTGGCCTCTGGTGCTCCGTATAGCAGTACGAACAGTGGACCAGCCGCTCTGCTTGTCACCAAGAAGACTCTGATAATGCTAGGGCCAAATTTTTTCCCTAGTTCATTAAAGTGCCTGGTACAGTATATCAGTGATTGCAGAGCTTTTTTCCTCCGCATGTTTTGAAATAATTAACAACACAAGCCCACGCGTAATTTCCAGAGCTCATGATAGTACCCAGTTGGTTTTGTGACATTTGTTTGGTGGATGTACTAGGAAGTGGGTAATGTATTGTAGCTAGGTATGAATATGATGCTGTCTGACATTCAGGTACCAGACGGCCAGCACAGATTAGACATTACCCCTCTGCTCCACTAAATTGTTCTGCTTATCTTAGCTTGCATGGCAATTTACAATCTCCCATTATACCCAAGGCTAGGTATTGCAGAGCCAATCCATTCAATCACTTTGAAATCAAAAAAAAAAAGAAAAGGACATTGACAAAATAATCAGAAACGCTCGCAATATTATGGTAAAACAATAAAGGTTCATTGCCGAATTACGAGTCGATAAAACCAGGTTCACTTGTGCTGGGGACATCTCAATCCATAACTTGTGTATCGCATCTTATCTTATCGCCGGGGCAAGTTTTCAGGGCATCGCGATCGGCATGCCGTCCAAATTTTTGGTCGCCATCTACCTTCACCCAAGCGAATAGCCCAGCCCCCCGATTAGCGACGCCGTCGCATTCTTCGTGAGAGTGTCCGGTGGTCACTCTATGACCGGATCTTGTTCTTCCCTTTGTATGCGACATGGACGAACTCAGTGCTGCTATTGAGGCGGCAGCTGCAGCTGCGGCGGCTTCGTCGCAAGAGCCGCCGGAGCAGCCAAAGCAACCAGATCATCCGGAGCAGCAAGAACAGCAAGAACCTCCAAAGAGTATGTACAAAGCAGGCACTCCTCGAGCAACGGCCTAAATGGCTGAAGGACTTTATATTTTGCACTACTTCAATCAACCAGAGCATTCAATCATGTATCCCTAGCATTCCAAAGTCGTGCTAACCCGTTCGTCATCTGCCAGGCCCCGAGGTGAAGATGGAGATCAAGCCCGAGCCTGTCTCGCCTGAAGTTGCTCCTCCCTCGCCCATGAAGCGCGCTCGATCTCCGAATGAAGATGCAGAGACAAGCAACGAGAAACGACAAAAGATAGACGTTGATGACCAGAGCCTTTCCAAATCTGATCCTCTTCCCCTACCAGACCTAGGCATAGAGCCGACGACAGAACTGGACCCGACGCCAGTTGCTGATACCGAACCGATGACCGACATAGACCATGACAATGTAGCTGATATGGACGAGATTACCAAAATGATCCAAGCAGCTCAAGAGGCTGCCTTGGCAGATCAGGTATCGCAGGACCATCCCGCCTCCGATTTCCACACAGACGTCAATGGCATTGGCGGCGACGAGGATCATGCTCATCACGATCTGGACTTGAACAGCATCATGGCGAGTATAACCAACGGCCTGGAGACTGGTGGAGATCTAGACACAAATGGGGATTTGTTGAACCACGACAGTGGAAACGACTCTTTGACGCTGCCGGACTTGTCTGCGTCGCTCCAAGCTACGCCAAAGAAGACCACTATATGGAGCAATCGGGCGCAATACACACGACAGACATATATACTGCCAACCTTGGGCAAAGTGGCTGTTGACATTCTCATAGCCCTGTCTGAACAACCTTTAGAGGACACAATTACAGCACTCAACGACCCAGATAACAGCACTGTGGGCAAGGAATACGTGTTGCTAAGATCCTTCTTCGATTCCCTGCGGAAACAATTGTCAGAGGACTTTCCTCTACTTTATCCAGATCAACTCGACATCAGCAGCCCCGAAGATCGGGAGATTATCCGAATAGCTAATTTGGCTACTTCGTGCGCAAGCATGTTTGGCGCTAATGAGCTCGGCTGGCCTGATTTGAACACGAGCTTTCTCAGTACATTTGTGGCTGGGGGGCAGCAAATGGCTACTGAGGAAGCTGATTTGTACCTTGGCCTCAAGACGCAAATGTTCTTGACTCTGCTCGAGTCTGAGCAGTCCAAACCCAGACATCAAATACTGGAAGAGCTCTTTGTGACCGGACAAGAGGACTCCCTCAAGAAACACCATCCCGACTTACCGTTGGCTCAATCTGAGAGCAAATTTCTCGCTGATGCTGAGACCAGAAAGGCAATGCTATTGAATGAGTCCCATGATCAGAATAGTATTCGTAAGTGAATCATCTTCTATGCATTGCTCGCACGTCACTGACAAGGGAAATAGTGGCCTTGAGCCAGCAATACACCTATGAAGCTTTTCTGGACGAGCTCAGCACATACCTCGATAAGCACATGGGAAATATTGAGAAGTTGGGATCTAGCCCAACCAGTGTGTCGGCTGATGCTGAGAGTGCTGGCTTATTTGATGGTGTCAACGGCCTTGATAGCTTCGATATCGATGCAGCTATCGCTGAAGCAGCAAAGGCCGCACAAGAAGCTGTAGGAACGAATGGAACTGCCAACAATGTCGTGACTGAAGATCTCGCTGCCCTTATATCATATGCATCCGAGCAAGCACAAGGCTCAGGCTCGACCGAAATGTCTCCAGCGGTTCTGTCTACGAGCGAGAGCGCCATGCGCGCCACCAATCTGGCCTTGCAGACCATGCAGCGGAATCAGTACCACCCGACGACAGTTCAGCAAAACACGAATGGAACGTCAACTAGCCAACATGTGTCTCATCAGCCACAGCAACAAGCAGCGCAACAACCAGCGCAACAGCAGCAGTACTATGCCTACTCTCAGCAGGCCAATGGTAATGTACAACAGGCACAGGGTTCAGACAGGGTCGAGCTACCCCCAGGTCAGCATGCTTCCTCAGAGATCCTATATGAGAGAGCCAGACAAGCTGCAGCCGCACGATCTAGCACTCATGCTCGCAGAGAGGGCTCACATTCAACGCGACGGCCTTGGAGTCCCGAGGAAGAAAAGGCTCTAATGATGGGACTGGACATGGTAAAAGGTCCCCATTGGTCTCAGATCTTGAGTTTGTTCGGTCAACAGGGGCGGATGAGCACCATTCTCGCCGACCGCACGCAGGTTCAACTCAAAGACAAGGCACGAAACTTGAAGTTGTTCTTCTTGAAGACGAATTCGGAAATGCCCTACTACCTTCAGTGTGTTACGGGCGAGCTGAAGACTCGTGCACCTACACAGGCTGCAAGGAAAGAGGCCGAGGAGCGGGCCAGGCTCACATCAGATCCTGATGATCAGGCTCGCGTCAGTGCCACCATGGCTTTGGGCAGTCTACACAATGGCAATCCGGCAAGGCCTCAGCCAAAACCGTCACCTTCGAAACCTGGAGTTCCTGGCCAAGTGGTTCACCACAGCCACGCGCACCCAACCATGTCACATGCTGCTCAGCTGCAGAGGACGGCGTCTGGTCATGTACCAGCCCATTCTCCAGCACATTCTGTGCACAACTCGCAGCATATTCAGTTGGCTCAAGCTGGTCAGAAGGCTCACGTATCTGGCCAGCCTGCACACCCGCACCATATGCAACAGGTGGCACCGAGGCCGCCTCATCATGCGCAGAATCAAGTGCCATTGAAGCCGCAGCCAAGCCAGCAACCGTCACTGCAACCGCAAAACTCGCAACAGCAAACACTGCACAATCACCAACGACCAGCCGCTCCCGCGCATGGTCAGACACCCCTGCACCAGCAGCACCAACGGCTTCAGCATTCTGGCCAGCCGCAGACGCAGCGACCACTGCAGCAGCAGCCACAACAACCACCAAGACAAGTTCAACCACAGCCACAGCAGCATGTCTCACATACTCCACTGCAGCAACAGCAGCAAAAGCCAATACAGCCTCAGCCAGCACAACATCAACCTCAACATCAGCCTCAGCATCAACCACAGCCACATCCCCTCTTGCAGCACCAGCCAGCGTCAGCAGCTCACGCGCAACCTCAAACACACGCTCAGCCTCAGGTTCAGCAAGCTCAACCAGCTCAACTGCAGGCGCAACAACAGGCTCAGACACAGTCCCAGCCACAAGCCCCAGCTCCTGCGCCCCCGAAACCAGAAGATCATGGAATCAAGCACGAGCCTTTGAACGAAGAGGAGGCCGGCTTGTTGGAACTGAAACGTTTCATGAGCCAAGAGAACAGTGCCGAGAGCCAGGACCAGAGTATTGAGGCTGCCTTGCTCGCAGCCTCGGCCGCCGTTGCAGCACAGCCAACGAGTTAACAAGGATCCATTAAAAAAGCTTTATAGCTGTGGCGAGGAGGACTTTTTGGAACCGCAATATCGCGGTAGGTTTCATAACTGGATCTCAGTAACGATGATGTGTACGTAAATGATACCCCAGACACGATTCCTCGCGTGTCGTGCTTGTTCCTGTAGGAAACAAATAAAATATTGAATTGGGCCACAAATGTCAGTCCCTGTCGAGCTCCAATTGGCAACGCTCATCATGGTCCAATCTAGCGGTGCACAAGAAGCGGTCTGTTGCCGACCAGACCTACGAATGCCTGTGATCCAGCCAAGATTATCGACTAGTCTTTGGTACGGGGAGAACTTTCAAACGTATCCCGGTCTGAAGGACACACAAATACACCAGCTGTAAGAAACAACGTTTCCGTGTGGACCATTGAGAACATGGCAATATTCTATGACATGGTCGAAATCCGCCGGGATATTTCGCACTTTGTTACGCGGACATGCTGTTTGCTTGATCAACACTCATCTAATTCGTTTCGATCGCCTCGTCTCGGCTACGTAGCTGTGCGACATGCCGGATAGCAAACTCTTGAACGCGATTGACCTTTCTTTCACCGCCACACGCTGGGCCGGTTGACTCATTACCATTCTTGACTTCTCGAGTCCGAAGCAAATATAAATACAGAATATATCAAGCACGAGCATTCTTTATGCAGGGGCGAGTCGAAATTTCAGGTTTGTCGAGCTGATTTACAAGTGGAAACCCCTTTTAATCGTTGGCTTCTCTTGCGCCGGGTATTCATCATGCCTGGGTTATTCCAGAGCTTCTTTGAGGCTCTCCAAAAATCAAATCACCGTCACGGTGTCGGCCCTCCACCTGGTACACGCCTCTTTGGCAAATCTGGCTCCAAGAAAGTTTCCAAGGACGACTCCAAAAAGGGTTATAAGACTTGGCACTTTTGCGCCTACAAGGGGTGCAAGAGCCAGTCTGAGGCGTATGCCAAAGGTCGAAATTATGGGTTTCTGGCATCACCTTATTGCAGCGATCACGCTTGCCGTCACTGGGACCATGGCCAGCCGTGCAAGAATCCGACCAAAAGGGACGAACCTCTTTGTGACATTCGTACGTGATCCTGTCTATGTAGACAAATTTCCCCAAAGGATTACGAGCTGACAGAAGCTACACACAGACAAGGAATGTAGTCATCCTAGGTGCGGCAACATTCCCAAGCTCATAGGCAAAACGAAAAGATCACCTTGGTGCTTAGATCGTACGTTTGGCGCAACATTCACGATGATATAGCTTCAGACTAACGTGTATATAGACGGATGTGTCAAGGATGGTTGCAAGAATCAAAAAGAAATAAAGAGTGCGAGTCTCAACTCCAAGTACTGCCTCAAGCACACTTGCGTCGAGGCCGACTGTCTCGAGATGTCGGATAGCGCTCTCAACAGATGCGAAAAACACACGTGCGCCTTTGCAACATGCCTCGAGCCAGTCACGCCTGGTGATGATGCCGTGACGAAATACTGCGCAAGGCATAGGCAGTGCAAAGCAGCGACATGCAATCAAGACGTCCAACTGTCCGATGGTCGCGGACCGTTGCCATATTGCAAGGACCACTATTGCGCCTTTGGGCATGATTGCGACGAGCCGCGCCATGGCACCTCGACCGCGTGTGAGAAGCATATTTGTCGGTTTGTTGGATGCAATAACAAGAGATCTAGCACAGCCGGCTCTCTGTTCTGCAGCGACGCTGACCATGAGTGCAAAGTCGACCAATGCACCAGGGAGTCGTTTGCGCCAGCCAAGTCCGGATATTGCCTTTACCATATCTGCCGCGAGTATTTACCGCCAACCAATTGTGCTAGCCAGGGAGACCAACAGAAAGGAGGCTATTGCGACAAGCATGAACGGTGTGTTGAGGCTGGTTGTAATAATTTCCGCTTTGTGAATGGCAGCGGAGATCGACAAAACAAGTGTGAAGACCGTAAGCCTCTTGGTCCTACTTAGCAAAGTTCATCTAGACAGTCACTAATCGTCTGGCAATAGACCTAAGGCCCTGCGATGCACCAGGCTGCGACAAGCCCAAGGTGGCCAATGGACGCCGTTGCAACGACCACATCTGCTTGGCCAGCAACGACTGCCAAGGCATCCGGGTGCCCTTGTCAACATACTGCAGCAGCCACAAGTGCACCGTCCCTAGCTGCCCGGGCCAGCGCCGGGTGATGGACGAGACGGTGCCGATCCCGACGCTCATGGCGGCGCTGAACCCGACCGGCAACGCGCTGCAATTTGTACTGGGCTTTGGGGCGTTTTGCGCCAAACATACCTGCGCCCAGAGCAACTGTGCTGAACGCACTTTTAACGGCGGCAAATTCTGTGCGCTTCATACTTGTCGGTATCAGGGCGGGTGTGGCGCCGAAGTCGAAGATCAGAAGAGGTACTGCGCGGCGCACATGTGCCAGTCGAGGAACTGCAACGGCGAGGTTATTGCGAACGGGCAGTTTTGCGTCGCTCATACCTGTCACGCGCCGGGTTGTACCGCCGAGGCCCAGGCCAAGGGCCGGTACGCCGGCTGGTGCCACTACCACGAGGAGGAGAGCAGCGACTCGGACACCAGCGACTACTGCTGTAGCAGCAGCAGCAGCGACGAAGACGACAACGGGTGGGGAAATCCCCCATGGCCAGGATGGCCTGGTTTCGCAACAGGTGGCAGCCGTCATCATCGCCGAGGCAGGAGACGTCGGAGACGTAGTCGCCGGGGAGCTGTTCCCGGGTTCCCGTAGTGAGTGTATAATAAGTCGACATATTCCCAAATTTTCCGCCCTTTCTTGCTAACGGCATCCCCCCAGGCGCCACAATGACTAGTACCATGCGATATTGGGTGTTTCTATGGAGTCGAAGCTTCACAGAAATACGGTTGGGCTGCCTTGCATCTGTTTGTTGACTCGGTCATGATATTGGCTTTCTAATGGCTCTTCATCCTGTCCGTCCGTGAGACGATCCCGGGACAGCTTCAAAGCATAAACTGCAGGCCCTTGACATATTATGCTGTTCCTAGTCTTGTTTCGAGTGAGGAGAATTGAGTTTGAGGTGATTTATTCCCATGACTCAGGTAGGATTGCTAGTAATAGGGCTATTAGCGTGCTTCTCCATCAACAAATGGTGACAAGAATTGGAGTTTGCCAGACCCTGATTCTCTCAAACCATCAAACTAGGGCTTCCAAACCGTTCGACTAGAGGCTCAGTAGTAAAGCAACCGCTTGCGTAAGAGTCGAGGCTATTTTGCATGCTTTTTGGCGTAGCATAATTCACCAAAATGAACTATCATGTGAGATGCAGTGCGCCTAGCAAAGTCTCTTCCAGTCGGCATCTCTGGCGCAGTTCCGCCGTCTTGGGACGCTTTTGCTGTCGGTCCTGACTCGCGTGCTTGTTGAAGAACCAGGAGTCATAATCTTGGCATCAACCTTGCAATCACCACACGCTGATCCCACATGGGCCAAAAATGAGGTCCAAGTGCGGGCATCTTGCTCAACACTGCGGAGGTATCATCGCCGCATCCGCAGCTGAGGCCCACTAGCTCACCACAACTGGATACCCTCCACGCAATATCCAAAGACTCGCTTGGGGATCCAGGGACATAAGGACCTCTTCACCACACAGGCATAGCATTAGAGCGAACCCTATTGCCCCTGAGCCAGGACACAAAACACCCGAAGAGGTAGTTATCTGCGGCTCTACCCGTGTGTCACTTTCTTCACGCCAGCACTACTCCAACACTAATGGGCATTCGGCCCTCGGGACCTGACTAGGCGATTGTTGCATCCATGGTGATGGACCTTATCAGAAATTTGAGCACGGAAATATTGAGAGCTGAAGAGAATATTCCCAGAAGAGTAGCTATCGGAGAGCAGGGGGTAGTCCTCTTGAAGGGGGCAATTCCTGTGGTTTTTTGAAAGAAATCCCATGCTCATTTTTTAAAGTTTCAACTTTCACATAACAACCGCGATTACCGAGCTTCCTTTTAAGAAGGAGAGAGCACAACAAAGTTTTCTTGGCCTGACCCAACCTGGCGGAACCAGTCATTGCTTTCAGGCAATCTATGGGGCATTCTGCAGCCCGGGGGCTTTCACCGCCATGTATAACCCATACACGACAGAAGCTTGGATAGAGTACGCAATAAGCTTGCTTATTATCATCATACGCATCGGGTACCGATGCAGCGTGGTTGGATGGGACTGGGCTGGCGACGACTACATTGCCGCCTTTGCTGTACCATTATGGACGGTATGATGGACATTATTCTTTCTGTCCAATCGGAAAAATTTCAAAGAGGGACACTCTGAGCTTATTTATTTTTACCCGCAGGGAGTCTTGTGCATGCTGCAGATGATTAGCGAATATGGCAGCATCACTGGAATGACCGACGCAAAGGCCCTGACCCTTACCGACGACGAGATCAAGAGGATTGAGATTGGAAGCAAATGCCTCTTGGCAGGATGGTGTCTCTACGTTACCATGATCTTCTGCATGAAGGGATGTATGCTGTTTGTGTACCAACGACTCACGTACGTTGCCAACGATTGTTGATTTCCGTTGTACCTTTTTACTCAACTTGTAACAGGTTCCAACTCGAGCAGCAACGTCTCGTCAAGATTGCGTCCGTGATGACGGTCCTTGCGTACATCGCCACCATCATGGTCTGCCTCACCCGCTGCATGCCCTTTCACAAGAATTGGCAGGTGTACCCATACCCCGGTGGTAAGAAATATTCGCAAGACAACGTCATGGCCTTGGAAGATATTGACACGACATAGACGCCTGCGCACTCAACGTACCGAATTATCTGGCTCTCATTGTTACTAATGTGACGTAAGTTAACCTCTGCCTCCCACATTTTGCGGCAGCTCTAATAGTAATTATAGCACTGATTTGGTCATCCTATACATTCCAATGCCCTTGCTATGGGCGGTCAAAATGCCACTTCGGAGGTAGGGAAATCCTCAGTATGAATACACAGACTCGCATCGTTACTAACACCCCCAACAGAAAGGTTCTGTGTGGATTTTGGCTGTCTTTGGGATTCTTCATCATTATAGCTGCGCTACTAAGATGCATCCTGTGCTTGAGCGACCCGACTTCGATCAGTCTGGGCACAATTTGGTCGATCCGCGAGACATTTGTCGCCATTCTTGCGGTCAACATTCCCGTCTTGAAGCCACTCATCTTCTGGGTCACGACCTTCCTCGACGACCTCCTCAGCAGTCAGCGATCCAAGCGGGACAGGAGCAAGGTGACACCATATAATCTTGGCAGTGGAGTCAGCGGACTGCCCCTGGGCCCAATGGATCGGAGGTCTGAGCGCCGGTCGAATGTCTTGAAGAGTCGCAACGGCAACGGCTGGACAACCGTGGGTGGCGGCGGCAGCGAGGAAAGAATCGTTGATGATAACCATCTCCCGGTATTGGTGCCCCACGAGAGTCACGACAAGGAGACGTCGATCAACTCGAGCGAGCAAGATCGTAAAACAGCAGATGACGGACAGATTTGGGTCGTTGTAAGTGTTTACATTGCACGAATATCCACATATCGGCGCAAGAAGCGAGATGCTAACACATGTGGACTCCGCTAGAACACGTTTTCCATATCCGACAATAAGGATAAATCACTGAAACCATAATCAAGGGGAACAAAAGCATACGGCCTCTCACCTATACAACATAATACTACCCCAACGACGGACAAGTCATAATGGGCATAAATCATAGACTTAGATAATACCAAACTCTACGGCGACGTCTCCTACTTTCTCGAATATACGAATTACGATACCACCACAGTCTCGAACGAATGTTTCCTTTTAGCAGTACTGATGCTACTCGGGCATCCTTTCTCTTTCTGCTCAGTCTCTTTAGTCTTGCCATGACTAGACTGGGGAATTCTCTTGCTTTTGGATATGAGCATATCTTTGCAAACTGGTCCGGGAGCAAAGCTAGCAAAGAGCTTTCACGCCCCCTTACTTGGATCCCTTGGCTTGCTGACTATGATGCACACGGGAGGATATGCAGGGCCTGTGTGTAGACTTGCCAACATAAGTACTTCCTTTGCTACTATAAATAAACTAATCAGATCCAATTGATTCGAATCCTTTTTCTTTTGTGCCTCGGATGGGGGAAACTGGTCGGCAAGGCAATCGCTCGAGGTTCTGTAGATAGAAACCTTCTGTCTGCTACATTATGGGCGGCTGCTCGCTTAGCGCTGTTGGTTCGCGGCCCGGACCGACCACATGCCCATTTATGTATGCACAATTGGACTGCTGTGAGAATACTGCTGCCTGGGGCCACTTGGATGCATTTAAAGCGATGCGCAACAACAACAACAATGTTGAACATTGGGTTCACCTGATGAGATGCTTGGCCGCGCAGACGTAAACCATCATCATTGCAACTTTATTAATACAAAGTCAAGCTTCCGCATCGCAGCTGTATGACTCGTTCAAAGCAAAAAGCCAACCAATTTTCTTGCCCGCTCTCTGAATCGTCGTCATTGTCTCTAGAGTCTGTACGCTCTTCACATCTCACCATCTGAAGAACATGGCACAACAAGGGTTGATTTTCCAGGTCCCCAATGAGATTCTTCTCAAGATTTTCAATGAGATCGTACTCCCTGAGGCTCCCTATCAATTGACCTGGCCGCTCGCACTGACTTGCAAGCGATTCTACACGCTTGCCCAGCCCATTGTCTGGTCGCATGTTACTTTCCAGAATGACGACTGGGATCAGGATCCGCTTTGGAAACAGCCTGGGCACAAGGCGCGCGTTCGCAGCCAGAGAACGAGGGAGTGCCTCAAGATTGCTCCGCATTGCGTTTCCTATGCCAAGCGAGTATCCCTCTTGGGAAGGGGAGAGATTGGCTTCAAGAATGCAATCGACGTTGTACAAGATTTTCCCAATCTCAAGAGGCTGGATATAGAAAGCGTGCGCAACATAAGCAGAATCTGGGATGAGTCGAGTCGAAGAGGGGATAGATATGTTGTGGAAGACCCAAAGATTGCAGCACCACCTCCCGTGAGTCCTTGCACGGTTTGATCAGAGTTCATCTTGTTCTAACAAGCCGCCGTCGTATAGGGCCTCGAAGGATCAGCTGGTTTTGATGAGCTGCACGTGAGCCGATTCAAGTTTGGATCGCCAGATGCTCTTCGCAACTTTTTGTTATGGCCAAAGAGTTTGACAGTATTCAGTATTGACGAGCTCGCTTCCGGGGGCCTCACCTGGGACTATCTGTGAGTACTCAAAATCATGCCGTCATTTCATTGTTTGATCCTCGCGGTCGAAGAACATGATCCCTTGTTTGGTTTTACGATCCCAAGTCATGGTCCTACAATGATAGTAAACTCTGTGTCAATGGGGAACTTGCAAAGCTGACATGTTTTCGGCTGCCAAGGCTGAGGTGGGAGAATTGCTGTAAATGGAATTACCCAATGCTTGTCGACATACTCTCACATCACGCCACCACTCTTCGAGTATTGCGCATCCGCCAAATGGGAACCGAGGCATTTGACGAATTCAACATCAACCACTTTACCGCCCTGGATACACTCGAGATCTGCTCGTCGAGTTTATTGCCTACCGCGCATGTCGCCTGTGAGAGCTGGGCACTGGCAAATCTGAAGAGACTCGTCATGAATTGCAGTGCAAGCAGTTCCCGACATGGCCCACAGTCATATTTCATCGAGCGAATACAGGAATGGCTAAAGCTATTCGCGAGCGCAGTTTTCCATAGGAAAAAGTCCTGCCAAGTCGCTCTGCAGGAGATTGAGATTCTTTGGTATACCGACAGCTTCCACCACAGCTTGCCACTTCCGGATGAGCGCCGGCGGATGGAGGACGTGAGGCTTCATATTGAAGAGTGCGGTCTTCAGGCCATCCTCACCTTCCAAGACCGATATCCACCAATTGAGGACGACGAGGGCTACGAGGACGAATTCTGAAAGAAAAAGGCAAATGGTATCATATTATGGTTCGACTCGCCAAGATGGTGCTCTAAGCTTCTTTTCATGTAGAATCGATTGCAACCACTACTAGTGACCGCGCGGGAACAGTGGCAGTCAAGCTGGCGCCGTCGTACTCCAAAAGATCCGAGCTCTCGGCCAGGTCATAATCATTGTTCACCAAGTACGCAGTAGCATTGTTGACCTGCGTGATGTTTTCAACTGTGATTGGGACCGAGGCGTCGTCGTCGGCATTGTTGATGATTTGCAAGGCCAAGTTGCCGCCCGACGCGAAACCCTCGGTCGACTTGAATGCGGCCACTGTAATGTTGGCCACACTGGAGCTGGCGTAGACCCTCTCGGACCCGGGACGGGCATAACGCCCAAAGGCGGCGTAGGCGTAGTAGCGCTTGGAGATGATGTTGGTGTCATTGATGGTCCGGATCAGAGGAGTGGCGGCACTGCTTGGGCGTTAGCGAACTTCATCAAACGTGTTATGCATTCAGGAACCCCAAAGATTACTACGCACTTTGATGGCTGCGCACCCATCCAGTTGATAAAGGCAGAAACATTGGCGACTGTGAAGCCTTGCAGGATACGGTTTGCCCATGTCAGTCCCTCGCCTCCTCCATAAGTACCTCGCGCTGTTTTGTCGTAGGTCAGCAAGTGGTCAGTCATGGTGGTTTGATCATTAAAAAGCACTTACTGTCTCCTTCGACCGAGTACCAAGGCTGGTCAAAATACGAAGAAAGCTCCGCCCACTCCGTCTGCCACACTTCCTTGTCCGTGTCGAATGGATCTCCGAGTGGCTGGCCGTATACGTGCGACGAGATGACTCCGGTTAGCTCTTCGCCACCGGATTCCTGCATCTGCGCCAGAATCTCGCGTCCGTTTTCCCAACCAGCCCAGTCGCAGCAGGTAATCTGCACGTCGCCCAGCCCAGCCTCTTCCATGGTGGGCGCCAGCACCTTGAGCATATCCGTCGTCTGGTACCCGTCGGCCTCCATGGACGCGTACGTGACGGAGATGTCGGGCTCATTGAGGGGGCCCAGGTGCGTAATGTTGATGCCCTCGTCGGCATAGTACTTGACCCACTGGACCAGCTTGTCGGCGTACTGCTGGCGCCAGTCGCCGGTCGCGCAGTCGGTGCCGTTGACGCCGCACAGGTAGCCCCCATTGTCCGTGTTGTTGTTGCTCTTCATGTAGGCATCGGCGCCCCACGAGTTGCCGTAGAACAGGTTGACGCCGCGCTTCTGCGCCTCGTGCGCCCACCAAACCTGGCTGCTGTCGTTGCGGTCCCACACGTACGAAGCCGCAGCGTCGGGGGTCCCCGGCGAGAGCGGCTGGATCGAGTTCATGTGGTCGCCCGAGCTGTCGACCGACGAGCCGATGCCGATGCGCAGGATGGAGAAGCCCGCGCCCGTAACGGGGTCGTGGAGGAGATCAAACATCTCCTGCTGGCGCTCGTCCGACATGGTATTGTAGACCCATTGCGCGCGCTGGAACGCCTCAGAGTACCCCAAGCCCCGGATGGTCTGAAAGGTCTGGCTCACATCCACGGTTATGTTTGCAGCAGAGGTCGGCGAGTCACTCGTCAGTCCCGTTTGCATCCGGGACAGGATGTTGAGCAGGCTGAAGAGAGCCTTTGGAGCCATGTTGATGTGTTATTACGCGACCACGAGGGGGGACACGAGGCTGCCAGTATCGTATGTTGCTGCTCTCACCATCAAGGTCTCCCTCCTACATGCTCCTACACGGAATTCGGCCCATCTTTATGTTTTCCAAAGATAAGAACGCTTTCGGAATGACAGGAGTACCATCCCAGTCGGGCATCTTGGCATTGTGGGCATCGTGAAATTGCAGACATGGGACTTTTAAGCAATGCGCATTGCTACAATTGGCATGCATTCTTGAAATAGAAAGAAATCGTGCATGGCAAGTTTGGAATATGAATGACAGTCAGTGTTGCAGAGGCAGGTGTTCTTGGCAATGGGGCATGGCCATGGCCTCTGTAAAAGCCATGGCGGGCGGCATGGAGGAGGTATTCTCTGGTGTTGACTGCACGTGTAAGCCATCACACTCAGAATAAAGACTGGATCCAGAAAAGAGCCACTGTACAAAGTACGATATAAGGATTGAAGCTTGGCACTGTCTAGTCGGAACAGATTCCAAGCAATTGGGTTCGTGGAAGCCGCCGAAATTCTGGGGGAAAACGAGAAACTTGGAACAAAAGATCAAATTACATACGGCGGCCGATAAAGGGTTCAACCAGTAAAAATCGCAAACAACCGGTTCAAGCGGGACGTTTGGTGGGCCGGTAAGAATGCGATCATCATTCAGACCATAAAGCCCAAACAGCAATGCGACTAAGCTTAAAACCGTCTCTAGCGAATTTGAGAAGCCACTTGTGAGCGATTTTGTTTTCTTTTCTTCTCTCTAATCATTTCCCCACGTTTTGATTCGTCCCTTACCTGCGGGCCGGATCTTGGACTTTTTTCTAGGTTAGATGTTCCCGATGACCGGCTTGGGTCTTTATTCACATTGGCATACTCTGTACTAGTTGTTTACTGGCATAAAGTGCAAAAGAATGAAAAGAAATGGCTGTATTGAATATGGACGTAGCAGTGACCTCCCGAGGTTTACTTGCGCTAATTGTTCGATGCTCGCTATCATTGTATTAAATGGTACATTCGGCTGCCATCCATCTCACCCAGTGTAGGTATTCACGATGCTGCAGGGCAAAGCTTAACTGGCAGGCAGATAAGGTCTCCCGTACGCTAATTTAGGGGGCACTTTTTTTGTTTTTGTTTTGTGCATGCATCTAGAACAGGGGGTGTGGGATGGATGGGAAATCGGATCGGGAGAGGGGGGAATCAAGCGCCTAGATCCAACAGGGAGGCCGCCGTGTCTTTGATGCATTCCTCCAACGGTCGGAACTTGACACCCAGTATATCTTGGGCTCTAGCATTATTATAGCCATAGACGTCTCTGGGAAAGTCGTCAATGGCGTTGTCTGGCAGTAGCGAAGATAGTTTTGGGTGTGTCTGCCGGATAACGTCGCAAATCCTCTTGTCTGGGCGTACATAAGTTTATGTCAATTTCTTGTTTTTCCTTGTCATTGTCTCTCTCTCTCTTGTGGGTGGCAGAGAAGCAGTGGGATGACATCGAATGTTTTCCGAGTAGGTAGGTACTTACTTGAACAGTGACCGGCAACCACAAAGAAGCGCTTATTGCCGGCTTCGGGGACTTGGATTGCTCTCATGTGTGCCAATGCAACATCTCTGACGTCCACCCATAGAAAAGTCCCAGTCGGGGGCAATGCCTGCATCGAATATCTGCCTTGAATAAAGTCCCGTATCCTCTGGTTCGAGGTATTGAGATTATTCAGCGTAGATAGGTGGTGCACTACTGGCCCGTATACTAGTGGCGGGTTGATGGTGACGAGATCGAAACCTGGCTTTTCTGCTTGTACAAACTCCCACCCGGCCCTTTCCGCAAACGTCTTTTAGGGGTGGATAACTATAGTCAGCGAGCGGCTCCAAACTTGCAAAAAGAGATTTTCAACGCTATTACAAAGAACTGCGGTCTAGGATAAAGTACTACTACTCACTTTGCTTCCACGGTACGCCTTGGTGCGGTCTGTAACGGCCTCATCCCATGATACGGGGTTCCACGACGATTCATCGTAGATTTTGGGCGGCCGGTTAGGGTTGACGATGGCTGCGAAGCTCGATGTAATAACCACTCTTTTGCAAGTAGGCGCATAGGCCTTGATTGCGTGTAGTATATTCTTTGTACCACTGATGGCCGGCTTCAATAGACCCTCAACCGGGTCCACAAAGTTGTCGTGAAAGGGGGATGCCGTGTGGAACACGGCAGAAAAAGGAATTCCTCGACGGAAAACCTGGGTGTTTGCGTTATCAGCCAGCCAATTCTTGTGCACCAATTGACTAACAGGTGCATACTCACATGTTCAAAAGCTTTTGGGTTGGTAATGTCGCTCACTACAAGATATGAGAGCTTGCCATTGGAGATATCTGCATGGCTGGTAAGGACATTGTTGCCCTTGGCTGGCGACCGGACGGTAGTGACCACTGTGTAGCTGCATCGATGGAAATAAGGGTTCCCGTCAGTAAAAGAGAAGTCATGGAACGTGGACCTTTCAGCGTACCTGTTTTGCAATAGGGTCCTTATGATATGCGCAGCGATAAACCCGCTACCTCCTAATCATAGCGAGTAAGAATCTCAAACAGCCCAATCCAGCTCGGGTCACCTCACCAGTAACAAGCACAATACTCATGGTTGGCGATTTCATATAAATAGATAGAGGCAGACAAGTAGATGAGCACAAAAAGAGTCGGAAAGCGAGAGAGAGAGAGGCAGGAAACTTTTGGACAGGATTTGAGGACCCTGCGACGACAGTAGCTACCGAACTATATTCAACAAAGCTGTCGACCTTTGAACTACCGTACGGTACTACTTGCAACCTATCGAAACCACCTTGGCCGACTTCGCACCCAATACAGCATGTACCAACAACAACAACCCGAAATAGATGCGGGACTATAAAGTCTCCTTCCTTTTGCACTGCCCATCAACCCCGCTGGATCGCCCGAGGCAAGTATCGGTCGGAGGAAAAGGACCTGCCTACAGTACTTACAATGTGTACATACAAAGAGTGTGTGCTTACCGCGCCTGCCCGTGCCTAAGCGTTGGAGTTCTGTGGTCGCACAAGTGTAGGTACATTGAATCATCATCATAAACATCATAGCACATATGCACAGGACGTCTTACATACATTACGCGTTGACCTGGCGGGAGGGGCCGGGCACCTTTATTGCGCAACAATAACAACATAATCCGGCTTCCAAGAGCTCTTTCCCCGAATGTCCCCTCATCAAGCTCTCTCTTTCTATCTGGTCTACTTAGCCAGCACCCCGTCTCTACTCATTATAGAAGGTTTGGCCGATGCAAGCACCATGCAAATCAAAAACAACGGGCCAGGAAACGCGAACAAAGAAACGCCCGGTCGCACACAAGTGCCGATATCGGTAGCGCCTCAACATCCGCACCAAAAGTCGCGATCCCAATCACGGATTCCATTCACGTACGTACGCGATTGAATACATACCTATGGGAGGGCCCCGTTATCTAATAGGTCCCACATCCGCACCTGGGGTAAGAAAGTCGTCCGCATGCCAAGCTACATTATCGTTGGTCTCTACCCTAGATGAAGGTTATAATAATACAGAATTACAATTGAAGTGACTGGCAGGCTTGCTGGCAAGCCTGCCAATCCAGGATTAGGGAGGGGACCCCTTATCGTAACGTAGCGCTACTAGCCTACAAACCTGCTAGCACAGCGAGTATTCTGCACTACCAGACCTGAAATTTGGGCACCCGCCCGCTGGCTGCTGGGGGGGAATACAAAGCACTTCCGTCGCGGGTCCGAAAGCCCATTCGCGGGGTTATCGTGAGCTATCGGCTTTCCCCGCGCGTCTCACTGCCGCAAGATCGTATGCCCCCGAGAGTGTGAATACGGAGCCCGATGAGACGTGAGAATAAAATATGGTGAACCTGGATGACCACTCAGTCGGGGGCTTTCATTTACTATTAAAGCGCGCAATAGCTTCTAATTTCCTAGTCTACTTGGATAACATAGTAATCAACGTTGCTTTCTTTTCACACCTTTTTTTTTTTAATTGTTCCAAACGTAATTGCTCTTTTGTATACCCATTTATAAAACATGGCTGCATCGGATAACAAGCACGTCGTTTTCGACGTTGTAGGTAAGTGAAATAACTCGCCATTAATGGGCGACAGTTTCTCATCAGTGACCCTTAGGCACATGTGTTTCCTACGAAGCATTTTACGAAGCCATTGAAGCCCGCATCGGCGACCGTTTGAGAGAGCTCAACATTGGCTCCCGCATTTTCGGCTACGCCTGGATGGAGGCGGGCGAAAAGGAATACACATACCTCAGCCTGTCGGGCAACTACAAAGTCTACTGGACCGTGTTCCGGGGCATCTTTTACCGCACGCTGTGGCAAGCGGGCGTCAAGGAGCCGCGCAAGCTCTGCACCGACGAGGACCGCGAGTTCCTGCTGGCCGCGTACAAGACGCTCAAGCCCCGGGCCGGCCTCACCGAGTGCTTTGCCAAGCTGCGCGACGCCGGCTTCACCGTCTGGGCCCTGACCTCGGGCGACGTCTCGCGCGTCACCGGCTACTTTAGCGCCGCCGGCATTGACTTTCCCAAGGCCAACTTTGTCTCGTGTGACGAGATTGGCGTCGGCAAGCCCTCGCCTGCTTGCTACAAATACGTCCTGGACAAGTTCCCGGCCGAGAACCGTGTCACTTGGTTCGCCGCTGGGCACATGTGGGATGCCGCCGCGGCACGCAAGTCTGGGTATGTATCACCACAATGAACATTGCTGATCCTCCTTGCTGACTTGTATCATTAGTTTCAAGGGTGCCTGGGTGTCCGAGTGGGAATTGGAGCAGTGTGAAGATGTCTTTGGCGAAATGGACGTTGTCGCTGACAGTCTCCCGGCCCTGGCCGATGGCATTGTTGCAGCTAGTACAAAGGCATAAATGTAGTCAAAAGTGATACGAATTTACAAGACTGCCATGATGGTGCCCTTTGCTCGTACGAAAACTCCCAATCCTCTACTGTGATGGCCGCCATGTAGAGGCCAAGATGCGGATGCTTTTCGCAAAAAAAAAAAAGACCCAGCCATTTGCTTGTCCGTCAAAAGTCACCAAGGTAAGAGAAGTTGTGATCGAGATATGTCACACTGGGAGCTCAATGCATCATGTCGCATTCAAATATTGATAATCATAGGTATGTCGCTTTGATAGTTCCAATAACGATAGAATCTTGATTCGTGATCGCAGTAAATTCAAGAAGCATCTCATAGTTTCGGTCTGGCTTCTATCTCACGACCCAGAATATCACTCCATGTGCTATCCAATCGCTCTTGCGTAGCCTTGAACAATGTGGGCACACCTGTCTGTTCGAATTTCTTCCTCTCCCGTAACATTTGCACTATTCCCTTGGCAGTCAACAGAATCAGAGGCATGCCGAACCCCGAAAATCCTGCCATGATCATTTGGCCCGGCTTACCAGGCACATCACCCACATGCGGCATCCAGTCGGAACTGTAGCCCATGACTATGACCAATTGTCAGTACTGAGACTCTCCAAGAAGATTCTGATATGTCAAGTTTTCACTCACTGCCTGTCCAGATCTTATCCACATGGGCACCCGAATTCTCCCATCCCATAAAGGTCCTTTGCATCAAGTTGTCAAAGTAGTGTTTGGCCGGCTCAATGAGCTTGCTATCATCGGCCACATTATACCACTGCGAGAGATCATCCCAGAACTCAGACTTGGCACCGCCCACAATGATGCTGCCATCGTTTCGCGGGATCAGATAATCATACACGCCGGGGCCGTGGCGGATACTGTACGTCTGCGGCAGAAACGGGGCAGCGCTGCCCTTGGGAACAACGATGCGACTGCAGATGCCCCGAACCGGAACAATATGGTCTCTGAATTGAGGGGCCAGGTTTGCCGTGTAACCATTGGTCGCCAGAATCACCTTTTTGGCCCTGACGACGCCGCGCTCGGTCGTTACCAGCCAGCGGCCGTCGGGCAGCGGGTTCTCCGAAATGCAAGTGACCGGGGTGTAGGTTTGGAGGTTCGCACCCTTTCCGAGCGAGATCTTGAGCAGATGCATGACCAGCTTGTATGGCCAAACGTGCGCGGCCGTAAACGTAAAGGCACCCAGTGCTCCTTTAACGCCCGAAACCTGGGAGAGGTTAGTATATCACTGAAGCTTTAGTTTGGCCCTTGGGGCATTAGGTAGATACTGACCCGTTCAGCGTCCTTGCGGCCAGTGTAGTGGATATCCTTGAGGCTAGCCACCCCGGATGCAGACAGTTGCTTGAACGCCTCTTCCGTCTCCCGTGCCAAACCCTCATCCAGGGTAGCATCGCAGGCCCTCGTCAAGGTAAAGTCGCAGTCGATCTTTTCCTTCTCGACCAGCTCCTTTACGGCATATACTTGGGATGCTCCAAAGTTTGCGAATTCCACCGCAGCCTTGGCGCCGTGCTTTTTGATGTGCTTTGGAATACCGAAGTACACATCTGGTTTGAGATGACCTCCTAGAATTTCGAATCAGAGATTGTTCCCAGACAGATGCAGATCAAACAAAGGATAATTACCATTGCGTGCCGTCGCTCCGGAGCATGCCTCTCGAGCTTCCAAAATCAATACCGAAGGGGGCGTTGGGTTGTCTTGGTAAATGTAATAGGCGAGCGCTGCACCAGAGAAGCCGGCGCCGATGATGACCACATCGGTCTCCGCAGGAAGTTCGGGGGTGCTCCGGTGCTTGTCGAATTCTTGAAGATCAGTCCTCCAGAAGGAGGCTGTCGAGTTGGGAACTGGAAATTGTCTTGAAGCCATTGTGATGCGACTTTGCTATACTCACAATGAGTTCTATGAGAGGTTATGGATCTGTCTGCCGATTTATTGCTCTGTTGTTGCTGTTGGACTGCTCAACCGCCGACTGAGGCCGTAACGGACCATGCCGGCGTGAGCGGGGTCGCTAAGCCGGAGCTACCTCTGAGCCTACTGACCCCCGGTCAGTGCAACCTGGCAATCCTTACTTTTACCTATCTTATTGCCTATCTTCTATGCACAGAGCAGTAAGTGTTACTAGTCATTTTCTTGTGCAACATGTTGGATGCATCAAGTCCTCGTCCCTGTATCTGTGCCAAGAAGACATGGGTTGGCACGGAAAGATACTGTCCACTGCATAAGGAACCCCCCGGCAGTCGGGGGGGATCTACAATCAAGATCACGGCGATCCGAACCTTGACCAATTCAACGTAAGCAAGGCCAGGGATATGTCAAGCATACTATCTGTTTAGTATGAAGCCTCGACTAACAGCCAACCAGTCTTATCATTGCATACCATAGATAGCGCCAGATGGTACCGAGTTGGAGATAGGTTATCGCGGCTCATGTACGCCTTGGCCAAGTAGCATTATGGCCTTGCCTTGCCAGCGAGCGCACCTCTTTAAGAATGCAACGATTCCTGGACCCGGGGCTGTTGTCGGAAAGTAATGTCACGCCATCGAACCTGAACATCGACTATCCCATCCCCATTCCACAATGGAGCCGTCGTACGAGCGCCCCGAATCCGACAAGGACTCGATCGCCGACAAGAAGTCGTTGGACAAGCAGGACAAAGATGTCGGTGCCGTTGAGCTCAAGCCCGTCGGCAGCTGCGTGGTTGGCCAGACCACCGGTATAGTGACCTCGAAAACACGCTGGGTGTAACTAGAGCGCTAATGATGCAAACTAGAGTACACCGAGGCCGACTACAAGAAGCTGACGAAGAAAATTGATTGGTACTTGATTCCAATCATGTGAGTTACAATCATTTCGACTACCTAGTATGGAGTCAGCTTTTGACCGATTCTAGGTTTTTCATGTACGGTATCCAGCAAACCGACAAAACATCTATCAGTATCCAGGCTGTAAGTGTATTCCAACCTTTAGACTTCAACCGTGGGTAACTGACACGCCCCAGCTTTTTGGCATGGAAGATGATCTTCGATTTGAAGGGCAACAATACCAATGGCTTACAACAATGTAAGCGTCACAGTTGGACAGGGTCATCTTTGAGAAAAATTACTGATCAATACCCCAGCTTTTACCTAACATACATGATTGGCGAGTTCCCGTCGACATGGTTGATGCAGCGGTTCAAGATTGGTCGCATTATAACCATTTACATTGTCGGGTGGTGTACGTTTTGTCTTGTCTAGTATGACTTTTGCACTTGCTGACCATTGCAGCAATCTGTCTTCTTTGCATCAGCGCTTGTAACAGCTGTGAGTAGTCTTGATGCCCCCCTACCGCGAACTATACAGGGACAATCTTGCTGACCGGATTCTCTACAGGGTCCCAAATGATGGCACTACGAGCGCTACAGGGCTTTTTCGAGTCCAACGTGTCGCCTGGTTTCCTCTTGATCACCGGCGCATACTATCGCACAACCGAGCACGCGCACCGGTCTCTCTTCTGGCAGTCCTCTCAGGGCTTCTTCAGCATTGTATGCAACCTCATCTTGTACGGCATTGCACGATATGTTACGGGTAGAGACGGCATCGCGGCCTGGAGATGCATTTCTCTCTTCCTGGGCGGCTTAACCCTTGCCGGCGCCATTGTTTGCTACTTTATCCTGGGATCGCCACAGGAAGTCGGATGGTTAAGCCAGGAAGAAAAGAAGATGGCGTAAGTATCGAACGGATGAGTCGAGTGCCAATGTAGACTAATTTTTGACAGGGTCGCGCGAGTCATGGAAAACCAACTGGGTGA
The DNA here is from genome assembly GCF_000516985.1 of Pestalotiopsis fici W106-1. NCBI lineage: Eukaryota > Fungi > Ascomycota > Sordariomycetes > Amphisphaeriales > Sporocadaceae > Pestalotiopsis > Pestalotiopsis fici. The sequence continues at coordinate 3,971,440 of NW_006917092.1, read as the reverse complement.
AGAGTCGACGAGTGGCAAGTGGAAATGGGATCAAGTCTGGGAATGCTTCCGGGATCCTCAGGTCTACTTTGGGTTCATCAACACCTTTTTGTCGTGCATTCCAAATGGGTAAGTGGTCAATCTGTACATTTCTATGAGACCATCGAGACTGAAAATTACTTCTTAGAGGAATCACGGCATTCAGCAACCTGCTCTACGTCACCTTTGGCTTTGATTCTTGGCAGTCCATGCTTTACAGTCTGCCGCGCAGTGGTAAGTCTCTGACAATCGCCTACCCCTGACACAAAGCTCACCATCTACAGCTGTTTACATCATCTTGTTCATTTCCTGTGCATACTATCTTCAGGCGTACCAAAACCAGCGCATGTACATCATGATGCTTTCATGCATCATATCTTTTGTCGGTTTGCTCGTCATGTCGCTGCTGCCAAATACTGCGGAGTACAAGTGGGTCAAATGGGGCATGTTCCTCATGACCACAGTTTTCTCCTTTGCCATATTCCTCGGCTGGAGTCTGATCACATCAAACGTTGGTGGAACGACCAAGAGAACCGTCGTGTCATCCTTGACTCTCATCTCATACTGCGTGGCCAACATGATTGGAGCACAAATCTTCCGAACAAAGGACGCTCCTCGTTATGTGGCGGGTACGGCAACTTGCTGCGCGTGCTTTGGACTCGAGGTCTTTGTCATTATCCTCTGGAGGCTTTGGTATGTGCGCGAAAACAAACGCCGAGACCGACTTGCTGCCGAGAACAATTTGAGTAAGGAGGATCAAGAACGCGAGGGACAAATGCTGGGAGACCAGGATGTGACTGACCTCAGAAACCCCCACTTCCGATATACCAGTAAGTCTTGCGCTCCCCCATTTTCCTTACATTCACGCTATTCAAGAAAACTGGATTTTCTGCCGGCTATGACTTCAAGCATGGAACTCTTGCTGATCACAAACTCAACAGTGTAATGTTTCTATTGGGAGACTGTCTACCAGTTTGTACTACGGGAATTGACCGGACTATATGGGCTTGTCAGGATGGAAACATACTATTCAAACATGATTCCCGTTCTTCTTCCACTTAGCTATGTAGATAAAAAAATACTTACGAGCATCACACATGCCCTTCCGGGATAATTTTCCTCTAGTCGTTGACTGGCGACAACAAACCTTGAGACTGAGCATACCGGCTTGTAAAGCTCAAGCTGTGCATACAAAAATGGATGCAGAAATATTGTAACGTGGTACCTCGACAATAGAAGCGCCATGCGTCGAGCCTATCCCAGTCGCTCAGCGTATCTGTGGAGATGACCCCGGGCCCTGTGTAGTGCCGATCATATCAGATAGGAGCGTCTGGGGCGTCGGTAGTTACCCGGATCGCATGACGGAATACTCCCGAACCAATCTAACTCTGCCTCTTACACCTACCTATTTGAGACTATCTAATCGCTCATATCTCCTAGAGTTGGTATATCATGACAACGATTTTCGATTTATTCGACGCGCGTCACCTTGATGCTTGATTCGGTCCTATATAACATGACAATTTATCCCGAGTTCTTCGTTTCGGTTTCATAGAGCGATTGTGATATGACGGGAAACATTTCATACCGCTATTTGAGTGCTATTGATCTTCTACACCACAAGTCCTATTGCAAAGCCCTAGGACAGCAAGAAATTTGACCAACAGATACAGCGCCTGGATAGTAGCCGCAAGGCTGTCTTGCGCGCATTTGACCCCGACAATATATGAAATTGCAATTTCCACATTCATTTCAATGAAACACACAGCCGATAGAACCCCGAAATTCCCATCTTCTTCCCATTGTCCTATTTTAGAAACACTTCAGCATCCTGACGTCCAGACTCGGACGACTGATTTCGTGTCTTTTCTAGACAACGTCTGAGCACATCTTCATCTCTTGGCTCGCAGGTGACCTTGAAATCAGAAGCAACCGCGTTTGAGGCTGCCGGATCATCTTTGTAGTCGATAAAGTCCACATTTGGTGGCATGTCTCTGCTTTGCCTGATCTTGAAGGACAAAATGAGTCGCAGCAAGACGGCGTAGAGGACCCTGTTTGAAAAGTTGACGGCAGTGCACATGCGAGCTCCAGCGCCAAAGGCAAAATGGTTTGGGTTGGGAATCTCGTGCGCGGCCTTGATCCACCGCTCCGGGCGGAACTCGCGTGCATCAGCACCATATGCTTCCTCATCTGTTCTCAGCGTTAGCTTTGGTCAACTCACTTGGGGGAATTGTCAATCGTACCAAAGTTCACTGCTTGGTTATTGACGTAGATCAATACGCCTTTCGGGACAGTGACGCCGTTGTACTCGAAATCCCGATAAACTTGCCTAGCGGGCAAAATTTTATGCGGCGGGTAACAGCGCAGGGTCTCTTTTACCAGGGCGGTGACATATGGGCTCTTCTCCTCCGTCACACAGAGCTCAAAAGCTTGCTCAGGGCTGTCGTAGACACTGAGAATATCGTCAAATGCCCTCTGCTGGATTTCCTGACCCTGTGGAGTGGAAAGCACGCCTGTAGCAATAATGGCGGTGGAAAAGACGGTCTCGAAGCCTCCAGACATTAAGCCTCCCAGGATCGTCTTGATGTCAACTGCACCGGCGCTGTAAGCAAAGATAGAGCATGGGTGAGATTACGGGGAACGCACGTTGAGTTAGACCTTCTTGGCTATCCTCCAACAATAACTCGGCCACACATTTCCTTCCAATTGTCTTCTTGGAACTCGAATGGTCAGATTTCAGCCTACCGCTGATCTCATCCAACATGGCCGCCAACCACTTGTCTCGTCTTGCACGGACCTCGGCAGCTATTTCCGTCCTCGAACTACGGCCGGTATACCTCAGGTGAGGGATGAAATCCTGTGGGTTTGAGTTCGTAGATCGGAAGCTGTTGGATCAAGTCAATTACTCCGTCGTGATCACTAGGTAAGTATGCTCGTTTTAAAGCCGACGTACCTTGCAATAGTCTTGGCATCCTGGAGTATCTGTAGAAGCAAAGGATCATGCACCGAGTTGAACCGGAAGTCGTAGCAGAACATAGTCATAAGGTTCAAGGCCATGCGCTTATAATACATATGCGGGATGATGTTCACGGATCCTTGTTTGCCGTTGTGGAGCAAGCCCGAGATAACAGCGCACGTCTCAACGTCCAACATGTCTCGCATCTTTTGCATCGCCGGCCCAGTGGTGAAGGAGCCTACCACGCGCCTCTGTTTCTTTGTCCGATCGTTCCAAGGACTAGTTCCAATTGTCGCCGCTTGGTCGCTGGTCAGCACTTGTCCATATATGAGCACAAACTCAATCGATTGCATACCCGAAGTCTTGGAGACGACTCCATGAAACGTGTGAAACCAGGGCCGATCAACCGTGGAAGATTGGTTCTTTACAAGCCATTCTCGCGCCGCTCCAAACGAGTTGAGAAAGACGGCGCGCCGGCGGCCCATTCGCAACTGAAATACTGGCCAGCCATACTTTGCAGCCCAAGTCTCTGCTGTGGTCGCGTGGTCGTTGCCCAGCTGGTATAGATGCCCAGCAAGCAATTCGCCGCCTGGGATCTCGGGGATCCCATTTATCTTGGCACAGTCAACATAGAAGAAGTTGAGGTAACAAAGTAAGATTACAGCAAAAACCGGTAAGACTATTGCAGCCAATGGTAATGACAATGTAGAAAAGGGCACAAGAGAAAGTTCCATATTGATCCTGTACACTGATCAGGTGGTCTGAATACTTTCGGTATACAAAGCCCACTTAGAAATTGATCAGCATTTCATCACATATTGTACATAAAATATTTAGCAGTTGTTGCGCCCCTCATGCAGTGACCCGTCATTATCTCCGCAGCCGACGGGAGCACTCGGTACGATCGGCCCACTCCGTCGCTACATGGAGGAGTCCCGAAGAGCTGCAAGGGGTTCGGCCTCCACCCGGATGTTTATTGTACGGGTGAGATGTATCTTATGCAGGTCATGAGCAATAGCCTTATACCGGTTTACCAATCAGCAGATGACATCAATCTACCATCGCTAAAATTGTCAAATGTGTTACTTATACAGAAAGAACATGCCAAAAGCGGCATTCAGTACCTGAATGTCCTTCTAATTTGATCATTCATTCGAACCCTTCTTTTCGTTCTCAATATATCTCGTGGAAGAAATACCACTACAGCTCAAGTGTTGTTGTGGATCTGATGTCTCGCGAAGAGGCAGCAACCGAGAACGTGTACTCGCCGCTGGCAATGGCCCACTGCTCAGCGTCGGTATCCCAATAACTGATATCGCGTCGTCGCAAATTGAAGGAAATATCGGCAGACTGTCCAGCCTCGATTGAGACCTTGTTGAACCCTCGCAGCACGCGAACAGGCTGCTCAGCCTCTGCCGGGAAGCTGACATACAATTGAACAGTCTCGGCGCCATTTACGCTTCCCGAGTTCTGGACAGACGTCTCTACAGTAATGACATCTTCAAACAAGTCGGCTTCACCTCCAAGTCCTATGGGTTCGGTCGGGTACTTTGAGCTCAGTGCCGTCTGGTTGGTGATGGTAACGGAAACGTCTTCACTATAAGTAAAGGTCGTGTAGCTCAGACCGTGGCCAAAGGGATATCGGACAGAAGCATTGTTCTTGTCAAAGTATCGGTAGTCAATGTAAACACCCTCGTCAAACTCGCATTCTAGCTCGAGGCAGATGGGGATGTAATCCGTTTCGTTCTTGGCAATGGTGTAGGTCAACTTGCCGCTAGGGTTGACATCGCCGTACAGGACGTCGACAATGGCGTTTCCGCTGTCCTGTCCCAGTAGGGCCGAGTAGAGAACGGCGGTAATGTTTGGGTGCTCGATCCAGGCATCGAGCACGCGCGGGCCAGCAACATTGGCCACAACAATTGTGTTGCTGCAGCTATCAGCGACAGTGTTCACCATGGCATCCTGCCCGGGATTGGAGAGTTCGGTACGATCAGCGCCCTCTCCGGACCATGCATTGATGAAGACGAGGCAGACATCAGATGCTCCGGCATATCCTGCAAAAGAAGCAGTGCCGCCGGTTCCGAATCCACCGGGGAAGGTTGGAACACCGCCGCCACCGCCTCCTCCTCCACCACCGCCACCACCACCAGGTCCCCCGGGAAATCCGCCTCCACCGCCGCCGCCGCCGGGACCTCCAGGCGTGCTGCCGTTGCCTCCACCAGATCCTCCGCCCGGTATGCCAATGGTGTAAGGAGACGTATAAGTATTGTTGAAGATCCAGTTGATGGAAGTGCCATCATCAATGGCACGGATACTCAGGGCGACATAGGGGTCGACGACATAGGGGAACGAGTCTTCACCAGAACCGGTAATACCGGCCAGATGACCGGGGTAGATTTGGGCAGGTGATCCCGTCACTGAAAAGACTTCGTTGGGGCCGGCCATTACGGGACCTGCATGCGCACCGAAAAGACCAATTGAGTGCGGCTTCTGGATTGGCAGACCAGTAGTGAATCCGTTTCTGGTACCCCCATTATTGTTCTTTAGCAAGACGATTGACTCTCTCGCTACTTGCTTGATGACAGTCGAGTGGTTGCCACGAACGTTGCGATACTCGGATCCAGAGACCTTTGCCGGCTGCTGGCCATTGTCCAAGTTGACATAGTAATATCCAATGACCACGCGGGTCGCCATGTCATCAAGCCGTGCCTGCGTCAAGTTGCCAGAGGCAATGCCGGCAAGAATTGTGGCTTGGCTCCAGTATTGGCTTGAACCATAGTCGAGGCCGGCATTGGCAGAACCCAAGGCAGTCTGCTGTGCGGCGACATCTGGAGATACCAGACCGGGGAAACCAAGTTTGGTCTTTAGATAACCGTTGAGCAGGGCATCGTTCTCACAAGCCACTTCTCCGTTGACTCCATTGAGTGAGCACATGACTCCCATCATTCCAGCCTCGACCGAGTCTGCAAATGGCCTGTGATTGATACGTTAGCAGTGAGGCCCTCTTACATTGTCTGAGTTCTCCCTGATCAAGATGGATGCGATAACAAATGGGACGTGCATGATTGAAGTATCAGAGTGCTGATGCCATCGGAATGGACTCACCAGAGGTACAATTCCATGAGAGTCTTCTCGTCGAGGTTGGATGAGTATCCACCAACCTCGCGATTGGTTTCTTGCTCGTCCACTGCAAAGTGTCGTCCAACCGGGATCACACCGGCCGAGTTGAACCCAAGAACTGTTCGTGCCTCAATGATGCCAGACAAGTAGGGCTCCGGGGAGATGGACTCACCCAGTCTGCCCGACCACGCAATGCGGCCGTTGGGACTGGACACACCGGCATTGATCAGGTTGCTACCAACGCCGTAGAATTCCTCGCCTGATATACCCGTCAGTTCAGCTCACACAAAAATGCACCAGCCAACGTTCGCCAGATACTAACCTAGTGCCTTGTACTGCGCCTCGGCGAGATCCGGGTTCCATGTCATGCCCACGGCGGCAGCGGTCGAGAAACCGGAAACGTAGGCCTGGTTGTTCACGCTGTTGATGCCGTCCTGGCCACTGTAGCCGGACCAGGAGACGTTGCCATCATCAAAGCTCTGGCCACCAATGATCTTGATCTTTTGCTCATTGTTCAACAGGGCAACGAATGCCTTTGCCTTGTTGTAGGCGTCTGTCGCAATACCAAGATTGACTGAAAAGAATCACGACAAGTCAGAATCATGATCATCATGCTATTCAAGGAACATGTTATTCAAACTCACCGATACCGTCGGCCAATAGTGGCTGCTTTGGCGTACTCGTGTTAGTCGCGCGACTGCTAGCTGAGCCAGCAAGCGCTGCAACGGCGCAGATAGCCCTGGCCACTTGCATTTTGTTTGAGCAAGAACAAAAAGCCTATAGTCAGACAAATGCCAAGACTTTTCTTCTCTTCCAAGCTAAAATGATTCCGGCTCTAGCTCATGATATATTTCCGCAAGTATGCGCATCGTATGTGGTTCGGGTGACTATGATTCGGCAGAGTGGGAGCACCCGGACCTGTGTCAATCGCGCCACCGAATGGCTCGTCATAACAAAAGAGTAGTATTTGGTCACCATGAGCAAACGTGTAACCAAAATCGCGGAATATCAGCGAAACTTGACTTTCCCTTTTCGGCAGTCATCCAGCTGTCTGTTTGGCCATATTCGGCATGTGGCGGAGATCTGCCGCGCAGGTTCCGATCCCTGGTATCCACCTCGACTGGCGTGGTTCAGGGTCTTGATAGAGGCAAGGCAATTGTACGGTATAGCCAGTGTACCATTTCCATCTCATATTACCGAGCGGCTGACGCGTCCTATAGAAAGGCTTGGCGAACTTCCGCATCGAGGGGCATGAAGTTATAAGAGATCGGCGGATCTTCTAGTCATTGACACATGAGGTCTGCCGGCTCGCTTCGTTTCATGCTACCCCAAACCCCCACGCAACTTTATTCACTGCAATAGCAGATAGGTACACCAATGGCGTATACACTGAAGCCCTGAAAAAGTGACGAACCATGTAAATCTCCACGCGGAGGTCTTGGTCCAGACTTTATATTCGTGCATCACTTTACATTGAATACCTGTGGTTCAACGAGGAGAACAGAGCTGTTGTAACATTGTACTGAGGAAACAGCAGTAACAAGGGATAAAAACTATTCCAAATTGCCCGCTCCTCACAGTTGCCTATACCAGTGCTAAGCGACATGGTGCCAGCTGTCCAAGTTGACGGCTCAAATGGTGAAAGCATTCGGATCACAGTCCCAAATGAACCAGCCCTGGTTGTCAAAGCTCAGGTCAAAGCTCAGAGCATCATCAATAAAAAAGTTACTCTGCCCTGCGCCGAGGTAATTGATCCACAGGTAGGTAAAAGGGACCAATTGGCCTTCGTCGAGATTGTTCAACTGGACGCCCATGTCTTCATTGACGACCAGCCGGTGGCCAAACGCCTCGCCGTCCCTATTGTCGAGATCCCAGTCCTGAAATGCCTTCTTACCGGTCCACATGAAGGCCCAATCGTCAGTGGAAAAACCCGTCGACCCGATGTAGTAGCTGCCGGTGTGCTTGGCCCGGAAGTAACCCTGCGCGACAACGGCAATTTGGCTGGCGTTGATGGGCACTGCGCCTAGGTTGAGTAGCATCCCGTCCGTGTCGGTGCTAAAGTTGAGGTCATCAATGGTGCCAGTGTACAAAGGGGTCTTGCCCTTAAAGTATGATGGGTCTGGCTCATCAGTTTCCCAATCGCTGTATGGACTGTGGAATACATTGACCCTGGACGTAGATACATGTCAATACGTCAGCAAAATCCATGACTGGGTACGAAATGTATCTTCTCAAGATAGATCTGAAGGGTCCACACACCGAAGGCCAGCAGGCGTCGGATCGACTGGTGATGATGTCAAGGTTACAGTTGTGGTTGTCGTGATTGTTGACCCGAGTGTACGACTTGATACGACAGTGGTAGTTATGGTGCTTCCCCAGTCAGCTTAGGAGTCGTAATGAGTTACGTTCAGAAACCAACCTTGTTTGTGTTTTCTGCGCTGTATGTGTACTGGTCACCGTGTCTATACTTGCAATCTTTTATCATATCAGCTTATTTTTTTTCAAAAGGTTATTGGAATTTGGGAATAAGCTGTGCTGCGACCTACTCTGTACTTTGTCTTTGTTTTTGTAGTAATTGCCGAGATTATGGGCAAGCATGAACAAGCCGCCGACTGAGATGGCTTTCCCCAGTGAGGCGGAAAATGAGTCGGGCGCCTTGGGCTTCCACCCTGTCGACCCCCGAAGCCACCATGGCGACCTTGTCTTTTGTCTATTGGGACTGGTGTCTGCTCAGTGGTGCAGTCGCTTATGCTGCTGGTAATGATGTCGGTCTATGTCACACGTTTATCAGCCAGAGGTTAATCTGAAGCTCAAAATGACTTACGCTGGTGACTGTGACCGTACTTGTTCCTCTATGAGTCGTAACACGAGTTCTAGTGACCGTGGTCGTGGTGGTCACTGGACTACCCGTCTTCGTTACCCAATGGGTGTGATGTTTTGTAGTCGGGATGGCGGTAAACGTCCAAGTGCTTTTTTGGTTGTTAGTATGCGCATCTGTATTGAGAAGAAATTCCTACGCAGTCTTAGTCCCGTAACCGAGATACTTTGAACAATACTCTGTTGCTCTGGCTTCTCTCCTGAAAGCGGATATGATTGGGCCATGAGCATTGCAAAACCCTTGTTGAAGAGCTCTAACCTCCTGAACAGGTCCCGCAAGAGCCGCCACCACCAACGAGGCCGCTACAAACATCAACTGCATGGTAATAGTTGGCAATGTACCGCTTGTTACAACAGGCAAAACCATGTAGTAGCAACGTCAACTGGTGGATTTCACAACGACCCATGCATCCCATAAATAGATTGACGACGGTATCAAGTATGGCACTATATGCCAAGATATGTTCATTCAAGTTTGCCGCAATTTTAGTGTTGAATTCTGGGCAAGAAGCAAGGTTTGCTCCCGTTACAATACGTGAGAAGGCGGGTCAACGGTGATTCGCGCAAGAAAAAGAAAGCAAAGAAAAACCCCTTCTACACGGGCAGCTGAAAGTGATTATTCCTGATCAGCAGAGGGTGCGGAAAAGCTAGCTGTAATTGTATGTTATAATCTTGGTTTATCATCCTTGTTGGCATTTCCCTCTTTTCAGAAACCATCTACAGTGCCATAGACATTTTGGATTTGTGAAAAAGAAAGTAAACACCCGGACCTGCTTTGGCCATACCCTATGAGCAAACGTGTTGAAAGTTTTGTGCAGGACAAATGCTCCAGCAGAGCGGTAGAGAAATGAGAGGGCGCTGCTGGACAGCACTCACCGAACCTTAATACGTTCAGCACACGCCTCTAAGATTAATACCAAGATGCGCCATTTTCCCACAATCACACGCTCGGCGGTGGTCTACTACCAGGCCGAAATTGTTTCGACAGATAAAGTCTTAAGAGAGCTCAATGTGTTTAGTTTCTGCAATGTTTGGTGTTGAGAGAAAGTACTTATGAATAAAGGCACATGGAATCATTTCGACCTCGGGCCATGGAATTTGTACATGTCAATGTATGAACGGTTTGTATTGATCAATAATGATAATCAAGTCATTCTCTCGCCTCTATTTAAAGTCACACGTGGTGGCTTTGGGCGAATGACTATACCTAGATCAAGTCTTTTGGCCACAGTGGCAGAAGGAATCCACTATAACAAATAAGCTGTCTGATGTGGATCGTCTTGCTGCGTGGATATCTCGATGTATTTGTCTGAGAGAGCAGCACCGGAGTATCTGCATCAGGCTATAGAACTCTTAGGTATGACCGACTAGAGATGTGCGGAAACCCTTTTCGACTCAAGGATTCCACCTCTAGGGGGCAGGCAATCACCAGACTATCAGGTCTAGGGCACCTGCCGGAAATATAAATTTAGTCAGAACTGCTCGATGAGCTGGGGAGTCATGATAGCAAAGCCCAGCAGCCTGTCTTGATGAGCAGGACTTGTTCTTCATCGGCGGAATGGTAACTAATTTATACTCGAACAGTCACAGTGCAAGTTATGTGGTCGTGTTGTCCGCCAGGAGAAGTCGTGGCTCTAGGTATCAAAATTTGGGGATTGCATCGGCCCACTCATCGTCGACGCGGCTTGTGTGTACGATATCATATCCAAAAGGCGTCGAGTCCTATCCCGTCGCTGGAGGGTTTGCTACAGGTGCAGTGTCGTTACTAGTAGTGGTATTGGCGGCTGATGTAGCATTGGCAGAAGCAGCTCCTGCTCCTCCTCGGCGTCCGCGACCACGATTTCCCCTTTTAGGTCGATCAGTGGAAGCTGAAGCTGTGGCAGGAGTGGGTGTCTGCGAGTCGGCGGCAGCTTTTTCGGCCGAGGCAGACGGCTGTGCCGCCGGGGTTGAAGTGGCAGCATTGGTAGGTGCGGCAGGCTTCTTGTCTTTCCGTTCGAGGACCTGAACAGTGCCCTGGGCAATGGAGATTGGGCTGGCTGAAATGGCTTTACGTAGACTCTCAGCATCACCAAAGTCAACATAGGCAAACCCCTTTCGCTTGTCTATCTCGACAAATGTGACCGAGCCAAATGCTTCCATGGCCTGTTTGAGCAGAGGTTCCGTGATGCCTTGAGAAGGGTTGGCATGCTTCACAAAGGCGCGAACGGCACCTGATGTTGGTTGTGCAGCAGCCTTCTTTTGTTGTGGCTGATTGTTGGACTTTCCGCTATTTCCTTTTCCGGCACCGGCTTTTGGGCCCGTCGGAGGGGCAGCGGTGCTTGTCGAGGTCGAGTTGGTCGGAGTTGAAGTTGTAGCGGGAGTGGTGGGCGATGAAGCTGCCCCAGATGCAGTGTCCTCTTTCTTGCTGGATTCCTTTTTCAGCAAAATAACAGGTCCAGTGGTAGGCTTTGCTGCTGCACCATCTGAAGCCTTGCCCTTGGCTGATTCTGTTGTGTTGGCGGCGCTGGCGGCGCCCTTGCCTCTATTGCGTGATCTACGAGACCCTTCGCCGCCCTGCGCCTTTGGGCCAGTAGGAGCTGATTTGGGAGCTTCGGGTTCCTTGGATTCTTTAGGCTCCTTGGTCTCCTTGACTTCCTTGGTCTCTTCCACTGTCTTCTCGGTGGATGTGCCAGTAGGAGGTTCAGTGGTGGATGCACCTTCAGCCTTTGCCGCATTTTGCCGAGCTCGTCGATGAGCACTACCGGGGGAAAGGCCCAGATCGCGCTGCAGGATCTTGGCAGCCTGTGCAATATTAGCACGTCGGCTTTTCGGAGCGGCCTCTTCTGCAGGCTTGGCCGCTGCAGTTTGGCCAGTTTGTTGTTTCGAGGCCTCGGCAGTGGAAGCTTGGGTAGCAGCAGCCTTCTTGGTCAGGATTTTAGGTGTAGGCTCCTTGGTCTTCTCCTTCTCCTTCTCCTTGTCCGGCTTGTCAGCGCCGCTCTTTTCCTTGCTTTTCTTCTTGGAGTCATCTCCAGTCTTGGTCTTGTTACTTTGCGATTCCTGTCGGCTGTGTCTAGCAGTCTTCGCGGCAGCAGCCTCTTTGGCCTTGGCAGCTTTCTTCTCCTGAATGTACCTAACTAGATGGGAGATTTTGCTTTCCTTGCCTGGCTCTTCGGGGCTCGATGTAAGCTGATCGCCATTTTCAATGTCCTTCGGTTGAGACTCTTTTGGTTGGGTGAGGTCGTGTAGGAATGCTTGGAACTCGGGGTCTTGATCGATAGTGCCCTGTCGGGGGTCGACTCGATGTTTGGCGATAGGTACACGGGTTGAAACGTTCTGCGCATGGACCTGAAAGTTAAGCATGGTGTGTGAGTTCTTAGCGTCATGCCATGTTGCTCGCAGGATAAAGTCCTTGAGAACAGAGACGTCCTCTTCCTTGACAACGTGAAGTGTGTACATGGAAGGCCGAGGCTCCTTGAAAGCACTTGTGAGGAGTCAGTGACCAGTGTTCAAAGGAGATCAGAGATGACAGGATCGGCGCAAAAATGGGCATACCTCTTGGACACCTTGCCTGCGTGAAACTGAGCCCAGTCAACCTTGCCGTTGCCAATCATCCATTCCTCTCCGAGAATAGCTTGTACCTCCTCCTCTGTTATGAGTGGCGGCAGGTGTCGGATCATGAGCTTCTGGCCGGTGGGTTGGGCTTTGGACTTTCTGCCTCCTTCACCGGTGGCGTTTGATCCCGTTGTGACGCCATTCTGTGTACGAGCGGCGGTCGCCATGGTGGGTTTGGCCAGTTGAAGTTGTGCTACTTGATAAGTGATCGTCGTGTTCCAAGACAGTGGGCTATGAAGATGGGCTCGATTTCGGATGCGCAAAGGGACCCAGATGGAGCATTGCAGCGGAGGGAACTTAGACGTATGTGTTCGCCGACAATGATTTGATGTTGCAGGAGTGAATGTGGAAAAGGACAAGGACAGTCTGCTTGCTTTAACAACGGAAGGAGAGCTTGGGCGTGCCGCAACTGACAGCAAACGATTGGTGGATCGACGGGCGGGTGACTGACGCGACAAGGCGAACCTAGAAAATAAGTCGAAATCAAGTAAGGGCGAGAGCGACCGTTGCTACAGCATGTGCAGGTAAATCACAAAATAGCAGCGCCGAAATCGATCCAGAGATCATTTCATTAGTCGCGAGCGCATGTGAAAGTGTTGGACTGACGATGGGAATGTTGGTGGGGGGTTCAGGCCGATAAGCAAGTGAACGAGCCCAGGATAAGCTAGCAGGGGACCTCTACTGGAGTGGATTGGCGCCAACCTGCCTCTCAATGGTTAGCCGCATAACTATGCATTATTCAATGCTTGGATGAAATGTGCGAATTGTCCATTTGTGCAGTAGACAACAATCAGGTTGGGAAACAACAAGAAGGGGACAAGTATAAAAGATTTTGGGCGGTTCTCTAATGTGTCTTCGAAAACTGTGTATTCCATATCCAAGCTACAGCAAGACTGGCTGGAGCCTTGGTAAACATCTTCCAAATTCAATACTTATCACCAGGGAACTGCAGCTCCCCGGTTAGTGCAACCCCCCGCCCGATCAATCCTTCCTATGAGCCCGCGCCGGTTTTTGGTAATCAATCGCCCCGGGCGCCATCTCCTCCACCGCTCGAGACCGATACCTGCACCGAACTTTGGCTCCACGACTGATTACCTGGGCCACGTTCGATACGCCCACTACCACTCCAGGGAGCCCACCAAACACCGAGCCGCGGGTCCCTCAACCATTGATACAGCTTTCAGGTTTTCGAGATCGTTGCATCTTGAAACTCGACCTTGATTCGACTTGATCTGGGGTAATACTCCTCCCGCCGCTCAACTCGCGGGTCGTGGCTATCACCATCTAGCCTCCAGTCATCTCGGCGCCCCTCTCAATATGCCGAGATCGTCAGTGCCCAAGCCCGGGCCGGCAAAGCTCAGCGCCAATGCCGGCCTCGACGAATGGCTCGAGGAAGCCAAGCAGTGTCATTATTTGCCTGAGTCGGTGATGAAGCAGCTCTGCGAGATTGTTAAGGAAGTTTTGATGGAGGGTATGCTCTTCTGATCCGCTTGTCTCCTTTGCCATCAATCGTGATCTGACTTGATTGTTCGCAGAAAGCAACATCCAGCCCGTTGTCACTCCTGTCACAGTATGCGGAGATATCCACGGCCAATTCTACGATTTGCTTGAGCTTTTCCGGGTCGCTGGCGGTATGCCAGGAGAGACTGCCCTCGAAGCGCCCAAGAGTACCAAACCCATCATCAGCGCCGACATGATTGAGCCACCTACCGAGATCACAAACCCGAGGCTGCGCAAAAAGATCAAGATGCGCCGAAACAGCAAGGGCGAGAGCATCGAGACAGAAGCCGCCGATGACGATGACGATGATCATTCTCCTGACCCGGCTGCTCAAAGTGCTTCCCGGCCCACAAGTCAGGAAGTTACACCGAGTGTGAACAACCCCAACATGCGATTCGTCTTCCTCGGTGACTTTGTGGACAGAGGCTACTTCTCCTTGGAGACATTTACACTGCTCATGTGCTTGAAGGCCAAGTAAGTCCTTGCAAGACATTCATGCCTCCCGTACCTTGCTAATTTGATGTCAGGTATCCCGATCGTATCATTCTTGTCCGTGGAAACCACGAGTCTCGTCAAATCACACAAGTTTATGGCTTTTACGAGGAATGCCAGCAGAAATACGGCAATGCCAGTGTATGGAAGGCATGCTGTCAAGTCTTTGACTTCCTGGTCCTGGCAGCCATTGTTGACGGCGAAGTACTCTGTGTACACGGTGGACTGTCACCCGAGATTCGCACTATCGACCAAATTCGTGTTGTCGCTCGAGCACAGGAGATTCCTCATGAGGGCGCCTTCTGTGATCTTGTCTGGAGTGACCCTGAAGACATTGATACATGGGCAATCAGTCCACGTGGCGCTGGCTGGCTTTTCGGAGACAAGGTCGCGACAGAGTTCAACCACGTCAATGGACTCAAACTGATCGCTCGAGCCCATCAACTGGTCAATGAAGGCTACAAATTCCACTTTCCGCAAAACTCGGTTGTGACAGTGTGGTCGGCGCCCAACTACTGCTACCGCTGTGGAAATGTAGCATCCATCATGACGGTCGATAAGAATTTGGACCCCAAATTCAGCATCTTCTCGGCTGTGCCGGATGACATGAGACATGTTCCTGCTGGCAGGCGTGGACCATCCGACTATTTCTTGTAGATCATGGTTTTCGCAAATACTGTACTGGCATTCAGATGATACCAAATCCGGCGTTTGGGTTTCCGATTTCTTGACAACCGAGGGGCGAGACATCATGGGTGATGACATGGCATTTTTTAACATTGAGGCTTGTGTGTGTGTATGTATACTAGGCGACTTTCTGTTCAAGTTGGAATAGAGCAGCAGCGTTCTCATGACTAAATTCAATCAACTACAGACATTGTGGAACCAACAGGAAATTTAAGCATGAGCCCAACATTTTAAAAACAGCAAAATAAAAACGAGAATAACAGAAAACAAAAGCCTAATCCAGAGCTTTAATTTCCGCCCTTCCACTCAAAATACCTACACCCATCATCTGCCTTGCTGCACTTGAAATACTGCCTATTTGCGTTGTTAAAGTTGAAGACACTGCAAATAAAACGCTCCCGATGACCCCTCTGACAACGTGGGCATGGTCCCCAGAGCCCGTCCCGTTCTTGGTCCGAGTCGCAAAAGAGAAACTGTCGACACTCGGTGCACTTGGGAGTAGCATACTTTCTGTGCCCAGTCGTGGGAGGTGTCGCCAGGAGATTGCCCGTCTTGCAGTATGTGCACTTCTTCTTCTTGGTGCTGCTCGAGGGGCTGACGGGCACGCGGCTGGAGCTCGGTATCGCGGGTCGACGGTACGGTCCTGCTCGCCATCTATTCGACCTGGGCGTGGAGGGGGCAGTACCTCGACTCGCGCTGTTGTAGTACTGTTTGATGGTGGCTTTGGAGTGAGAAAGGGCATGTTAGATGAGGTCACTATCCCATCCGGTTCAATTGATAGGGCTACTCACATTGTCGGTATGTTCTGGGAGCCGCTGCAACTGGTGTGGAAAAGTGTTAGGCTCGTCTCTGGGTACTATTCATCTATTTCCTACGAATTTCTGTGTTATGCTTACCTCGGAAGAAGTCGACAATTTTTGCTGTAAGCCAATCTTTAGTAGGGCATCTTCCTACGAGGGCTGTTGCCGGAAACTCACTTTGGTGTAGTTTATTCTCTTTGGTGGTCGTCATGATGGTATCACTGTCCTTGGAAATGAAGCTCACGATCTTTGGGTTTGTGGTATACTTTGTCGATGACTGGAGGGAGTCTTGTTCACTCTGGCATTGAAAATAAGAAGAGAGCTGGGAAGTTCAACTTCCCAAGGGAATCCTCAATACTTATACCTGGCTCTATAGTCCTTCCTCAGCTCTTCGTGCGATGTCCTCCCTCTTGACCTCGACTTGGAGTCTTGGAGAGGCGCTGCTGCCGACTATGCTGGCTTTCTATCGAGACCAAGGCCGCGTGGCCGTCAAGCTGTGACGACACAGCTCGGTCTTGGTTTACACTGTTAATACACATAATCACGACTTACACATAGGGTTAGTTCACGATAATGCATGTCGGAGGTTGGTCATGGTCATGGTCAGGTATGTAGTTCTTGGATCCCCCCTCAAGAAAAAGAAGGAGAGGGGGGTATGGGGGGAGAGGGCACCTCTTATACTGCTGAGCCCCGATTGCAGTGGCAGAAGTCGCTGTCTGCCAGGTTCTGCACGTGGGATGTCCTCAGCTCATGCAAGCACTGTCACTCTGTAACAGGAAACGGGTGCCAAGACCTGTCACTGCGCCCGGTTGATATGTCCAAGGTCTATACACCATTTGAGGAGCTGAATTAACCCCAGCAAACTCTATTCCGTGATGGGATTTTACACTTGTTTGTGGTCGGACAAAGCTTGGAGGATTCAATAGCATGCTGGACTGCATCAACCCATTAAAGATCATGGAGTTACGAGACGTCAGGCGGTCTGCCCAGGTTGGACGCTCAGCAGGCCTTTTCATAGATTGCTGCATCCATTTTCGCACTGGTCTAATGAGCCCAATTTATTTCGTATTGGAAAGATTATGATGCTTTGCATCGATGATTTTTACACAACATAAATGCTATTAGTTTCTTCATTAGCTCAATTATCGTATTCAGAGTAAAGTCAATCGCATGATTGTTTGAGTTTGTCTATAGTCTTTTGTGTGAGCGGGTGTATCAAACCACCCACCCCTCACCCCCACTTGCTGTACATTAACTGCATTTTTGCCCAGCCACCAGACTCCCCGACTCAAAAAGCCGTTCAACGAATCCACCCATGAACGTGCATTTGGACGATTGACGCCCGTGACAGGCCTGTTGGATGTTCAACGAGGACTGCCCAATGGTGATCATGGACACCACACCACCTTTGGCGGCCTCTCCAATGACGGAGGATGTGCTACAGCAAATTTTCTCGTCCGACCAAGACATGTATCCGGCTCCTCTGACCTACGCGCGTCTGCAGAGTTGGGTCACTGCTAGCCCCCAGCTGTCGCAAAGCTTTTACTTGTTGGACCAACCTGGAAGCAAAGAGAATCGCAAGAGAGACGTAGTTGCAGGCGTCCTCATTGCTCTTCCCTTGCGAGAAGCGCCGTGGCAGGATTTGCTGGTGGGTAAGCTGCGAGAGACGGACATTGATGCCAACAGTATGATTGCGCCCAAAGATGTTGCAGGTTGTGCGGTTGGCCTGCACGTATTCCATGTGGAAAGACTCAGCGAACACGCCAAGGGATTCACCAGATTCTCTATTGGTTATGCAGACATGGTTGCGAAAGCGATAGGGTGGAATGTATTGGGATGTTCTGGTCAGTCCACGTTGCTGCACAATTTGTTTGATTCTTGAAAAGCCCATTCCACTCAATGCATGCTGACCATCCGCTTGTCCATCAGCCTTGACAGCGACAAAAGATGGAGCAAACACCTTTGAGAAATTAGGGTTCCAGCCCACAGGCTATGAGGAATTCTGGATTCAGAAAAGTGATGAAATATCACTGGTTCCGCTGTATCCCGGTCACGACAGATCAAGTGTACTTGCAGAACAAGACAAGAGCTCGATCAAGGGCCAAGCACGCATGTCTGTCAAGTTTGCAGAGCAAGGAATAACAAACCCTTGATAACAGCCTCAACTTCGGGTGTAGAGTAACCTACGATGCTATTGGTGATTAGAGAGTAAGCAGAAGCTCTGTCGAACTCTGCCCTACTTCCCATAACGCGACACCACAAGCACTGCCCAGACTCTCCGAGCTCTGGCTGATGGCCTTGAGACTTTTCGCCATGCTCTTTGCCGTGGGCAGGTATAACCTCCAAGAACCGCCATCTTCCATATAATCAAAGTAATACTCGGGCTCGTCGTCGTCGTCTCTCTGCAACTCTGGCTGGTGTTCTTCGATCAGCTCTTCAATCTGAGACATTACCACTGCCTCGCCAGGTCCCCTCAAGATGCACAGCTCATCTTCCTCTCCGTCGCTTCCCTGAATGATCCTACCCTTGTCTTTATCTGCGAAAAGGACAGGGTACTTGTAGCCGTAGAGTGGAAGACCAATTAGAAGTTTTCCCAATCCCACCTTTTTAGAGGCATCTCTCGACTGAAGATTCGAGAACTCTTGTTGGCCATCATATTCCTGCTTGCTCAGGGCCATGATATTATGGCGGATCCAAGCAGCAGAGGTGTTGGGGCCAGGCACTCTGACCTTGTGCTGCTGTTGCGCTGCATGAAGGGGACTGCTGGCTGGAAACGGCTCCTCCCATTCGTTCCCGCCAGGTCCCGTCATATCGTAGGTCATGACACTGAAGTAGTCGACTACATCGGCGAGCAGCGTTACAGTCTGTTCTGATATATCGTTGAGTGACTCATCGTGCTTCCTCGTGGGAGGGAGCACAAGGACCATGGTCTTCTCCTTGTCCCAAAGACGTTGCGCAAGCTCAGAGAGCGGACCGTGGAGGGCGTGCGAGACGGCCGATTCGAAAACCACGCCATCAAACGACATGTCCTCGACGACCCGCAAAATGGCACTGGCAAGACCCGACCATCGGGTCTCGTTGAATACTAATTGTCGAAAGTCATCTTGCATCCAGCCATCGAGGAAGAATCTTGGCACAATCTGGAGCGGTTTCGACCCAGCTGGTGACGGCTTCTGTAGTCGCAGATACCACTCCTCGTCGTCCTTGTCTGGCGGTCCGCCCCTCACCGTGTACACCTCTGCATCGTCCTGGGTCGGGTGGACAGTGTACCAGACCGGAGAGACAATGTCAAAGCTGCTGCGGTACTCTTCAACCAGTTGCTTTCCCCGGGAATGCCATGGCGTGACATAGCCCAATACAGGCAGTTCTGGGTGTTGTCTTGTATGGGCATCCGCTGCAGTCTCACCTTGCAGTGGGACTTGGTGGCCTGCGTCGATATCATCTGCGCCGCTGGCACTGATTGCAACCCACGCGAGACAGAACGCCAGGTGGACGGCTTTTTTCATTGAAGACATGGCGCTTCGGTATAATGTATCTTTTATTTACGCCGCGATTGACCATTTGATCATTTCGGTGATGATGTTGACAATGTGCCGTACCAGGTATTTGTATTCCCCTCCGGCCACGTTGTTTAGCGGACCACCTCACTGTAGCGAAGCCCCACTTGAACCCGCACCAGCCCTGAGCTTCAACCGCATGAATAAGAAAACAATAGCATTGAGCAGAAGAATACCTTCAATTCCGACGCATGTCTCAATGGTTTTGCCCAAAAATTCACTTTTCTTTTTTTCCCCCTTACTGATGAGCCGTGGAAGATTCAACCCTAATCAGCTGCTGGCACGCTCCATATCATTCATGGCCCCAGAGCATCCAAGTCACACAGCTACAGATTGCGCACTACGAGATGACTTTGAGAAAATCTAGATGACGTAGAATTCAATGAATATTTGCAAAGAAAATATAAATGTGATAGTCCCCAGTATTTAAGTAGATCGTTCTTCTCGCCTGACCCGCCCACTCATTCGATCCTTTTCCTATGTCCTGTCTTCAAGGCTGGGCGATGCCAAGCCACAACTGATATTCAAAGTCGTCTCATCTCGACATGGAAAGCAGCCTGATTGTGGTCCTTCAATGCCGCAAAGCCGACAAACTCCGCAACATTCGTAACATTGAGAGGGAAATAACCTGGGCAAGATGGCTACTTCTTAGGCCAACAGTCTTGGGGACTGATCGAATCACATTACAATATCTGGTATTCGGAATACTCAGAGACGGTGTAGGTGCCCCAAAGCTCGTTCAATCCTTGTTTCAAGACCTGACGAGTACTAGAGGTTTCAATGGTACCCACCAGTGTAGCCGAATTGCTAGATGCAGCAAGCTTACGCACCAAAAGAAAGTGTGGGAGCCCCCATACCCGGATGACTCGATCACCAATTTGTGCTTTGGGAACGTTGAACATGTAGCTTTTGCTCGACCATATCTTAAGCGTGATTATCCTGACGTCTCGATGGGAAACAAGCTCGCAAATTTTCAAATGAATGGACAAGAACCGTAGAAACCATGTAGGTGAATCGACGCGGCCTGTTAACCATGACCGGAAGAGTTTCTCGAGACTCTCTCTTCGCCATCTCGAACGTAACGTTTTGACCCATGGGGAAAGCGTGACTTCGCGATTGATAGACTCGAGTAGCTCCGCGCCATCGAATATAAATGATGGATGCTGCCAGTGATCAACACACCATCGCCAATACGAGACCATCGTTCGCAGGTTCTCCATATGCAGTAGCTTGTCGGTAATCAGGTTTTCAAAATTCAGGATCTTGTTGTTATCATCGTTTGTTGCGCTAGTTTTGTGGAAAGAGAAACAGTCGTAGACGCTGCCGAAATCAAGCGCTCGCACCGTCAGAACGCGTCCTGTCGGGTCGAGTGATAACACTTGATTGCCTCTTTCACGCTGTTTTTGTCGTCTTTTGGCCTCTTGACTAAGAAGCCTCCAGCCAACAGGACCGATCCCATAGTATCTCTTCTTATCGTCTTTGCCTGCAGACCAGTCAGGCACCCACGACGGATACCCGGGCTCTGCTTGACCATATCGCGCGGCAATCCAAAGGAAGTCGAGAGACGCAGTAATCTGGATGAGCTCCTGAGCAAGAATCCAATATAATTCACCTATTGGAGTTGTCCTTGTCGCGAGGGGGGGATTGTGTGCTCCTCTCTTTTGAAGAACTGACCATAGACCGTACGCCATGTCAATTGGATCTGTAGCTTCACGGTGAATGACACCGCCCATCAGGTCATCGACTTGAGAAGCTTCTGTATTATGTGGTCGAAAATCGTCATACGCAACGGGGAAAGGACGCCCAGGGTAAGGTATGATGAGCCTAATTCCGGCACCTCCAAATACAAGGCCTGCAAGAATAAGGCCTGGTCCCGCCACGTATAGACGGGAATTACCTTCATCAATGCGTTCTGGAGGGGAAAATCCAATTACAGTAAGGACTATTCCGACTACGGAAGGCAAGAGGAGGACCAAGCGCCAAAGCCAATGTCGGATTACCAGGACTCGGCGGACGAACTTCGCGTATTCACGGAGGTTGATTCCCATGTTCGTGGCTGTCGGATTTGGCGATGAATGCAAGTTGTCTCTAATGAATGCAATGTTCGCCCATACATCGACAGTATGTTTGAACGGTTGAAGGTGAGAGAGCAGCACAATGCTCCATATAAATTCTTGCCACGGTATATGCGAGCTCCCACATACTACTACAGGGTGCGACGCCAGTAGGATCTCTTGATAAGTCCATATACGATGTGTCCACGGCTGATCTAATAGATTCGAAAGATCGTCTCTATTTACGAGTGTGTCTCGAGAAAGTCTAGGCTTCGACGACGCTACAAAGATTAGCTCATTTCGCCTGTCGATTGATCAATATATGAGTACGTACAGGGATAAGGGAACGGGTCTTTCTTTGGGTGAAATGAGCGCAGATATAAAGACCATGCGGCAGCAAATGGATGACGCTTTCTAGTCCCATCTGGAAGGATATCAAGGTATGCGAACAGGCTGGAGCCGACGGTCGACAGATATTCCACGGCTCTATCTGTACTGGGAATACCTGGGCCGAGCCATACGTACACAGCTACAGCTTTGGCATAGATTTCTCCCATGAGTGGGATCTGTCGTGTCTTCTCCTCGGAATCTATCTGGTTGATGCTCACGGCTTCTACTCATACGCTAAAGCTCCCAAGCTTTTGCCGCAGATGCCCTAGGTCCATATGGCAATTCTTTGTGATTGGAACCTCGACATTGTTGCACGAAATAGCGCATTGCGGAGTTGGATTGCCCCAAACGTATGACAAGGCTGTGAAGTTGGGGTTTCCGGCCAGATAAAGTACCTGCAGGGACTGGCAGAATGTCCAAAACACGGATGCAATCAACGTCTGGTGGAAGTTCAAACTCTTCGTATAACATTCCAATGTTGTTCGCCATATTGGAGAGCTGAATGTTCATATATCCCCTTGTAGATATGCTACAGGACGTAGCTGCAGTGACAGTAGCGGCCACTTGGTCATGGGTCGAGCTGAATATGCAGCATAAAGAGAGCCAAGAACGCACATATATATGCCTGAGAAGAGGCCTATTCAAAAAGCCAGAGTGTGCATCCAATGATGGCCAATCTGAGGAAAAGAAGGAGGGGCCGGAGGGAAACTCGAGGAGCAGGGGACTTTTTCCAGATGCTTTCGGCTGCAAGTATTTATTTCCTGGCCGGAAGCTTGGCGGTATAAGCAGATGATCACGGCCAATCGCACTGACAAATTCCCCCACTCCAGACTCGAGGGTGGAGCCTAGAATGTAAGCACTCAAAAATAAAAACAAGACATGCATGTTACAACATTGCTATAGCAGGAAAACAGTAACTGCAATCATGGCAGCGATGTGACTTTTCCATTGGCAAATACCTAAAATCACCCCAATGATGATGTGCTCGTGCTTGGGATGTACCCACTGGACTTTTGCCTAGGAGCCTCGTACATTTATTTAGACGCAATGGCATAATTGTATAGATGTATTAGCTGGAACACACCTTGGTGTACGGAATGCCATCAACAATAAAAGTGGTAGTCTGCGCTGTTGTAAATGATCTTGGCCTGTTTATAGCTACAGCTAGTGACTGAATAAAATTTCCAAGAGAATTACAGCATACCTCTGGATGCCAAATGTTCGCGGTACATCTTGAGCTCTTGCATGCTCGTGGCATTTGACAAAGTGTACATCGATGTAATTAGACCAAATAGGAATCTGGTAAGTCCTAATCTGCTACTTGGTGTCATAATGTGACTATGCAACTGGTCGTATCTGGTGATCTGAGCTGTCGCTGTTATTCGAGCTTGTAATTTTCGCGACTCTGATGACCTTGGGTTTACTGTGCTTGTTCCCTTCTAGTGAATTGGACGTTGAAATCTTCTATGCCCCAGATGCGCGTGCTTGCGGCCTTCCATGGCGTCGCTGGATCCACGAGGGTGACATCGAATTTTCTGAATAACTCAAAGATGATCTTGTGCATTTGCATAAAGGCCAAATCCTTTCCCAGGCATTCCCACTTGCTGGGTCCTCCAAATCTAAAATTGAGGAGACATTAGCTCATTATTCCCGTATATACAGGTAGCGTAGATTTAGGGAACATAGATTGCAACTTACACAAACCGAAAGGTTTCATCCATCATCGCGAGTTGTTCCTCTGTGGCTTCGATCCACCGCTCAGGTCTGAAGAAGGAAGCATCCTCGCCGAAAATGTCCTTTGTGCCATGTTAGCGGGGGCTTCTGCACCTTCACTGTACTCAGCTTTTTAACAAGGGATTCAAACTGACCTTGGCGCGTAGCGCAGGTTTGTATGCCGGCTCTACACTGACACCTGCTGGGATCTTGTATCCGCAAATAGTCTCATCCTTCGTACTACTCTTGGGGAAAAAAGCAGCTGGTGCTATCAGGCGCAGGCCTTCCTTCATGACAGCCTGGAGATACGGAAGCTTCGTAGCCTCTTCCTTGGATAGCGGGCTTGATCTAACACGCTCTGATTTCAGAGATTCGTCAATCTCTCGCTGCAGAGCCCGATACGCACGCGGCGACGTAATAAGGTAAAGCAATACAGCTCGGATGCCGGTACTAGTCGTTTCGCCGCCGGCAGTCAGCTGGGCAACCGTCTCATTTTCAAGTTCCTTCTGTTCCAAGCCAGCCGATACCCAGGTTCCGAGTACGTCGTTATTCTCCTTTAGCTTGTAGGCCTCTTGGCCATATCGCTGGCCTACTTGACGACGAGCCATTTCAAAAACCTTTGGGAAAAAGCCACCTTCCGGGAAGATTGCGCCAAGCGCAGGCGTACTCATCAACTTTTGGTATGCCGGGAGATAAGCAAAAGACAAGAGCGGTGCAACTGCCTTGCTGACTGCATCGAGATAGCCGTGAAAATCGGCGTTTCGCTCGAGACATTTGAAGGACTCCTGGAAGGCGAACGACGTGATGATATCAATAGTAAAGTACTGCGCCAGCTGGGAGAAGTCGATGGGTTTGTAGGCCCCCGGCGTTGTGATATACTTGGTGTCGATGATGTTGGCAAGCTGCAAAACATGTCTATCCACCATTTGTTCGACTCCTTCCACAGTTTTGCCAGCATATCCCGGCATCAGCTTGGCTCGCATCCGAGCGTGCGCCTTGTCATCCCGCATGCTGAGGATCGAATCCCCGGCTGGACCAGGGGCAAATCGCAGAGCTTGGTAACCCTTGGCTCGGCCCCAAGCAGAGCGAACCTTGCCGATATTCTTGATTTCGGCTGGGTCGCTGACGGACACGACGTCGGGCGCCAAGACGACAACTGGACCGTACTGTACATGCAGCTCAAGCATCTTGTCAATGTACCTCCCTCGAAGAATGTGCCTTATGATCCAGAGGTGCGTAAAACGAGCCCAAAAGGGGCCGGGGATATGGCGAAGCTGCTGCCATTCACCAAGCCGGTTGTTGAAATGATAGCCCAGCCCAATAAGGACGGCCAGTATGATGACGGTGAAGAACACCATGTTCAAGATGCCTTTTGGCCAGAAGAAACAACACAATTGTGGTAAAAGTGCATTTATGCTAGCTTACTGTCCAGACAGAAACGACTTTATTCTAGACAGAATTATCTTGGCGATAAATACCCGAATACTCACCTACTAGATAGTTACTGCAAGGCTCGGAAGCCTGCATCCTGCCTATGGTCCAGACGGAGGTGGATTATGGCGGGTGGTGGGGCCGCGAGTTGCTGAACACGCGACAATCTGCATCCATACACGCCATATTGGGGCAGTCTCGATAATCTGTCAATACCGTGGATACTAATTGCATCGTGGTCTATAGGTCACAATTGATAGGTGAGCTGACACGGAGCGTCATGCTAATCTTGTGTCTTCTTATTGGTATTTGCACTTATCGGCTACAAGTCCCTGGCTTGCGATCATCAGATGCGATTTATTTATGGCTAGCGTGCGGGTCTGATAATGGAGTCGGGAAGATGCTCGACCCCGAGAGAGATCCATACCTAATGTAGTTCTCCAGTGCATCTGGGCAGAGATCCAGACTGAAGAGGTGGAGTCACAACGCTCTGCTACATAGTACTTACCATTTAGCAGTCACTGCCTTATGATGTGGCCAGTCTGCTCATGCAACGTCGAACTCACCTGAGACATCAGCTTTCGCCGTCGACGAGCAGGCGATTCCTGCTGGCATATCTGTTTTCAGGTACCATGCTTGTCATGAGTCTGAAGCACATTTTCAGGCATTAATCTGGGACGATGGGTCAAAAAATGTGCGTGGGCGGCACAGTATATTTATGTGGATACCAACAGCGCCATTGCAGCGACATAGTAGCCCTTGGTTGTAGGACCAGCCATGGAAAAGGTGGAAGTCGGGTGGCAGTCGTCAGATCATTCAAATGCAAGAAGAGAGACTCATAGTTTTCCGCAACAATGGTAACAGATCCTTGCCAGAAAGTTCATAACAATTCCTTCAAGTGGCGGCCAATCCCTAGCACATTGAACGAGGGTTCCCTGTACGTCTCACCAGGAAAACTCAAGGACGGGACCGGGTTGGGTATTCCGAACCCCCGGGTTTCTTTACTATACTACATTTGTTCAACATGACGGTAGGAATCGTCGTTCTTCCAAAGCCTCAATCTGTCGGCAATTGACGTTATGCAGGTCCAGGAATGAACCCCTTGTAGCGTTGCATGCATTTTAACCTGAACATATTGCCTCCTTTTCGTTTGATGGAAATTCAAGTATCGGCATGATGCCGCACGAATGTCTCCTCAATTCTTTCAATCACGATATTCACCGTTGGCTCGAATCCACAAATTTGAGGTGGACACGCGGGTGGTAGACACGCAGTGATGACGATTGACCCGATCATTGAGGCAGCCTTTGGCCCAGCACCAGCCAATGTCGATCTTACGGAAAGTCTAGTCTTGACCAACGATGTAGTTGCTATTATTCTTCTAGTCGTAGCTGCGTTGGCTGTATTCCTGCGCCTTTTGGTGAGAAGGCTTTCAAGAGCCGGCCTGGGCTGGGATGACTGGGCCATTATCGTCGCGCTGGTAAGCTTTCAACCCTCATTCTTTTCACGAAGACTCTCCGGAGACTAAAATCAGGCTGTCAGATATTCAACGTCGGCGCTGTCGGGATGGTCGCTGCTACGGGGGCATATGGCTCAGGGAAACACATATGGGCAGTCACATCGACAGAGTTGGTAATGGCAGCCAAGGTCGGTCAAGAGTCTGCACTCTCTATACCGCAGAGGGAAGCGATTCACTAACTTCTTTTTTTTCTTTTCTTAGATTCTCTTTTTCTACACTTTCGTCCTCGGATTCTGCCTGTCATTCAATAAGCTGTCAATTTTGCTGCTATATCGACGCATCTTCGACAGCCAAGTGGACAAGAACGATGTCTTCTTCGGCATCAGCCTCTGGACTGCCGCAGTCTTCACCGTCACGATCCCTTTTGTTCTTATCATTGTCATGGTTTGCGCCTGTCAGCCCACCTCACATTACTGGAACCAATTCGGAGGAGCAAGTGGGACTTGCACGGTGGAAACGGGCACGTTCTTCTGGACCTACGGTTCCATCAACGCTTTCATGGACTTTTTGATATTGATCACACCCATCCCCTCTATCTTGCGGTTGCAAATGTCGAAAAAGAAAAGAGTCGCTGTCTGTGGCATGATGTTGCTTGGTAGCTTGTATGTTGACGACTCAACCACACGCGGCGGGTGACTTGACTAGGTACTAACGATTTTGGGTGCAGTGTCTTCATTGTCAGCATAATACGGGCTGTCAAAATGTACAAGTTTGCCCATTCCATCGACATGACGTGGCTCATGGGCGAGATATGCGTCTGGGTATGCAATTCATGTCCCTCCAAATCACTTGTTGCACTTGATACTGACCTGTGGCACAGTCATCTATTGAACCCTCTGTCGGAATCGTCTCTGCATGCCTTCCTAATCTCCGACCCATTTTTGGCAAGCTTCGAGGCGCCGTGTCGAGCAAATCCAGCCGTAACACGTACATTGCCAACAACTCGATGGGCAGCCGGGGGAACTGGAGTCAGAAGCCGGGAAGCACCGTCGCAAAGAATCATGGCTCTGTGTACAAGCGGGAGGATGAAGTTCAACTGACCAATCTTGCTGATTCATCAAACGAGGATGTGAATCAACAATCCATCAGGGAGCATTGCTGATTCTTGAACGCCAGGTTCGTACTTGATGTCTATCGTGTTTGGACTCCACTTGGTGTATCTATAAATTTCGTTCGTTTATCAGGATGAATTGTCTTTTATCTAGGTCATCATTGTATCAATATCCACCCATTGCTGCTACGAGCAAGGCCCGACTCTCATAACCTTTTTCCCTCTTGTTTTTGGTCTTACTCCCTTCCAAGAGACCATGTTAGGTAAGCTTCGTATGGACAGATCTACCTAGCCGGAAAAATTGCCCGCCCTACGATAATGGATAGACCTCTGTTGCGATCGAAAACCCTCGTGTCTTGCATAATCTAGCCAAATTGAACATCGCAGAGATTTTATTGCATTATGATCGACAAGTTCCTTTCTACTACTCATATCTAACTCTATGCTCTATACCTAGAACCTCGATCATCTTTCACATGTCCTTCCCTGGATAGCTCATCTGATAAGCGACCTGGACCTGGAACTTTCTGCCATATGGGACCCTCTGGCAACTGGGAAGTTGGAACTGGACTGGGAACCGGCTGCAGAACCAACGGTTATCCATCGCATTTACCTGGCGTGCCGCGACCAGCCAAGCGGCTAATCAAGGAGACATATATTGCCCGCCGTCCGCTTGTTGTTCCTAAGCGCCAACAAGTCTGTTTGTCTTTTGCAAGGGTGCATGTTCGAAACAGTAACGTGTAAGAACGCGAGGGCGAGTAAGAGTGGTAGAATGTCAACCGTAGGTGTATTCCGTATTGAAAGCAAAAGCATTCCCAGCCTCCTCAAGCAATTGAACAGCGCTATAGTATTGATATTGTAGTTTCTTCGCAGCGACAGCTAAGCTTAGCCGTAATCCCACAAGGGCGGGTTCCCTGAATAGGTAATCGAGAGACCCAACGATATATCCCTGTAGGGACCCGACATAACGTTACACATTTAATAAGCCTAACTAGTCAATGGTAAGACCTAACTACTTGTCCACTCTCTCCTTATATTGACGATTGGCGTAATATTGATAGCTCTTAGCACTTCGCTCACGGAAATACTTGCCATAGCGAATGAAAACACCAAACAGGGCAAGGATCAAACCGGCGATCAGGAGGATCGTGACGAGAACCCATTTGATTCCGACCTTGGCGATCCAAGGGGTTAGGGCAAAGATAAAGATGGTGCTGAAAGTATTTCGGACGACAGTGACGGCGACTAGGGCAGGGCCGATGATCTGGTTTTGTTATTCATCAACATTATGCTCTTATTAATAAAGAGCGTAGAACTGCTCAAACGGGGTGTGCACTTTGTACCAACTTACATCGGTATACGAATCCGTCAAGTAAGTGATGACGATGCTATTGATGGGTGTGACGCCGACATTATAAAGGGCTAGGCCCACGGCGATGATAGGCCACCGTAGATGGTTGCTCAAGCCGATCCCAAACATGAGCGCACCGACGGGCACGAAGAGGAGGAATGGGACAGCGCACCACAGTCGGGTCTCCGGCTCGTAAATGCCACCCCGGCGGCGTGAAAGGAACACGATCCACCAATCGCTGATGGGTCCGATAATGAGGAAACCGATCGTGACACCAATCATTCTGGGCAAACTCATTAGACCGATCTGGTCAGAGGTGAAGTCGTAGGGGGCTTTGGTCAGAAAGGTCGACAGCATGGTGGACATGACATCTCCCAGGCCAACGAGGACACCATACACCAGTGACGCGTAAGCAATGGCCGGGACGGTGCCCAAGAGAACCAGCGGCTGATACATGTGCTTGAGAAAGGTTGTTGTAGAGCTCGTGGCAGATGTCGTGGTGGTGGTAATGGCGAGCCTCTGAAAATACGTTTTTCGAGGAATGGCATGATCAATACCGTCCTCAGGGCTGTGTGCCGTGATTTGGCTTCCACAGATTGTGGCCTTGGAGATCGTTTCCTTGTCAGTGTGCTCAGTGTTGCCAGTGGCCGTGGCAGTTGTGGTTTCGAGGGAAGGCGTTGATATCGGCTCGGGCGGACTGTACTTGGTCTCCTCGTATGCGAAGAAGAAGGCAACCATTGACACACCAAATATAATAGCGTTCCACCACCAAATCCATCTCCAGCCTTGGCGCTTTGCAATGAAGCCAGCGATGAGAATTCCGAGATAGCTAGCTAGCAGCCAGACCCAGACATAAATGGCGTTCATTCGGCCGCGCTGATGGACAAAAAATACATCAGCAATGGTCATCTGGACAATTACTTCGGCAAGACTGCCAAAGAAACACTGAAGTACGTTGATAAGCATGAGATCCGCCGCCGTTTGCATCCGAGCAGACCAAATGCCCAGTCCGAACTGTAGGGCAGTGCTAAACAGATACATAGGGCGACGTCCAAATTTCAGCGCAAATGGGATCAGTAGAAGGGAGCCAACAGCTAGAGAAGCACAGCCAGCAGCATAACTATCGTTCAAGAGCTCAAAGCTATACCCTAGTTCTTCGTTCATGGGATCCCAGGTTGGCGTGGCAGCATTGATGAATTCGGCCACCATGGCGACATAGAAAATGACGAGGCCAAAGTTCAGATACTTGCGCCATTCCGGCCACTTCAAGGGGTCGTTGGGGTCTCGCGAAGGTCGTGGCTGCAGAATGAGTTCGGCTTCATCTGATCCATGGAGTTTCTCGAGGCGTACAGTGCCTGGCGGCCACAGGCCGGCGGATTCGCTAGCCTGATCATCGACGTTGCGACGCATGGTGGGGGCGCTGTACGACCAGGTCAAACGGTGGGGGGGCGCAAGAAAGTAGGATAAGTTATGTCGCATTCCAGGGCGCATAAATGTGAATTGGCAAATCTATCTAGTACTGATGGCGACTATAAGCACCGCCTTTATAAAATAGCCCCTGTGCTGGCAAGGATTCCGGGAAGACTCTTGATTCGTGGCAAGTGCCGGATAGTGGACCCGGGAGAATACGGGAAGCCAATCCGAGCGCAG
The DNA here is from genome assembly GCF_000516985.1 of Pestalotiopsis fici W106-1. Classification (NCBI taxonomy): domain Eukaryota; kingdom Fungi; phylum Ascomycota; class Sordariomycetes; order Amphisphaeriales; family Sporocadaceae; genus Pestalotiopsis; species Pestalotiopsis fici. Next base: position 3,940,683 of record NW_006917092.1, on the reverse strand, counting down.
TTCACTGTGGGATTTATGTGGGGGAATTGGCATCTGACATGCTATCCACGCCAGTCCATCCCGTTAAGTTTGCCTTTGCATTTTGTTTTTCTTCTTCATATACCAATGTTAACGTAAATTCGATTCGTAAGTCTTGCTTGAGCATATGATTTCCCATTTGTCATGGGCCGTAGGTTGGCCCCATAGAGTCGGAAGTCTATTAGTACTATATCTTCTTGGGGAACGGACTTGTAGCTGACAAGAAGTTTGCCATACTCAGGCAAGCCTTGCTTATTCCCACACCCCTTTTTCCCTTTTGAATTTCCATGCAGATGCATGATGGAACAAAATCGCTCCGGCTTCCCCTTGACTTATGGCGCCTCTGTGTCAGACTGGCTGGTGTTTGCGCAGAATGACCCTCTGCTGTACCACCGTTCATCCTCACAGCTGCCTAGCAACGCAGATATCGTAATTATCGGCTCTGGTGTCAGTGCGCCTTTATCATGCCCAAAGGCTGGTCCGAAGAGAATCATATGCTAAACTCATGCTTCAGATGACTGGGACATTGGTAGCCAAGCACTGCATCGAAGCGTGGCCTGACAAAAAGATCGTCGTCCTCGAAGCCCGCGGCTTCTGTTCTGGTGCCACCGGACGTAATGCAGGCCACTGCAAGCCGGATCAGTATCGGGGATTTACCGACTTTAAGGAGAGGTTTGGCACCGAGCAATCTCTCAAGGTGTGTAGCCTTGCCTTTTCCACCTCATACACAGATTAGTCCTGATCCTTATTCCAAGATCCTACGCAATGAAGGAGACACCTGGGCCTCTATCGTAGCCTATATCAAAGAGAACAAGGTCGACTGCGACCTTTGGGTTGGCGATACCCTAGACGTCCCAGTAACGGCAGATGCCGCAGAGACCACCAGAGACGCTTATGAGCATTTCAAGGCAGCTGGGGGCTATACCAATCATATCAGAGTAACGCACGACCCAGCGGAAGCTGTTACGGTAAGCGTAAATCTCTGCGATAATTTCGATCTATAGCTGACAGTTAGGTCTAGTGGAGTCGGATTAAAGATTCCAAAGCCTGCTACGCTTGGCCCGCGGCCACTCTAAACCCATGGAAGCTTGCGGCACACGTTATGCGGGAGAGTCTGAAGCGTGGTGTCAATCTGCAGACCAGGACCGAAGTCTCTCGGGTGAGCCACGGCGCCATCGCAGCAGGACCATGGGTGGTAGAGACTGCACGGGGCAATATTGCATGCTCACAGGTTGTCCATGCCACCAACGCGTACATCGCAGCACTAGAGCCATCTCTCCGCGGCATCATCAGTCCCTGCCCTCATATTTGTAACAAAGTCCAGCCACCTGTGACTCTCACCGAGCCTACTGCTTTGAAACACTCCTACGGAGTTGTGCTTCCTGAAGGAGGTCTTTACACCATTAACCCTCAAATTCCCACCAAGGGCCCTTTATTGTTTGGTGGTAGCAATCCCGGCCAAGCAGAGTTCGGGAACTGGATCCGAGATCACCCAGAGAGATCGGTTAACGACAGTTTGCGTAGTTTCTCTTCAGTATCGGCAGCTCTTGAGGAGTTTACCAATTCGCAGATGCTTGGTTGGCAGGCGTCCGGCAAGGTCGAAGGCGGCCACTACCAGCAAGGTTGGAGCGGCATCATAGCGTTGGTGAGTGACCACATCGAGAAGGGAAGGTCAAGTTCTAACAGTCATGTAGAGTGCCGACAGCGTACCATTTGTCGGACAAATACCAGGCCTTCCAGGCCAGTGGGTCTGCGCTGGTCACCACGGACAGTGAGTTCTCTGTCCTTCCCTCAACAGTAATCTCGGCATGGCTAACAGCGCATATTGAAATAGTGGTATGGCCCGTATTTTCACCGCCGCTCCTGGACTGGTGAAGTTAATGGACGGGAGGTCGTGGGCCGAGACGAACTTACCTGAATGCTTCGAAATCACAAGAGCACGTATGGATAATCTGAAAGGCCGTATTGTAGAACCCGTGTTATCGCGCATATAGGTCGAAGATTGTGCACTGGTGGAGTCGACTGGCGCCGGCGCTGGATGTTTCTTTTATCGCGTAGGTTTATGAAACAATATAAATCAATCCTATCTTGACAGATCCCGCCATATGTTCTTCCATGGTGTTGGAATAGCAAACAATACGCCCATCAATCCATCATCGGCAAGCTGTGAGGCAGGAAGTGGCCCGACGTTCACGGTAGAAGTGATATCGAGGACACCGTCCCCATTTAGCAATCTAACCCATGGTGAATAGGAGCCCCGTGCTTTAGGATAATTATCAATGCCATGGCGGCCTAAACAAGCTCGCACCTCATCAAACCTAGGGACGAGCAGGATAGATTGATAGAACACACAATGGGCATCCACGTCAGGTTGACTGATCGATGCATCAAGATTTATTATCTCGACATGTGAGACATGTCGGGCGCGGTGCCGACATGGTTTATGCTAACTGAGTCTACGTTACGTTGCAAGGGTTCATGATCACCTCTCTCAAGTAACAAGGAGCCCTCGGTGGTGTCTCGATAGCTACAAGGCCACCGAATTCGCGAGCCCATTGTTGTCAGTGTTGTAACCTCCAATTTTTTATCCTTGAAAGTTGTTTTTGAAAAGTTATTCGAGAGAAAGCATCGCCCTCATCAACACTAAGCTTGAAAGGTCACGTGTGAAATTGGCTTATGCAGCAAAGCCATGAAGTTGCGACCCCACACTCGAACAATCAACTAGCCTTATCTTCCAAGAGTCTCTAGAACCTAGACCTACCTCATTCCAATCTTTACCTCTCTTCAATCGATGCAGCTCCTCCGTCAAGGGCTGTCCGTCTTTTGATCTTGCGCCTTGGTCATATTTACACTCGATGTGCAGCGATAATGGACCATCGAGTTCGAATTAGCAGAGGTCCACAGCGAGCTCGCACAAGTCATAGGACGTTGCTAGCCTGTGTGTGCTGCAAGGAAAAGAAGCTGAAAGCGAGGCACCCCGTGATATCTCCTATGATACCAGCCGGCTAACTGCATGGTAGTGCGATGATGAGCCAACGGGCTGCAACAATTGTCGGCGTGAAGGTATAGGTCAGCAGCCGCAGAAAGTCCACCAAACAAGAACGTTGCTAATGAAGTTCTTAGCATGTCTAGCTGAGGATCCCAGGACAAAGAGGCTGTTTCCACGAAACTATCTTGAGACTCTGGAGCATCGCGTGGCTTTTTTGGAGGGTCTCTTGAAACAATACCGACCCGATCTGGCCAGCGATCATCTCGGTGAGGATGCCACTGTCAATTGCCAACACCCAGGATTACCATCAGGTCCTTCTTCAAGTGTAGTTGAGCCCGAAGACCTTGGCGCCATCCGCCAATTCGCTCCTCTGCAAGTCAGTGCGGTCGAAGAGCGTGACGGACTAGACGAGCTGGCTTCCAAGGTTGGCGTGTTAAGTCTAAACGCAGCCGGCGCCGAGCCACATTATCTGGGCTCGTCCTCCATGTTTGTTTTCTCGCAAATGATCAATCCATCTTTGCGCCAGAATATCTTGAACAGTGCCTACAAAGCCGATGCGCTCGCTCAATATCGTGAGGGCGACCTAGTGGCCGCACCAGCGCCTTGCCCGCTCCCCAAGCCAGAGACAGCCATCAGGCTCAGCGATGCGTACTTCCAAAATATTCACAAGCAGTATCCATTTCTGCATGAACCAACTTTCAGAGCTTGGGAGGCCAAATATGTCGGGGAATATTCCCCTTGTAACACGATAGCGGCGACTGACAGACTACCGTTATTCTTCCTGAACGTGGTTTGTTACAATCCCATCTGACTTTCGCCTGGTCTTTATCAGCCAACTAAACACAATCAGGTCTACGCAATTGGTGCCGTATTGTTGCCAAAACTGGGACAATCTGCGGAGGTCAATCTGATATCCTCAAATGTTCTTCGGCTGCTGACTCTCAGCAGCAGTTATATATGTCGGCGCAACTGCATTCCGGCTCTGTCTTCTCGGAAGACAGTCTAGCATCCATACAGGCGACCTTGTGCTGTGCAGTCTACTCACTTTGGTCACCTATTGGCACATCATACTGGTATGAATATTGAAATCATCATCCTAGATCGCGACTAACACGCGCTAGGAAACTTGCTGGGCTGGCTCTACGCCAATGCATTGACCTTGGCTATCATCGAGCTTCGCAATATGTGCGCTTCTCCGGAACCCAGATACAAATCGAACTCGGCAAGAGGGCCTTCTGGTGCGCGTACACAATGGAAACTCAGGCTTCCATCATGTTGGGTCGACCTGCCGGCATACCGGCTGACGACGTCGATACTGAGGTAAAAGCCATACGCGAAACACACTTGAGAAGACTTCTGACGTTGCACATGCGAACTGTCCTGTGCTGACGATTTACATTTATAGTTTCCAAGTGATGGAGGTGAGACGCAAGATTCGAGTTCCGGTATTGAGCACTTGTCAACAGGCTCACCAGAGAGCTCCACTACGAATCTGAAGAGGGCGATCCACACTTTCCGTGTTCGGCATCTCTTGAGCCAGATACATAGCTTCGTGTACTCGAAGTCCCCAGCTTGTTGTTTTTCGAAGGAAAGACACGACCGACATATACAGCATCTTCGCAACAAGCTTGAGGCGTGGAAGAGTTCAATTCCAGCGATAACGTGCACTACCGACCCACCAATGTCATTATTTGGTACCTCGGACTGGTTCGCGCTGGAATACGACTATGCTATCCTTCAGCTCTACAGAGTAAAGATGGTTGATCCACAAGCAGATCCGGGGGATCCTGTCTTCCTTGAATGCATGGGAGCAGCTGAGAGAATTTGTCATCACTACCGCCGCCAATTTCCTGGAGGACCGGCCAGCTTCACGTGGGTCGCACTGCACGAGCTATTTCTAGCTGGCTTAACCTACGTTCACTGCCTATGGGCATCACCTGCCGTACGGAACGCACAGCGCCACGGCCAGGTCAGAGACACTTGCACTAACTGCACGATTGTTCTCGTTGTTATGGCCGAGCGGTGGAGCGCCGTTGCTCCATACCGTGATCTATTCGAAATTCTTGCGAATCGAACCATCAGGTTAATTGAGACTGACGAGCATGATCAGATGGACCCAATAGATATTCCCACCATCACAGGAGGCCAAGAAAATGAAGAGGCAGAGAACTGGGCACATTGCATGTTACCAGTTTTTGAAGCCGGCATGTCTAATGGGTACAACGATTTGCTGTCGAGGTGGACAGTTGATTTTGCACTATCAAATTAAGGCCGACAATTTCACAGTTATCGTTTATCTCAATGGTGAACTAGCGGCCAACCACTCTCTATCATCATCGTACCAGCCTGGCGGCGAGGAGACTGGTTCGCCGTGTTTGTTACAGGACACGGGCGTGGGCCAAGGGAGCCACGGTCATCAAGTACGAGACCGAAGAAGGAGAAGGGCTGTACATGTCGTGTACACGACACGCACATATTTGTTGCCTCAACAATAAGTACGTGGGAGAGTTCCTGCTTGGCCAAGGTAGTCCTCATGGTCTCTAATTTTACAGCAAATGAGTACTTGCCGCCATCATGGATCTGTCATATTGCTGAAGCGCATGGAAGAGTGCTTCACTTATTTGAAAAGGCTTCACACTTTATCGGGAACCATAAACATAAATATATAGCAAAACAGAATATACGACACCAGGAATTCTCCAGTGGTCGCCCACCTAAGTTCTGATCCAACCACAAAGCGAGGATACGACGTCGCTGAAGCAGCGTTTGTTGTAACTGATTCAAGAATAAAGTGAACTTTGGACATCACAGCACTAGTGGTTTAGTGGTAAAATCCATCGTTGCCATCGATGGGCCCCGCGTTCGATTCGCGGCTAGTGCAATCTTTCTTTTTGCAATTTTATATCATCTATACTCGAGTACCTTCTCTTTTTTGATTTAGCAAGCTGATTGATTGGTCTCTTATATATGTCCTCTTTCCTTTTACAGCCTACGCTGGTGGCTTGGTCTCTCTCTTTAGACGCGAAAACAATCGTATAATCGTTTCGTATTTTATTTCGACATCCCTTACACCTGCCATTTTCTCTGGCTTTCAGATTCGTCAAGGAGATCCTATTGCTGCTCTGAATTTCGCCCAGAGTAGGCGAGGGCAGTACACAAACGTACATGAAGAATTGGCCGATGAAAGCGATTTGAGGATGGAAACGGTAAAGGCTTTGACGACAAGGGAACTAATGGCGGTTCGCCGGCCCCGGGAGCACCACTACACCAGAGAAGACATGGTTCACTGTTGCGCCACTCGCGATACTGCGCCTCTTCGAGAAACCACTTTCCCGTATCGGGCGCTGGAGTTCACATCGGCTTGGATGTGTCCTCAGAGATGTTGGCCCCTCCAAAAGCTCCTTTCTCTTCATTTCTTTACCGATATCATCGATTTCAGAGCTTATTGCATTGGCCTTCAGATATGTCGCGGTACTCGTTGTCAGAGCATGGCCAGAGATGTAGTCGGAGAAAATGCCGTGATATCTTCGCATTTGATCAATGTTCTGTCTCAACTCCCTGTCTCTGAACAGCCATTTCGCCTGCTTGATACCCGCTTTCAAGTCGTTGCATATTGACGACAACTCCAATTGGCAATCGGCTAGAAGAGCATTCGAAAGAGAAGTGGGCTGCGTAATATTCGGACCTAGTTTGAGATCCCCAGCGTGCTGAGCAGCGTTACAGGACCATAATCGCACCTCAGTCAGCGCAGAACCCTCTGACAGGTATCGTTGTTGAGTGCGGGATGCTTTTGAGATATTTGTAAAGATATTGTAGCTCAGCCTCGTGATCTGCGCCGCGAATGTGACAGAACCTGCCAGCGAGGCGGCGGGCCTATCAGCTCGGCCATGGCGGGCTTACGTGCATTAGTCGATACAAATGAATAATCAAAACGCGTGATCGACTTTGGCTTGATGAGGGGCAGAGTGAGGAGAGAACATATGTAGACACGTAAATCTTTGGGTAAAAGGCAGGTTGGTCATGATGTGAAAGTCCACTATTTTGCACTCGAGTTCTGAAGAAAATGGAATGAATACACGCCTCGTAATCGCAATGTAGGTTACTAATATCCGTAACTGTATTGGGGGCCAAAACGAGGCTGTTTAGGGAAGTAGATACAGGGCCTTTCTTTTGCGCACTTTATCTTTTAATTCAACATTTCCGAAGACATGACAGTAATCGCAAGGGCTTTGTATGGTACTTTGTGGTTTTTTTTTGTGGCAGTTTGCAGTTGGGGCCTGAGATCGGTTGGAAGGTTTGGACTTGAAAGACTAAAGACAGCCTTTTGTGATGAGGCTCGCTTCCAAACAGGGAGTTGTCATGCAGCATTCGAAAGCTGAAGAATACGCCTTGTACAGCCCCCATGTCATGCAGCTAAGACCAGGTAGCTGACAGGCGCAGTTCGCTGTGCAGATAAAACAATTCAACAAGAAATGTGCTCTGTGCTCTTTTTCCTTCTTTCTCTCCAAGGTCAGCCGCGCTCAACTGTCCCAACTAAAGAAGGTATTCTTTCTCTATTGCTGAAAGACTCATTTTCCTGCGCAGAGCCATACAGCTTTTCACCGCAGCAACTGAAGGGTCGGAAGACCTTGTTGGTCTCTCCTAGCGGCTCCGTCGTGAGAACTGCCGAGGCTGCACCCCGCACAACTCAGAGTCATCCGGAATATTCATGGACCCCTTGTCAATCACTGCGAGCGTGGTGGCGCTCCTGGGCGCCTCGATCAAGGTCGCATCTACGCTGAAATCGTTTCGTGATGCGTCACTGCATGTGGACACCAAGGTCAAAGGCCTCATTACTGAAGTAGACCTATTCGTTCAAACTTTGCACTCGATGAGAGACACCCTGAATGACACCAAGTTGCAACACTCCAGTCAACTAACAGGACATATCGGCGACCATTGGAGGTGTATCAACGAATGTATAAAAGATGGACTACATACAGTCCAGAGCCTGCAGCTTGTATTGCAAGGCGTCGACAAAAGCGCTCGGCTCTTCGGCACCGTACGAAAGCAATTTCGATTTAGGGAGGCCACAGAGGAGATCATCATTTACCAACAGCAAATACGATCATATAGGGACACCATTCAGCTTTCACTCCAGACAGCCATATTGTGAGTCGCTGCAGTAGTTGCCCAGACATCTGATCAAAGCTAAAACCAGCTAGTTGGAATTCAGTCTCTACAAAGGATGCGTCCTCCGAGACTTTACCCAAATTAGATGAGCTGGCCTTGCTAATACGCAACCTGGGACACGATTTGAATCACAAATTGGTCATGTGCGAAGGCATGGCCAAATCGCCTGTAAGGGATGCGCGGATTCGAAGTATCCAGAGCCTTCAATCGTGTGTACGAACATCGTTCGATGTAGTATCGTCGGCATCCACGACACTGGGCGCGAATGACACCAGATCAGTCCTGGCCCCGTCCGATTATATGGACATTTTCCCAGCACGAAGTCAGTCGGTGATGCTGCGATGGCTAGCAGAGACGGGCAACACAACTCGGTACATGAACCAATCTCAAGCGCTCGGGAGTGTTTATGGAGAGTTTGACGTTATTGAAGATTCGGATTCCGAGGCCGAACAGGAGGTGGAAGCGATTCAGCTGCAATTACAGAAAGGAAAGGAACATGTACAAAACGGCAACTCAGTCACTGCGGCAAAGTTTCTCGCTGCAGGAATCTCCAAGCTAAAACACCATCGCTCCCGATACCTCGATGCCGAGCGGAAACTCTTTATGCTCGATGATCTGCTTCAACCGCTGGAGGAACAGCAAAATTGGGCTGAAGCTAAAAGAATCAGGCTTGAGAAACTGTCCGTCTTGTCGTACGACATGACAACACAGTCCGATAGGTACCTTCAAGAGACTCTCGGATTGGTGGAGTTTCTTTTGCGAGCACACGACATCAACGAAGGGCGTATCTACGCACGGAAATGCATTAAAGCTTATCGAAAACTCGGCACCGACGGGCTCGATGGGCTCAAACAAGCATTGGAATTGATGATCACGGCATGTCAGCTGGAACAAGACGAGCCGGAGGAGGAGGTATACAAGGCAATGCTTGCGCAACTCGACATCAATCTTGGAAGCGACAAAACTGCAGTCGAAGCCAGTGAGCCGGTTTTACCCGCGGAATTTGATGCTTCAAGTACTGAAATTCCCAACTATTCAGCTGAGGAAAGGGAAAAAGCTAAATCTTTCCTTCCACGATTTCCCAGCCTACCCAGTCTATTGAGCCAGTCGGCAATCGAAGAATTCTTGCAAACCGACCAAGCAGTTACAGTAACAGACAAAGTGCGAAATATTTTCAGAAACACGGTTCCACCGAGTGAAGCGATTCCGTTTGCGTTAAATGACAGGAAAACTGAGCAAGACAGCATTACTACTGGCACGACAGATGAGATTACAGATGACTATCAATCGATTGACGACAGCTCGACAGTAACCACTTCTTCATCGTGTACAGATACAAAAGATAAAGAGACTGGAAGCCAATCTCAGAGAGTTGATCCCTATTTGGACCTCCAAGATAGCTTATCGGGATGCATCGGTTTAAAACGCGACCGCCAGCCCGATTTCAACACCAACGCTGGGAGTTCTAGCAATCAGTGCATCAAGGTCACAACGCCCTCAATCCAGATTGAAGGATCACCGTCTCAAGAAGATGGAAACCCCACAGAAACGGACGTAAGGTCAATCTACGAGCTTGACGCGTCCACTACCGCCATGGACAACGCCAATTCTGACACGCACCATGGTCCTTCTAGAACGTCTTCTGTGCATATTCAAAGAGCTTTCTCATGGGAGGATGACAACAGAAGGGAAAAAGACATGTTTTCAGTCCATATACCAGACAAAGCAAATACTACGATAGAAGAACCTCGTAGCGTTGCGGATATTGGTCTCGATACATACTTTGAATCTTCGACGCTTTCGACCTGGATATCTGCCATGCATAATGCCCCATCGTCCGAGCCGCTGGAACCCAGCGCCCAGCCTTTACCATTTTCAAGGGAAACAGAAAGCCCTACGGCCACCAGACTTCCCTTGATTGATACAGAGGCTGGATGCGATAGGAATGATACTTGCAGTCGTAAGATCATACCAAACCCCATGAACTGTGCCCAGCTAACTATCTTTCTTATTACAGAGGATCAAGTTTTTAAAGACGACGAAAAAGGTGTGACGAACGAAACCGACAGTATACAGCCAAAAGCACGGGTAACCACTGTTATTCTCGGTCCAAGTTGTTCCGGGAAGTCGTCCTTAATACAGTAAGCCTCACAGGTGGCACATTGTTTGTCCGAGCTAACATCTACGGCTACAAGAGCGTACATAAGCGGGAGCCGTGAGAGACCAGAAGTTGTAAGTGATCATTGACTGAAGGTTGAAAGTCAGGAATAAAGAACTAAAAAGATCTAGAATAATGGCCTTATGGCCTACCGGGCGAGCGTAACAGAAGCCAAAACCAGGCAGCCCATGGACATGGTCATCTGGGACACATCCGGTGAAGTCGCTGATCTTCACAAACTCAAGGGCGTGCAAAACGTGGACTGTGTGGTCCTCTGCATGACTGTGGACTCTCCTGATTCCATTCGCGACATTGAGGATATAGTAGGCAGACCAGCCCACCGTCAATTCATGATATTTGTGAAGAAACTGACATTTGGAATATAGTGGATGCCGAAAATCCGAAATTTGTATCCGGGACGCCCGCTAGTACTCGCTGCCCTACGGATTGATCTTCGCGACAATTACAAGACGCTTCAAATGCTTGCCGACGCACAGGATCAGCCATTAAGCTCTGCAGAGGTATCATATGCCCTCTCCCGTTTGAATTTATAAGCCCGGATAACAGAATCACGCACTGACTTTTCGATGATAGGGTAAGAGAATCATGGACCGCATTGGAGCTGCCAGTTACTTTGACTGCTCGGTCAAGTGCCGCGAAGGTGTGCAGGATCTTTTTCATGAAGTGGCATTCCAAGGCCTACAAGCGAAATCGGATCCTCGGCGCTCAAAAAATCTCTGGGAACTTACTAAACGGTCGTTTCGAAGGAGTTGGAAATTTCAAGCAGTTTGAAACGTCATATTCATGCACGAAGTATTTCCAGAAAGCGATTATGGGACGTCGCTCAAGCGGTGTTGGTTATGGATCTAGAGCCCAATAAAAATATTTGTTACTAAGCATTAGTGGTTTAGTGGTAAAATCCATCGTTGCCATCGATGGGCCCCGCGTTCGATTCGCGGCTAATGCAACTATTCTTTTTGCGATTTTAACATATACTATAATGGCTACTCTATTTCAATATAATATTAAGCTGGTTGATTGGTCTTTTATATATGTCCTCTTTCCTTTTACAGTTTATGCTAGTGGCTTGTTCTTTCTCTCTCTTATTTCCCCTCTTAGAGAATGAAAATCATTGTATGCTCGTTTTGTATTTCATTCTAACATTAATTGCATCTGCCATTTTTCTTGGCTTTTCGGAGTTCTCGCAAATATCGTGTTGGTGATGTTCGAGTTCTGGGTTAGGCCTCGTTGTTGTTGATCGCCATATTCTTGGCGTGTTTCTACAATTGCGGCCTTGATATTGGCGGCAGGCAGGGAATAACCCGGAGAAAACGTCAGCTTCCCGCCAAGACTTGTCAACACCATGGCAAAACACCACCATAATCGCATCTGGAACGTTTTCGATCAATCAATAGTTGCAATTGTTTGGCTGGCAAGAAAAAGAAAACACCACGAGGCCTCTCGTGAGTTCCTTCTTATCTTTTTAGGCTGGTTTGGCAATGCAGAATGTGTATCTTTTGAATGACTCGCAAAAGCCCGGAAGCCATCACCACTGGCACGGACGTCCGAATGCCATAGAAAAACGGCGCTGCCTCCGACCTCCCGACGGCTGCGGCTCTCGGGGAGGCTTTGGTGCTAATCTGCTTTCAGCCACCCGCAGAGTTCGTTGCAGCTAAAATCAGCTTGATGCTGGACAAAGTCTACCATTTTAGCTCCTACCTATCTATCTGCCACGCTGCGTACCAGTAAACTGGTAGCTAGCTACCTTAGCCCCCAAGGCGCTTTTCGCAGCTTATCTCTGGGGTAAAGGGGGACCCGCCTGCCGGGACTTGGTAGTATACGTAGATGGTCGGGCTATCCAATAGGGCAATTGCCAAATCGACGATAGACCCCCCGGGAAACATGGTGGAGACGGCTCAGCTGCAAGATACCTTATCTTCGGGATATGATATCCAGAAGCCGCCAAGTTGGGACATATCTCTACATATACTCGAGGTGAAACGCACCCTGCAAGTGACTTGAAGACATGCATTGGACCTCTTTGAACTACCCTCCGTCTGTATTCGAGACTCCTCCATCCGATCCAGCGAACATATCATCACGGCAACCTGCGGATACACGACAATGGGTATCGTCCAGCGCTGGAAGGCCAGCGACCTGGGCCAGGAACTGACTGGCCCGCTGCTCGCCGTGTGCAGTTACTCCGGTCTGGCCGGTGCCGGCTTCGGTTGGGACAATTGTTACTGGGCCGGTTTCCTGGGCATGAGCCAGTTCGCCAAGGACTTTGGTGTCTACGATGCTGCCACGGGCACTTATTCCATCCCAGCATCGTGGCAGTCTGCTGGTAGTGGTGCGCCTACTGCGGGTGTGGCCCTTGGGTGTCTGTTTTCTGGTTTTGTCGGTCAGCGCCTTGGTCGTATCAAGACCTTTTACCTCGCCGCCGCCATTGCCATTGTCGGTATCCTGATCCAAGTCTGCTCTTTTGGTCACTTTTGGCAGCTCATGGCTGGTCGTATCATCAACAGTATTTCCATGGGTCTAGTGTGCAAGTGAGTCCGCCAAACGATCAAGAGTTCTGGGGGCTTATACTTACCAAAGACATCAAACAGTGTTGTTCCGACATACCAGAGTGAGGTCTCGCCTGCCAAGATTCGAGGATCATTGATCAACATCTACCAATTCTGTAAGCCACAACGGAACCAAGACGGAGGGATTGTGTGCTAATAGAGATACTCTCAAAGGGCAACTCGTGGGAGCGACCATGGCCTGTGTCGCCAATTGGGGCCTGCAGTCTCGTACAGATCAATGGGCCTACCGTCCAACGCTCATGATCCAGTTCATTATCCCGATCGTACTCGTCGCCGGTGGCTTTTTTCTGCCGGAATCTCCTCGATGGCTGGTAGGCCGGGGCAAAGTCGAGGAGGCGCGCAAGGTCCTCCACTTTCTCCGCCGCGGCACACCCATTGCTCTCATCGACGAGGAGCTCAACCTCTTGGTACAGGCGGAAGAGCAGGACCACGAGCTCTACCTGCACACATCCTGGGCCGACGTCTTTATGGGTTCCAACCTGCGTCGCACCCTCATCTCCGCCGGCGTCCAGTGCTTGCAGCAGGCTCAGGGCAGCGGTTTCATTGTTGCGTACTCGGTTGTCTTCTTGCAAACTATTGGTGTCACCAACAGTTTCGAGATTTTGATCTATCTCTACATGGTCAACTGCCTGTCTTCGGTGCTGGCATTCCACTTTGTTGACAGGATTGGCCGTCGTCCCCTCATGATTGGTGGCGCCATCTTGCTCTCGATTTGCATGTTTGTCCTTGCTGGACTGACTGGTTTCCACGGAAGCGATCCTGGTGCTCAAAAGGGAGCGCTTGCTTGCCTTTTCATCTGGCAGTTTGTGCAAGCCATCTCGTGGGCTTCTTGGTGCGTACCCATTTCACAGATTAAAAACACCCTTTGGGAAATCGACAGTCATGCTAACCATCAATCTGCAGTGTCTGGATCGTCTGCGCCGAAGTCCCAACACTCGCCGTCCGAGAAAAGACCGTTACGGTGGCGACCTTTAGTGGTTTCTCGACCAGCGTGCTCATCACCTTTGTCAGCCCGTTCATCCAAGACACGGGCTACGGCAACCTGCAGGGCAAGATTGCCTTTGTCTGGGGCGCCGGGTCCATCATTGCCGCCACGTGGGCCTTTTTCGTGCTTCCCGAGCTCAAGGGCCGCACGCTCGAGGAGCTCGACGAGCTCTTCCAGAAGCGCATCAACGTCTTTGAGTTTGGCAAGTACCAGACCACTGGAGCTGGCGCAACCCTCGCCGTTATCGAGGGAATGGCCCACACCGTGGATGACAAGACTGCCGAGTTGGTTATTCAAGAGAAAGGACTGGACAGAAAGGAAGGGTCAATGTAAATGTACTGAGAGCATGCGTTATCAAGTCCGATTTCCAATGAATGTTGAATAGATATATACCTTTGCACAAGCACTCACCACATTCTCATCATAGAGTTCACGTGACCAGGTGCTATTCATGATTTATAATACTGCAACAGGCGAGTAGAACTAGGAAACGGGGCCGCTGGCTGGCATGCCGCATGGCTCACTGAGCGTCCAAGGTCTTGCAACAACAGATAGTCTGCTATGGCTTGAGATCTTGCTGTTGAGAGCAAAATTGGGTTACGGATGCAAATGCGGGCCCATCATCTCCCGTTTCCTACCCCAATGTCGCTTGTGGATGGCTCACTCGAGTTGCATGACAGGAAGATCGCTGCATGCTCCGTGCCACAAAATAACATTCAACATAGAGCTGTGGGGCTGCGTAGTGTAGTGTCATGTCGTACGCTTGTTTACTCGATTGTGAGACTAACAAATATCTTAATCTCGATTCTTCCAAGGTACACATGTGGGAACATCAAGTTGGTTTCATTACAATTTGACAGGACAATTTACTTCACAGGCAAGGGAGTTTTCGTTGTAGTAAGTAAATGTTCAAAACCCAATGAAGTATTTGGATATCATTCCACGGGCTATTCTCAGCTCTAATTTATATACAAAAAAAGAAGGAAATAGGGAACGCTTTATGCAAGTGGTAGGTTTTCTTCAGACGCTTTCTACACGTTCTTGTTGGCAAAACCAATCTGGGGAGTGGAAGAGCCGTCATCCTTGAAGACAACAAAGGCAGCCTTGAGCGCAATGTCACCAAAGATGGAGAAACCAATGTCAGTGTCGGGCTGGATACCACCGTAGCACGAAGTCTCGGCGGAGTCGACAGCAGCGTAGTTCATGTAGTCGCCGGGAATGGTGATGGTAGTGCCGCTAATCACAAAGTTGAAGTCGGGCAGGTCGGCATCGCAGTCAAAGAGGTATCCACCGTACGAGTTGGAGTACTGAGCACCGGAAACGGAGCTGTAGTATGACTCGCAAACATCCGCGGGGAGGAAGGCAAGAGTCGTACCAGTGTCAGCAATACCGGTAAGGGTGGTCGTCGTGGTCGATGCAGAGCCAGCGCGGGCCACCTTGTTGTCGCGGCCGAAAAGACCAGAGAGGGCCTCGGCGAGCTCGCCCAGGTCGCCACCGAAGCCAGAGTCGTCGCTACCAAAACCACCGCGGCCACCGTCAGAGCCGCCAGGACCGCCACCGAATCCGGAGCCGGGGCCAGAGCTAGATCCAGCCGAGCCGCTTGGGGACGAGGGGGAGGCGGAAGTAGAGGCCACATAGGATGCTGTCTTGCTCGATGTAGCCTGAGCTGCGGCAGAAGACGTGGCAGTGCCGCTGGTGCTGCCGCTGGAGCTGCTGTCACCAACCGACCAGCTGTCGGCAGTGAAACTCCAGAATCCATCGCTGGAGTCGACATCGGTGTAGGCAATTTCACCAGTGTAGAGCGAGTCGTCGATCCAGCCAAAGTTGTAGGTTCCGGGCTCGCCATTCTTTAGGTCAGCGGTCCAGAGGCTAGAGTCGAGAGATTCTCTGATGTTATCAAAGAAGGTCTTCTGGGCGGTGGGGGAGACAGTGTTCAGGGTGCTGAAGGCAAGACCGAGAAGACCATCGTTGTTCTGGTCCTCAGTGAACGAGTCAGAAACTGTCTCGGCAATCTCAACGGCCTGGGCGTCAAAAGAGACACCGCCAACGGAAACGACATCAGTGTAGACAGTTCCAGAGCTGGACGATCCATCACCATAGCTAATGTCCCAGGTCTCTCCGTCAAGTAGGGTCGAAGTGCTGCTGTCGTCGGGGGTGTAGATGCTCTGGCCAGAAACATCGCTGCTCTGAGTCTCGGACGAGAAGACCCAAAGGTCGGATGAACCAGAGTCAAAGTCAAGGTTCAAAACCTGTGCAGGAGTACCGATCGACACGGGAGTGAGGTATTCAATATCAGACTGCTCGGGAGTGGTGACAGCGGAACCGTTGGTCCGCTTGGAAATGGACAAGGCGAGTCTCTCAGACTTGAAGGCCTTGATAGTGGCAAGGAGGTCATCGGAGGGGGTCTTGCCGAACTTGAGCAGAGTCTTGGCCACGGCAGAAGGACCGTGGCGGACATGGTTCACGGCCCGCACCTGGTTGACAGTGAAGCCGGCCTTGCGGTGTCCGGGAAGAGAACTGGCGGGAGCGGCAGCGGCTCCAGCGGCCAAGGCGGCCGTCAGAAGAAGGGATGAAACCATGACTGTGACAGACGGGACGATCGTGGAGAAGGTTTGTTTGGATAGGTTGTTTAATGAGAGTGGAAGTGCCGGCACTCCCTGGCACTGGCGAGACTAGATATCAAAAAGGGCGAGGGAAGTCGACGAGAAGAGAAGAGGTCTGTGATAAGGAGCGATGACCTGATGGGTAATAAAAAAAAAGATACTCTCGACAGCAAATTTCAAAGAGTATAGAACTG
Source organism: Pestalotiopsis fici W106-1 (assembly GCF_000516985.1). Taxonomy (NCBI): domain Eukaryota; kingdom Fungi; phylum Ascomycota; class Sordariomycetes; order Amphisphaeriales; family Sporocadaceae; genus Pestalotiopsis; species Pestalotiopsis fici. The sequence goes on along the minus strand of NW_006917092.1, from coordinate 3,923,976 downwards.
AGAAGAACTGACGTAGAGGAATAGGCAGAGCGAAAAGAAAAGGAACCTACAAGCGGAGGCACGGCGGCCGAGGACTATTCATATGGATCGGCAGCATCACTTGGGCGCGCAATTGAACGGCGTGAAAAAAGCTTTGTTCACTGGCTGCATCGAGGAGGGCGTCTCCATTCTTCTCCATTCATTCCACCGTCAGTTACCAGGACGAGGATGAGGTTCCGGGCCAAAGAGGCGTGGCATGGGTAACGAGGGTGACCCGTCTTTTGGTGCAGACATGCAGGGTTCTGGTCGAGATGCATGGAGACGGACCAAGGCGTGCTAAGGTGTGGGAACTGATGAGTGGATGTGCTTTCTTGGTGTGCTTGGCAAGCTTGGTAAGGATCATAGTCAGCCGCCAGCGACCCTCTGCGTATCAATTTCGAATGCTGCTTGGGTCAAGTGGGAATAAGGAAAAGGAAAGAAGAAGAAAATCCCATCAAAATGAGCCTCCTGGATCTTCACGATCGCCGCAAATAGACGGGTGTCGTCAATTGATTGAGTGATCCCTGCTCGGCGGACATTAGCCTCGTTTCAAAAAGTGCGCAGCCCAGATTGTCGACCAATGCCAGCCATTGACTCGTGAAACACGCAGAACAGCAGTGGCGCGTCCACGCCTGTCAAGTTTGTTGCTGTGCAGATATAGGCCGTTCAATGTTGGTAAGGGGGCTTTGAACCTGGCATGCATCCCATCAATGCCATCATCGTCATCAGATGACCGAGCCATCTTGAGGAAGTGTTGGTAGAGCAGGCAAAGTGTATGGTAATGGAACTGAGTACATACAACCCCCTCCCCATTTGCGCCGAAATCCGCGGGCAGTGCGGGTCTGCCCACCTGCCACGCGGTATGCTGCCTCAGATTCTGACCATCTGGGAGGTTTGCGCAATCAATTTCGACAGACTTTTGCGACAAAATGGGCCTTTGAGGGTGAATTTCGAGAAAGAAAAAGACCCCGTTCGGGACTAGTATGGAGCCTGGCTGCGCAATTAAGGGGTGGGTTGCTGATTAAAGTTCGAGGACCAATGGATGTGCCGCGTTAGTATAATGGTGTTACCAAACTGGGACTCTTGGGCCTCTCTTTCTTTCTATGTCTCTTCCCTACTTACTTACTGTGCAGTAGCTCCCATGTACCTATTACTACAAGATTGCCGAGGGACACGTTAAGCAGACCGCAAAAGCACCAGTCAACCAGTCATGGTCATGTTCCGGGTCATCCCCCTCTGTTGCCAAGCCGGCACGAATCTCGCGAGCTCACAAGTCAAGCTTTGGCGCCTCATGTCGGCAGTAGAGGGCCAAGCTGAGATCTTTTTGTCTGCTGCTCGCTTCGTGATCCATTATCCCACATAAAAAGCGTTGCCGTTGATTAGTGACCCCGTATTGCCAAGACATGCAATTAATGTCTCTAAAAGAGATGCAGCATACACGAGCAAGCAGTTCCTGGTTTGCTCCATAATATAACATTACCACTTCACTCTGTCAACTTTTCCCCCTGAAAGCCAAATCCATTGCTTCTGCAGGGCACCAAAGGGTGCTTGCTCAGTGAGTGCAGCCGCCAAGCAATCCAAGCAAACCCAAGATGGCGGGAAAAATCTTGATTGACAACCTCGAGGATAGCTGACCGTTCGACAAGGCTAGCTTGCAAATACCGACTCGTAAACACCCGCCTGCCGCCTCAGGGCGTCAATTCGCCTTTCCGCTCCCGACGGTATAGTGCATATACTAAAGTCTAGCATCTTTGCACATCCTTATCACACAGGCCCCATTTATTTGTCCATCGAGTAAACTTTACTGTGCCTACTCTATCTCATTTGCTACTCTTTTTCATCCAGTCAAGATCTTAATTCGCGATCTCGAATCTCTAATGGTTGAATGATGCGACTCTTTGGTGCATGTGATAAAGTGCTGACGTCGGTTGAAACCAGGTGGGCAATATAGTCGAGCCATCTTTACCGACAATGCGTACGTGTTGACCGCCGGTTACTATTTCCGTCGAGAACCTCTACTAAAGCTGGCACATCTTTTTAGACAGAGGAAAGCCGAGCCACTGCTAGAAAGCCAGCAGGACAACACAAGTCATGAAATAATGCAACTAGAAAAAGAATTGCCGCTCGCCGAGCCACGATCCCGTCAACCCGTATCCCGTTTTTGGGTGACGATGAATGCCGTCGTACGCCCCCACATAAATCATGCGTTAAGCCAGGCGCCTAAGCGAAGCCATGTCCTTTGGCGCCCCGCACACCCAGCAAGCCACCCGAGCCCCCAGTCCAGTCTCGCCAGTTTGCCAGTGTCCAGCCTGATTCAAAGCACAAAGTTGCACAAAACGCAATCGCGTCACCAATTCGCGTCTCCGAACAAATCCGTTTTGGCTGGCGCACTCTAATCGCAACAGCAGTTTTTTCTACCTCCCCTCCTTTGGCGTTCCAGACCCCGTCGAACCAACCCCCCCTTGAGGAATCTCTGGCACCTCAGGACCCCTTGTAGTACGTACGCACACTACGATAGCAGAGCCTCAACGTGGGAACCCGAACCGCCCCACGCCACACTCGAATCAACCCCCAGACAAGGACGAGGGGGAGGGGGACCCAAGTCTCGGAACGAGCCTCTTCCCAATCCTTTTTCTTTCTTTTTGCTGTTCCCATATTCGGAACCCGGCAATAAAGAGGGAACCTGGGCCAAGCCCCCCCGGGCAGAGGAAGACAAGAACAATAAGCCAAGAAAGTCTTGGGATGTCGAACCAAAGACCTCACTCCGCCATGGGCGGCGCGGCCGGTTTGGCCGGAGGAGTCAGAGAAAAGACCTATTTTGAGTTGCAGAGGGAAGCCCTCATTGGCGAGATCGCCATGGTATGTTTGTCCGCTTCTCAATGCAGGCCATGACACATGGTTTTTGCATAGCTGGGGAGAGAATGCGGTGTAGGCTGATTAGTTGCGTCTTGTGTTTTTTCTCTTTGCAGAGCTTCGAACATGTTCTCGCCAACATCAATAAACTGAACCGAAACCTCGAGGCTGTGATTGCTGTATGTTCCTCCCTCCCAAACCTCCCACCCTTCAATTGCCCCCCGCCAAGGAAGCACATGGTGGCGGTCAGCTAGCACGAGAGCGACATCGTTATTCACATGACTCACCTTGACCGGACTGGACTGATTTGGCTGCTTACAGGTGGGAAATGAGTTCTCGTCTGTAGAGGCTCTGTGGTCCCAATTCGAGAATGTCATGGCCAAGGAACCTGAGGAAGAAGGGAACAAGACAGATGCTGGTGTCGAGGGCGACGGTGACAAGACGCCGAGAAAGGAAGACTAAAGAGTCCTTTGAAAGCACCGCCATGATATCCCTACTCTACTGATCAAGGCAACTAATTATCTAAGAATGGGAATAATTTGTCCCTTCGCAGCTTGACTTCATACAGCAAGCCGGGCGTCTCGGCCGTTCTGCCGTGCAAGTCATAAAGGCAGTTCAGATCGGTATATATAATCATGCCCGCACTGATGAGATATCACGAGCGGTAGATTGTGGTCTGAGCCTAATATGTATACAAGTACATATATATACATATACAGGGAAGAATGGTTTGAGAACAATGCAACGGCAGAGAGATCTGTTGGAGACAGTCACCAATATGCTTTCCCTCATTGCATGGCGTCTATATCCATAGTTTGAACCATCAAACCCAAGACAGCAATTCACGAAATTCACGAAATTCACGAAGCAACATTTGAAGATTGAGAAATGACGAAGAATGTGATTTATTTCCTATCCCGGGCGAAGATGCTTGACGTCAAAAGCAAAAGAAAAACAAGGCAAGGAGTCCCAACACCAGGCAATCAATACAACAAAAAGAAACGGGCCCCCTAGTACATGTAGTTTCCAGTAATGCAGGCTCCTGCTTTTGGCGCCTGCGATGGAAGAAATAAGAAATATGAAAGTAGGGACACTCTGTATATCCTGCTCCGATCCCTCCTCGCATTAAAATGCTGCACATACAATATGAATGAAAACTGTTCGTCAGCAGCCCCCGTCCAACTCATTATCGTAGACCCTCCTTGGGCGATCGCAGGATAGCACAAAAACGCCCGCTCATCAAGGTCTATATGCGAGACGAGATCCCGTCTTGACTCTCGCGGTCATAACGATATGACGAATGCTGGTGTGCTTCCTCGTAATATCTTCCCGGGGTCGTAAAACAAACAAAGGAACCGTGTGAGAAAAAAAAAATTCATGCTGAATAGGTCATTCAATACTGGGTATAACCATCCCCTGCCGTCCTCATGGTGTGGACTGATCCGTTCCTCATCATGACTGCTTCATCAATCGTTAATGAGAGCGCACATCTAGAGATGAATGCAGTTCCTCTTCTTCTTCTTAAAGGGTCGAATTTGGGAGACGCTGTTCTTCTTTTCGTGTGACGGTTTTGACGATGAGTTGTCAGCGGCGGCCATGGCTGCCTCGAGGTTGCGTCGGTCGTTACCAACAACGGTGATGATAGCCTGGTCGAAGATCTCGTCGACGCCCCTCATCTCCTTGCTGCTACATTCCATGTACTGGGCACCCATCTTCCTGGCAACGGCCATGCCCTGCTCAGCAGTAACTGGTGTGAGGCCTTGGGTCTTGAGCATCTCAATACAGGTCTTCTTGTGGCGCAGATCTGACTTCAACCCCACGAGAATGAGGGGCGTGTAGGGGCAAAAGTGGAGGACTTCTGGGTACCACTAATACGATAAGATGGTTAGTGCACTGAGCCTGAGCGTTTGGCTTTACGTAAAGACGCAAAGGCGGGGGGTTGGGAGGGAGGAGCTGAGTGCCTGGGCGTCAACAGCTCTTTTTCTCGGCTACGTACCTTGTCCATGACGTTTTCAAGCGAGTTGGGACAGTCAATCGCGAAACACACGAAGATCAGGTCTGTCTCTGGGTACGAGAGTGGTCGCAACCTGTCGTACTCTTCCTGACCGGCAGTATCCCACAGCGCAAGTTCTACGGTCTTACCGCTGGGGGGATGCGTTGGATATGTGATGTAGTTTTCAAAGACTGTTGGTACGTATTTCTATGAACAAGACAATTAGCATGCTGTTCTGGTTCTCGTAGTTCGCGGGTTGCGCGCATGTCGCGGTAGATCCCTGTCGCAAATCCTCGCAAAGGCGACCAACGGGGCTGGGCGCAAATGGGTTTTTTCTTCCCTCCTTGGAAGAGCGAAAAAGAAGAACTTACCTCTGGAAAGTAACCTTGGCTGTAGCTGATCAACAGACACGTCTTGCCGCAGCCGCCATCGCCGACAACGACAATCTTCTTGGAGTAGGCTGGTGCTTCTGTGGTGTGCGTCCCTGACGATTCTCTACCTGTCGAGCTGCTCATGACTGTGCTGACCGTGCCTTCGCTGGACCGCGTGTTGCGTTCCGATGTGCGCCCGCTCGTCGTCGGCCTGCGGGGAATGTCGTGCTTCTCATTATGGCCGTAGTAGGAATTGCGATTCTGATAGTACGCCATGGTTGGCGAGCGACAAGGGCTGGCTGATCGATGGATACAGATGCGAGCAATGGACGGAATGCGGTTGGCTCTGGCTTAGGCGTGGGATGGAGAGATATGCTTGTAAAATGGAGCTGGCCGCGTGTGTCGCAAAAGGTGTGTGTTCACCGCTTGGAATGGAGGTGAAACTCTGGCAGCAGGTGCAGGTCGCGTTGTGCCTTTTGGCGGATGGAAAGATAGATGTGTAGTATGGAAATTTTTCTTGTCCAAAATTTGATGGAATGATGGGAAAGGTTTGAAGCGGAAAAAAAGGGAAAGAAGATCGAGATCCCGTGTTTACAAAGGCAATATCAGTGGAATATGGATGCTTGCTTTCCCTCCTGCATCGTCTGTTCTGGTTGGCGGCCTGCTGTCATGCGTGAGCCTGTAGCGGTTGACCGGGTAACCCTTGTGTGGTTTGGCAGTCTGGAGCTTTCAGGTACCCATTCCACGTTGTCATTGATGGGCTTGAACTCGGTTGACCCCGCGTTGATTGGGTGCCCTAGCAGCTTACCTATGTAGAAACCGGCTGAAACCCCCGCCAACCACTGAGCTTACCTTGGGTTGCCTGGACCTTGCCCGGCAGTAGTACTCTCATAGTGTGTCCAATTTGCGCAAACTGGCCACAACACGTCCTCGCTCTATCCTATGGGGAAAGCCTTGGAATACGTAGTAAAAGCCCACTGTATTAGCGACCGATGCTGCCGAATCTATCTTGAGATGAATCTTGAAAATCTAAACGCTAACGGAAATGACATCGTTGATGAAAGTCCCCAGTAATCAAGGCACCAGGCCTCAACGCCTAGGTACCAGAGAATCCACCTGAAAACCAAGGTACCAGCCACCGAGAATTCAGTCATTTGGGTCATTTGGAGCCTAGAGGCCCCTCCACCAAGCATTCGCCAGCTGGCTCTGGGCGTGGGTACTACATAGGCTGAGCCTGCTGCAAACGGCAGTGCGAACACGCTGTACAGCAGCAAATGCCAGCTAGTGCCAGCCCAGACCCAAACTGAACCGTGCACGTGGACGCGCGCACCAGAAATCACGTCACGGAAAAATTACCTAAGGCACCAGAGAAAATTCTTTGCCCTCACCTAGCAGCGCGACCAGCCGCGAACCCTCGTCAGTCAGATCCACGCCGACCTAGCAACTTTTCCTGTTCGCGTCACTTCTAAGCCTTCTTTCTTCCATCATCACACACGACACCATCTTCACCGCCAACACTTGTCAAGATGGCCGATCATACTCCCTCCAAGTACATCACCCTTGTCTCAGCTGATGAGTTCGAGTTTGTTGTTCTACGCGAGGCAGCCATGATCAGCCCCATGATCAAGAGCATGTTGGAGATCCGGGGTAAGGACTGAATCCGTGCCTTGCTCCCTCAGGTTTGATGGTAGCTGAGTACGGATCCTCTGTAGGTTCCGGCACCCTCCTTGAGGCACAGACAGGCCGCTGCACCTTTCCAGAGATCAGGTAAGTCATTGGACATGGACGCGTCTTTCACTACAGGCGCGTGCAAGCACCCAAATCATCCCCTTGTTCGACGATGCAAAAAACACATGTTGCTTTCATCCTGGACAGACCCTGCCCTAGGCGTGGGACTGATTGACAGTCAACTACACTTGATCTGAGAACTCCCTGCAACCTCACCAACCTAGTCCGGCCAGTGCCACGACTTTTCAAATCTGACAAACTTCTTAGTGGTCAAGTCCTCGAGAAGGTCGTCGAGTACTTCCACTACTGGTACAAGAATCGCGACAGAGAGGACGTTCCTGACATGGACATTCCCGTCGAGCTCTGCCTTGAGCTTCTCATGGCTGCAGACTACCTGCAGCTCGACAGTAAGAACAACACCTAGCCCGTGTAGCACAAGGCGCGCTGGACCCAGCTCACATTTACCAAAGAACCCACGTAATTCTACGAGTGTATGAAGTATGACAGGCGTTTGGAGGATTTGCTTTGGGAATCAATACCATCATGAAGTTGGATCATGGCGTTTTGGAGTTCATCCACCTGGCACAACTCTGCAGAGTTCATGCATACAGGTCAAGGGCAGTACGCATCGCCGCAGAAATTCTGAGACCAGCGAGGACGCAAATACATCAGAATCTTATTTGGCAACCATTGACAATTTCCTGCCTATTGAGTAAGTATGGTCGCCATGTGCTGTGAACCAATCAAACCGCCAACCTGCATCACGCCCCCATCTTAGCATATGCGATCAACCCTCTTCTTCCATGGGTTAACTCGTCTATATCGGATGGAAGAAGGATACTGTCCCCCGTCACTCTGCGTCGCCTGCTTTCCCTATGGAGGCCATGCTTTTTAGGAGGGGATACATGTTCATTTAGGAAACTTGTAATAGCCAGCAATTCTTGTATCATGGCAGCTTTTGTTCAATTCAAGTGCAGTCCACCAAGATTTCCGTTCACATGAGCCGAATATACATCTTGATCATCTGCCCATTTGCAATGACTTGACTGCGGTTGTGACTAGATAGTGCTATGTTTCGAGCGCGAGCCGTATGTCATTGGCACTCTAGGGAAATGTCATGTCATGGTCGTAAGACGTGTCGATTGATGGGAATACCCAAAAAGTCACTGGTCGACCAGGACCATTCTCTCCATTGCCAAATATCCAAATCTTTGCAACTACAGAGCCGTCCATGGTTTGAGTCTCTGTTAATCATCTTTTTCGAATTAAGTTTGACAACTTGCGCGCGAAATTATCGTGGGTAAATTCTCGACAGGAGGCAAAGCTTATCAACAGTGTCTCGCATCTTTCCTTCCACCCCTCAAGCTTTTGTGGGTGCGGCGCCATCCTGCCAAAGGGTGCGACTAGCGGAGAGAGGCGCGAAAGAACAGAACTTAATCCCCCAACAGCCAATTTCTCTCATCTTTCCCCCCAATATTGATGAATAGTATCACTCCAGTGTCTCTTCTGAAATCGTTCCACTTCTTTTCCTTCTCAAATACTCTATCTCACGACTCACATTTGACTCAAGGTACCGCACGCGGCAGCCGCAAGAACCTGTCATCTTGTTGCTGTTTCCGGCTAGCGCTATCTGTGACCACCTATCACCGCCGCCGCTTTTGACGGGTCCGTCTCATCAATCAGCCGCATCTTATTCCCTTCCGTCTGGGCCCGGCACAAGTGCCACTTTCCTGTTGGGTCCACACACAAACAACCAGCGAACCGATCGTGGGACCCCTCCCAAGCATGTCGCGCGATTCGATGCTCGGTGGAGCAGCCGACCCGCAAGCTGGTGCCGGTCCAACTACTCGAAGGCATCGTCATCGTCAAGGGCCTTCGCGATCCTCTACTGCTAGAGCTTCCTCTGTCGCCAGGGCCCAGCTGGAGCCCAAGCTGGCCAGCCTACCAGATGAGTTATTGCGCCACATTTTTGAGTCTGTAGCCCTCATCTCGCGCCGGGATCTCTGTGCCGTGTCCTTGGTCAATAAGCTGTGGCACGAACTGGCCGACGAGATTCTCTACAAGAAGCTTCAGTTCAAGAACCCAGAGCAGCACCTCGTCTTTAGTCAGTCCTTGAGCCGCCGCATGCGCCGCGGTTCTGCGATCCAAGATGTCAGCCTCGAGTACCCCACACATGAGCTGTCGCATCTCAGACTCGACGGGCACATCCATGGCTCGCACTACCATCCGGCCAATTTTGAGGCGCTTTCCAGGACCATCAGCACCATGAGCAACCTCGAGAAGCTTGAAATCTCCGTCCCAGTAACGCTTCTCCATGGAATTGGGGCATTGTTCAATGGGCCTTTTGACCTAGCCTGCCTCAAGTCATGCACGCTCTTCTACCAGTGTCCGGACGACGCCTACTGGGACCTGCGCGAAAACATTCACATCTTTGCGCATCCAACGCTGGAAGCTCTCACCATTCGCCGCGCCAAGCTGGACTATCGGGGTTTTGACTTTATCGAGAAACCACACGAAACATCGCTGCATATCCTGCATCTCATCGAGTGCGACATCAGCGACGATGGTTTGTCGGATGTCCTCGAATTTCCCAAAGGACTAAAAGAATTTGTAATGACTCAGCTCGAGGAGCCAATGCCTGAACTAGAAGAGAGCTCCGACAATATGAGCGACTACATCATGGCTCTCAAATCCCAGGCACACTCCATGGAGAGCATAATCATCGACCACCCGACCTTGACAGGCAGGAAACCTGCAAGGATGAGGAATTTCGAGGTGCTCAAAACCCTTCATTTGAATTGGGACTACCAGTTGTTTGGCAAGTCGTCCAAGAAACCGAGGCTTCACTCGGCAGGACTTGCGCCCGAGCTCGAGACCCTACACTTTACACACCAGCTCGGCACAGATGAGGAAGTCACCGAGCTGTTCGAATACACACTGCAAATGGCGCAGCACACAAACAAGAAGCTGAAAACAGTCGTGGTCGTCGAAGGCGACCATGGCGTGCCGAAAGAAATTGTCGCTGCTTGCAAAGCCGGAGACATCAAGTTGGATATCATTGGGGCTTTTGATGATTACGAGGATGGCAATGGATTAGACACGGGGCCAGTCGCTGAAAAAAACACCAAATGGAGATAAGAATGGGGCTTAGACATGGTGCAGATCAAACAAGAGCCAAGACATAGAAGTTGGTGATACCATAACTCGGTCTCGAGGATCGGTAGAATGTGTCGGGTCACAGGAACAGGATGAAAACTCCAAGATATTATATTAAAAGTTGAGACGAGTACAGTCGATACAGCATCAGTACCCGGCAATGATACAGGATAGACGCTACAAGTAGACAAGTTTATATTTAACCCGGTCTCTTTATGGTGAAGTCGGTGATTTTTCCCTGGTTTATTTCTGCGTCTCATTTAACTCCCGGATGGCTCACCAGGTATTATTCTAAAGGAATTGATACGGTGAACTTTTGATTGGCACAGCCATAAAGCTGGATTCATGAGTAATGCACTTTTACGCATGCAATTTATGAAGCGTGTCGGTACAAATTCAGGTGGATGGGCGGATTGCACTAATGGCGCAGCACCCTAGCAACGACGCGGAACGGACCGTTTGCCTGCCTTGCACGTCAACTATTGCTCGACTTTACTCGGACGGCCTACGGAGTATTTGCAATAATCAAATCCTGAAGTGAGTTCCGGTTTGTGCCTGGTTTCGGTTATTGAGTTTCTGCTCGATGGCGCAAAGTATGGGAGAAGCCAAGACCCATGGCGACCTCGATAAGTGTGACATCAAGGACAATCCAAGCATAAGCGAGATAGAAGCACCGCAGCTGAAAAATGATATGAGAGTTGCAAGTGGAGAGCAACTTGGCAGCTGTGTATTTGGTTGGATGGACCGTCTATCGACACGTGGACCTCGCTGCAGCTAAACAAATCTTTTACCCAACCATCAAGGCAAACTTGTGGTAAAGGAAACTTGCTTCACTTCAGCTTTCATGCATGGGTCTTGATTTCGCTTTACTTAGGGTGCATGAAATACCGTAAGAACTCCACGCTTCAATAAGATTGATTTCTCTAGAACATTTCTCTAATCTATTCTATACGATCTGAAGCATTTTGGTGAATATTGTGGCCCTCGATATAAAGGAGAAAGCGATGCTCAGACATAGAATACGGTTCCTGCGAGGCATCGGCCCGCGAGCCTCTGTTGTGAGGCCACAAACACTACCCAAGCCAAATCAGCAAGCCCGCCTTTCGCATACAAACGGATCTAATGATCAAGAGCCGCATGAGATCGAGCGCCTGAAAAAGGCCATCATAGAGTCATTGACGCTTCACATCGCTGCTACGTACGTCTATCACTACATTAGCAAAATCAACAACCTCGTCACTCTTACACAAACAGATCTAATCGGAGTGAGGTCCGACAGTCAAGATGGACTTTGTTGTTGAAATGGCTCAAAATTTACTTCTGTCTCGCTGGTGCTGCTCACCTTGCCGCGAACTATGCCTATGAGCCACTCAGGGATCACGGTATCTTTGACAACGTTGTCGACCGGACTGTCTTCTGCGCGATTCCGCCAGATGTTCTCTCGTCTCGAATTGCCGCTGATGATGCTCCATACCAACCAATTACCCAAGACAACGAGATTCGACTTCTCATCCTCGAGCCAGGAGTTCCTGGGGACGAGATACGATGCTATTTAGTCAACGTTGATATATCCTGGGGAATCAGATACGAAGCTTTGTCGTACGCCTGGGGAGATGCCACAATTACTCGGGGATTGACCTGCTCTGGACGTGTCATGGAGGTACATGCTAGCCTTCACGATGCCTTGTCAGACTTGCGGCACCCAACACGTCGTCGACGGCTCTGGGTAGACGGTCTCTGCATCAACCAGGCCGACGAAGCTGAAAAGGGCCAGCAGGTTAAACTAATGGGGGACATTTACTCTCGAGCCCGTCAAGTACTCATCTACCTCGGCAAGTCGGACACCTCTGTTGAAGGGGCAATGCAGTTCATTCGCCGGCTCGATCGTGTATTCATGTTCACTTACTTTGGTAACTCGGAACCTGCCAAAGATACTCTCTTCAGATTGAAGAATCCCATCAACATGGAGGAGAAAGATTGGGAGCAGATCGTCCACCTGCTCCTCCGCCCTTGGTTTCGGCGCACCTGGGTTTTCCAAGAGACCGTCCTACCACAACATGGCCAGGTCATCTGTGGCGACCAGTCCATCCCTTGGGCACAACTCCAGAGATTTGTGATAGCCATGGGTCGGTACAATGCTCAGGTCAAGCCGATTCCTAACTACAAGTTGGTGGAAGATGCCGTCAATGGTGTGCTACTAGTAAAGTCAGCGCGACAGGTTCGCCACCCCAAGATTGCGATGCCCAATTTTTGGCCATACCCCCATCGCAGAGAAGGTGCACCAACACATCATGATGCCCAATGCGACCCCAAGCTCCTGGACTTGATCCTAGAGAGCCGCTCGTTCATGTGCACAGACCCTCGCGACAAAGTCTTTGGCATGCTTGGTGTAACCGGTCAGAACATACGAAGCGAGTACATAGACCCAAGATATGGATACTCCATGTCAGCAATGGATGTGTTTCGGAGATTTGTGCTCTGGGAAATCATTCACAATGGAAGCCTTCGGGTTCTTGGAAGCAGCTCAGACAAGGCTGGCAGCCAGGATAGGTCTCCATCTTGGGTCCCAGACTTTACCAGACTTGACAGTCATTATCTCCTGACTGGGAGAATCATAAGTGATCGACAGGACGCCAGTGCCTATGATAAAGCCCACTCCGACGTCCCTGAGCGATACGATGCCAGTGCAGGCTCGTCTGTACAGGCATGGACATCTGATCAAGAGACTGTGCTACATCTCAAGGGATTGATAGTCGATGCACTGCATACAGTTGGACAAAAGTCTGCAGATTTGCCAAATGAGGATTTTTCTCACAAGGGCTACGGCGGTCCCCTCAAGCTTCGACGTGAGTGGTATAATCGGCTACAAATCAACAAGGACATGATCAAAGAGGCGGTGGACATCTGGGTCGCAGCAATGAGAAGGCAGACCCAAGGACATGGCCCTTTTCATGATACTGAAGGAATCATGGCCCTTACAAGAGTTGCTGAACAACGTGGCGACGAATTCCGTACGCCCCCCAGCTGGCGACCGTTTTTGCAAACTTTAATCGGCGACCCAAGATCCGGTGGTACAGCTGGTGATGAATACGACATTGAACGGATTTGGTCGCTTGTGCGCCTGACCCTGCAAGGACCTCTCGTCCCTAGATGGTACCTGACCGAACGTGGTTATGGAGTCGACGGAATCCTCCCAATATTCCTATCCATGACCAAATCGCGGCGATTCGCAGGGACAGATATGGGGCTGATAGGCTATGTTCCCTTCAGGGCTCAAAAGGGTGACCTCGTCTGTATCTTGTATGGAGCTGATGTACCGTTCGTACTGAGGAAGTTGGCTGATGGCAGGTACTCACTTGTCGGGGAGTGCTATATGAACGGAATCATGTATGGCGAAGCGCTAGCAACGACGGACGCCAAGGATCAAGACGTCGTATTCACCATAGTCTAAGGAAGCTGGCTTTTGATGGAAAATGTATTCAAAATTGGGGATCGCCTCCATTGCACCATGCTGATGACGTGTATAGCTACCGTACATTACCTCCGCTGTGGAGATCAAAGGAATTAATAAAAATAAAAAATAAATATTATGAAAGGTTTTTATGTAAATAATTATTGTGTTAGTAATTAATTTAAGAATCTCTTTTATTTATAAATAAAGTATAAATAATTTTACGAGGTTCACGAGATTGCAGAATTGCATAAACGATGGCAGAAAGGGAATTAATTAAAGGATGCGATATAATAACTATTTATAAGCTTAAAAACTGCTAATTTCCTATTTATATAGCTATTTATAATAATAAAGCCGTAGGCACCCGGTTATAGCCGTTTTTAGATTTTTTTATAATTTTTTATTAATTATAGGTATTAATAGGCCTTAGCGCCTTTCGTTAATACGCTTTTTCGCTAAGCCGCTAAAATTATTCGTAGATTTTTAGGCTTAATAAATTAATAAACCTTTAATATTTATTTTTATTAAATAGCTTCGTAAATCCGTCGGCTAAATTTAGGTTTATTAGTGCTTATTTTATTTTAATTTTGCCTTTTATAACTTTATTACGAATAGCGTATATATATAGCTTTAAATGCTTTTTTTTTATTATATTTATAAATTCGGCTTATTTTTTAGCCTTAATATTATTTTTAAATAGCGTAATCGGATTTTTCGGCATTAATTTAAATTTAATTAAAAAATTTCGAATTTATATAATTTTATTTATAGCCTTTAAAATAGCTATATATTTTATTATTATAAATGCTTTCGTTATAAATAATTATTTATATAATCGCTATAAAATTAATTTTTTATTTATAAAAAATATATAGCCGGTAATTAATTTTAATTTTTTTAAATTTAAAACGTAGCTAAAATTTATAACCCTAAATAGTTTTAATTTATTATATTATTTATATAAATATATAATTTTATTTATTTTTAAGCTATAATATTTAATCGCTTTTTTAATATTCGTTTTTAAATATCGTAGCATTTTTTTAATTTTTGCTAATATGCTTATAAAAGATTTGCTATAAATCTAGCCTATATAAATATTATAAATGCCGTATTTACTTTTAATATATAAAACGAAAAATTAAATTTGCTAATTATTAACGTATAATTATAAATTTTTTTAATTATAGCCTTATTTTCGTTTAAATAAATTTCGTATAATATTTCCAGATTTATCGGGTTTATTACTTTTTTTTTAAATTTTATAAAATTATAAAAATTAAATATTTTATTAAAATATTATTCGACGTTAATTTTAATATTTTTAATAGGATTATTACGCCGGATTTTTATACCGAGGAATTATTTTATATTTCCTAAATTTTTTAGCTCGATTTTAATTTTAAATAAACCGACGAAATTTTTAAAACGCTTTTTATTTAGCCTAAATAATAAAAAATTATTTATATATATTGCTATAATATCCTTAATTTATAAATTATAAAATACCGCGTTATTAAATATAAAAAAAATAAATTTATGCTTTTTTATTAGCGATTTCGCCTTACGTTATTATTTAATAACTATTTACTTTAGCCTATATAACGGGTTTAAAATCCGGATAATTTTTTTTAAATAGCCTTTTTTACGCGCTAGCTTTGTAGATTATTCGAAAAATTATAATAAACCGAAAAATTATTTTATATAAATTTTTTTATATAAATTATTATTAAAAAATATAAATATAAAATTAATTTATAAAATAAACTAGCTTTTTAAAGCAGTAAAAGCTATTAATATTTTTTATAAAGCGGCTTTTATTATAATTGCGATTATTTCGCTATAATTAATATTTAGGCGTTATATAAATTTACGCGTTATAATACGCGCTTTATATTTTTTAAGCGTGCCGTTATTATTAAATTTTTTTAGCATTTATTTATTATTAATAAAATAATTATAATCGGCTTTATTTTTTTATATAAATTAAAAAGTATTTTTTTATATATTTTTAAAAATTTTTAATAAATCGCCTTTTATTATTAATTTTTTTAGCTTAATTATAGCTTTTTTAAATATAAAATCTTTTAATAAATTTATTTTTAATATTTCGTATAGCTCGTTTTTTTATATATAGCTATAAAGCTAAATAGCTAATTTTCGCTTTTATTAAAATTCGCCGCCGTAAAAAAATTTTAAAAACGGGAGCGCTTATTTTTATTTTTACCGTTATCGCTATCGCTTTTTTTAATACGGCTAAAGCTAAAGCTTAATTTGCGAAATTTATTAGCCGAAAAATCGTAAAGGTTAAATTCGTTAATTTTATTAATTTTATACGCTTTTTTAAAAAAAAAACGCAAACGTATATTTTATTAATTTGCGAAATTTACTACGCTAATCGAAAAAAAAAATTAAAAATTTACCCTTTTGCTAAAAGGTATAATAAATAAAATCGTTATTTTTAAGGGCTTTAAATATTTAAGCTTAATATACGTCGGTTTTTTTTTTAAAGCAGCCGCGTTTTTATTTAATAAGGCCGTTTTTAAAATCGGTAATATTTTTAAAAATAACGTTATAATTAAAATCCCGGACCTAGCCTTTTATAAGTTTAAGTTTATGCCGTAATCGTTGCTATATATATTATAACAAGGATTTTATTACGTTAGCCGGATTAGGCGCGCTTTTTACGTCTTTTAAATATTTATAAAAAATAACGTATAAAATAATTAAAATACGATTATTTTTAATTAATTATATTATATAGTTATTATTTTTTTAATAATTAAAAAATAAAGCTTTTACCCCGTTTAAATATAGCTTTTTATTATGCGTTTTTTCGTTCCGATCGATATACGCTATATAACGGCTGTTAAAAATTAATAATTTTAAATTATTAGGTTAATATAAACGCGTTTTTTTATAAGCTTTATTTTATTTTAATATATTTTATAAAAGGTAAAATTTTTAATTATAAATTAGCTTATACGATTAATTATATAGCATATTATTAAAAAAACGTAATTTTAAAAATAAATAGGAATTTTTATTTAAATAATTATAGCTTTTGCCTTATTTTAAAAGAATTTAATCCCTTTTTCGGTAATACCGTTTTAATATTAATTATATATAAACGATAAAATTTTTTTAATTTTTTTAATATCGCATTTTTTCGTAAATTCCTTAAACGCAAACTTTTTCCTTTATTAATTTTAATAATCTTTAATTTAACCCGTAATCCGTTTATATTTAAAGCTTATATTTATAAGCGCGCTAAAATTTTATTAACGTAAGCAAATAATATAAATTATATTTTATTTTTAGTTCGATAAAATATAAATGTTTTTTTTATTTTTATTATTTATAATTAAGCTAAAATAACTTTTATTTTTAATAATTACCGGCTTAATTAATCCGAAATTATATTAAATAATTTTATTTACCGCGTTAATTCTTTTTACGGTTATTAAAAAGGCGTTTTTAACGTTTTCGCCTAATTATATGCTAAATAAAGTAATTACGTTATTTACCTAGCTTTAAAACCGATTTTAGTCGTTTGTTAAATAATTTATCGCAGCTTTTCGGCGCTTAAATAATATAAACGGCGATATTAAAAAATAAGCTATTAAATTAAGCGCTTTATTAATTTAATATCGTTAAATATATTATTAATTTTAAATATTATTTTAATTAGTTTTTTAATTTTATTATTACCGATTTTAGGCGCTTTATACCGTTAAAAGTTTTATTACGAATTAATTAGCGCTATTATTAAACGTATTTAAAATTTTAATTTTCCGAACCGTTATAAATAAAAGCTACGTTTAAAAATATTAAAAAAAATTATTATTTTATTATTTTTATTTATTAGGCTATTTTTATAAATAAAATTTTCCGTTAAATATTAACGTTCGCTTAATATAATTTTTACGGAAAAATCTTTAATATAAAAAGTTTTTAATATATTTACGATTACCTTTTATTTTTTTTATTAGAAATTTTTTGCTAAATCCGATTTATTAAATATAAATTAATCTTTTATTTATATTAACCCTAAATTTCTTCCGTATAAAATTTATTATAATGCTTTTTTTTAAAATTATTTGCGTTAAAAATAATATTAATATTTAATTTAATATTAAATAATAATAGGCGTTTAATACCTTTTATATAATATATTAAATTTATATAAATGCTAAAATCGAAAAAGGAAATTAAAAAGCTAGGCAAAAAATTATAAATTACGCTTATATTATTATTAAAAATAATAAGTAATATTATAATATTTTTAACGTTATTATTAAGCGGCTAAAGGGAATTATTATTTTTTAATTACGAGTTTTTATTAATTAAAAATTAATTATATTCCTATTATATTTATATTTAAATTTATATATTATTTCGTTTTACGATAACGGCTATATTATAACCGGATTTTTTATTATAATCCTTTAATCCCGGGATTAATTTATTATTATTTTATAATTTTTTTAACGTTATATTATTCGCGTTATTATTTTTTTGTTTTTTTTTAGCTTAAGATAATTTTTGGCGATATGCTTATATTTATTATAATTATAGCAAAAAAGGCTTTTTTCCTTATTAAATCTGGGCTTACGCTTTTTTTTATTGCCTTTACCGTTATTTTTACCGTTATTATTATTATTATTATTAATATTATAGGAGTTAGCATTTTTATTGCTATTACCGTTATTATTATTATTATTACGGCGCCTTTTTTTGCTCCCGATTTTGCTTTTATACTCGTCGATAAAATTTAAACTAAGCTTTATTATAATTATTTTTATATATAAAAAAATAGCGTTAATACCTTTTATTTATATATAGGCATTTTTTTATAGCTATTAATAAATATTATAATTTGCTATTATTAATTTATTTTTATTTTAACGTTTTTATATTATTTAATTAAATGCATAAAGCTAATAATATAAAATACGGGATTTTTTTTATTATATATAAATTTGCTAAGCTTTTGCTATAACGCTTTTTAACAGGCTTTATTTATATTAATATAAGTGCGATTAAATATTTTAAATATTTTCGTTTTTTTTCGAGGCCTTTAATAAAATTAATAGCGTTACGCTTATTAGTCTTTTAAATATATTTAGCGATATATAGCTTATTTATTATAATAAGCTTTAGGGACCTATTATTTACGAAACCGATTAATTTAAAAATAATTATAAATATATTTTTTTATATAGCTTAATTATTTAGGCCCTTTAGGTAATATTTTTTATTAAAGGAAAAATCGAAATGCTTTTAATTTAATATATAGCTAATAATTATATTTATAATAAACGTTATTATAATTAATTAACGCGATATAGCTTTACGTACGCCTTTTTTATTTAAATTATTTTTAAAAAAGGAAAAAAACGATAATAAGTTATTTTTTATTAGCATTTTGCCTTTAGCGCAAATTTTATTACGGAGCGTTTTTTAGCAATAGCGTTTATTTTTTAATTTATTTAATAAATTATTACGCTAATTAAAAATAAATTAATTATATTTTTTCCGTAATTTTTTTATAAATTTAAATCGCCGGATTAAAAGCTTATTATTTAAGGTATTTAAAAATTTAATAATACGGATAAATTTATTTTTACCGTTATATTAACGGTTATTTTTTTTTATTATTTAAATAAAATAATTTAGGATTATTATTATTTATTACGTTTTACGCTTTTTATTTATTCTTTTTAAATTTTTGCCTATTTTTATTTTATTTATTAATAGCTTTTTTTTTTAGCTTAAGCTTATTACGTTAATATATAACTTCGAGGTTTTTATAATTAATTTTTATATTTTTTAAATTAGCCGTTTATATAGCGATAATATCGTTTTTTATTTTATTAAATGCTAATATAACGCAAAAAAGCTTTTTTAAATTGCTTTTAATTACCTTTAAAAAATTAATACTTATAATATTTTCGTCGGACTGCTTAATATTAGCTTCGTTATTAGGTTTAGCGGTAATAGGTTTTGCGGGAATATTATTATTAATTAGGTTTTATTTTTATACCGGATTTTAATTTGCTATAAAATCTGCTATTATGCTATTTGCTTTAATACTTATTAAATATTAAAGGTACGGAGGACTTTTTAACGTTAAAATATTATTATTATATAAATAATTTTACGAGGTTTACGAAATTATAAAATTATATAAACGATAGCAAAAAGGGAATTAATTAAAAAATGCGATATAATAATTATTTATAAGCCTAAAAACTGCTAATTTCCCGTTTATATAGCTATTTACGGTAATAAAGCCGTAAGCACCCGGCTATAGCCGTTTTTGGACTTTTCCACGATCCTTTATTAACTATAGGCACCAGCAGGCCCCAGCGCCCTCCGCCAATATAAAGCATTTAATACGCTTTAATGATTATACTTATAATATTATTATAACGATGTCCCATATAGGCACTGCGCCGCAGTGCCGTACCGCCACAGCTGGATATAGCTAGCGCAGCACAGCTGCACTGGATTCTTGCTTTAGCAAAAATCAGTCTCTATAGCAATATATGGTGTACTGAATATTACCTGACGTTCCATTGGTAGTCTGTTACAATAAATAAGGGCGCGGCACGGGTATATCGCCTTGCGTGTTTTACGGTGCCGTCTGACACGTATTGCCGGGATTTGAGTGTGCTACTTTATCTACTTGTTAACCCCGGTCTACAAAGCCACATGCGCCGACCCTTAGAATATATCGAGAAAGTTTCATTTCCCCATTTCTGTTCTTTTCCCTTCTCCATATTGTATTGTTACCCCCATCCGGCCGTTCGACAGCCCACACAGACTTTTGCGCCAGAAGCGAGCATAGAGCCTCAAGGATGACGTCTCCTCTCCGGTCCTGGTCCCAGCTCCGATATGATGATGTGCACGTCACTTTCTCCCCAGTGGCTCAATGCCTCTCCTGGCAGTACGAAGGCAGCTTTCCCAGCGCTGTCTACGTTATGAAGGTATCCGGCAACGCAAAAGAGCTCGAGCCCCTATTTCAACCCAGTGGGACTTCTGCTGCCGAAGGAGACGGCACGTGGCACGCCGTTGCGCATGAACCCGTGACCCAACCCCCCGTTTCCTCGCTCCGCGCCGCGATCGAGGACCTGGACCAGTGGGAGTCGGACTGGCTGTTTTGGCACTGTTACGGGTGCACCCGATTTTCGGCACCGGATATACAATTGATCCGGTGCCTAAATAGGTTATAATAGAATTTGCGTATAGGAAATAGCTTCCTTTTATTTAAGCTAATTTATAAACTATATTTAGTTATAACTGCGTAATTATACGCATTTAATAAGCTTATTATATATAAATTAGCTTTTTTTTTGCAATTTTATATAAATTAATAGGGTGTTTATAAAGTTTTTAGTGCTATTTCCTATTTTTAATAACGTAATATCCGAAAATTTTAATAAATACGAAATCGCTTTAAAATTTCCCTTTTTCGATAACCTTTTGCTTTTCCTTTTAATATACGATATTATAAAAAATTCCGACCCCGAAAATGCGGCTTAAGCCTTTTATAATAGCGCTTTTAATTATTATAAGGCCGCTAAATGGCCTTTTTAGGATAAAAAAACAAAATCTTTTAAGCTTTTTTTTATTATAGCGAAAATAAAAATAATAAAAAACCGTTATTTATTAGGTAATAAATAGCTTATTTGCTTTAATTTTATAATAGCCTTTTTAAAAAATAAACGCTTTTACGTAGTATAATAATTTATTAATATTAATCCTAAATAGCTTAAATAGGAAACGTTTTTTAAAAAAATCGAAAATTAATTTATTAATAAAAAAGCTAAATAAATCGCGGGTAATCGCTTAATTCGGATAAAATAAAAGGAAAATTAAAAGTTTTCCGATTTTTTAAATAATTTTAAATATTAGCTCGGTTTTAATAAAAGATTAAATTAGGTAAACGTAATTAAAATTATTATTTTTAATTTTGCTATTAATTAAAACTTAAAAAACCGCTTAGTTATTTTCGATTTATTTAACGATAATTACGATTAATAATTAAATATAATTAAAAAAAATAGCTAATTGCCTAAATATTTTATAAAAAAATAAGCATAAAAAAGCTAAAAATATAAAAATTTAGTTTTTAAAAAAAAGCCAGAGCTATTTCGTTTTATTTTACTTTTTTTCGGAAAACCTTACGGAATCGAATAAACGCTAAAAGGGATATTATTATAAAAGAAATTAATAAATTCGATTTATAATAATTTATTATTACCGTTATTAATATTATAAACGTAATATAAATAGGCAAAAAGGCGTCGGGGAATAAATAAAAACCTTAAGCTTTTTAGCGTAGCGAATAAAAAATTTAGTTTTTCCGAAAAAAGAAATTATGCTTTAAATATAAATAATTTAAATATTTTTATTGGAAATATATTATTTACGGCCTTTTTATTAATTTTAACCCCCGAGTTAGCTACGCCGAGGTTATTTCGGACTTTAAAGAGGATAAAAAACCGTTGGAAAATGCTTAAGTTTTAAGGAAAATCGCCCTTAAAGCTTAAAAAAAAACCTATAATTATTATTTTAAATATCCTAAATAATATATATATTATCCTTTTTTTAATAAATATATTTATTAATAATTTATTTTATTATAACGCGTTTATCGATAATAAATGCTTTTATTATTTTATTTTTAATAAGTTTTTTATAATTAAAAAGAAATTTAAACGTATTTAAATTCGGAATAAAAAACTCCGGCTCGCTAAAAACGATAAAAAACGTCGATATATTCGAGAAATCGCTATTTGCTAAATAAATATTAACGGACGGAAAAAAAAAATAATAGGGTACGTCGTCCCTAACTTAATTTATAATATTATATTAAAAAAACCCTAAATGGAAAGTAACGACGTAATATATTTATTTAAAAAAAATACTTAAATTTAGCATTAAAAAATACGGTTTTTTTATCCGTAAAAAAGGCTAATACGAAAATAAAGCACCCGAATTAATAAAAAATAAAACGCAATATATAAAAAATATATAAATAATTATAAATACTATTTACGCAACGGAAATACGTAAAACGCGTAAGAACTCTAAAAAAAATAATTAGAATTATTTAAATTTTTGCCGTTATAATAATAAATATTAATCGAGCGCTAAAAATTAAAGGAAAAACGACTTTTTTTAAAATAACCGATACGTTATTTTTTTAGCTTAAATATTATACTTTTTTATTTATAAATAACGAATAAACGGAGCTTTTACCTTATCGACCCGGAGTAAATTATACGATTATTTTATTTAAAAATAAATAAGGTAAAATTCGCGAAATTTTATAAGGCCTTTTATACGGTATATTTAAAAATAAATTATTTGTTTTTAGGAAAATATTTATTAATTACCTAAATAAAAATTAAATTAAAGCTAGTAATTTTCCCGGAGGAGCCTTTGTATTTTTTATAAAAAAACCCGGAAAAAGTTTTCGTTTTTGCGTAAATTACCGAGCTTTAAACGCTATTATAAAAAAGGATTGCTATTTTTTTCTTTTTATTAGGGAAATTTTACGCTTTTTTTAAAAGCTAAATAGTTTATTAAAATTAATATTAAGGCCGCTTTTTATAAAATAAGGATTAAAAAAAATAAATAAAAAACCGCTTTTTGTATTCGCTTTAGCTTATTCGAATAGCTAGTAATATTTTTCGGATTAACGGGAGCCCTAGCTATTTTTTAAAGGTTTATTAATATTATATTATAAAAATACTTAAACGACTTTTGCTTTATTTATTTAAACGACGTTTTAATTTATTTTAACGGCGATTACGCAAATTATATATTAAAAATAAATAAAATTTTTATTAAATTAAATAAAGCTAAACTTTATTTCGATTTTAAAAAATACGAATTCGCTATTATTTAAATTAAATATTTAAAATTTATTATTTATATTAGAAAAAAAATTAAAATTAACCTTAAAAAGGTAAAGGTTATTAAAAAATAAAAGGCTTTTATTAGCGTAAAAAGAATTCGTAATTTTATAAGCTTTATAAATTTTTATAAAGAGTTTATCTTTTAATTTAATAACGTTATAGGATTTTTATTGGCCTTATTTAAAAAATCAGTATTTTAAAAATAAAAGTTAGCTAAAAAATATAGCTTCGAAATTTTTAAAAAGCTTTTTATTATTATATTTATTTTAGCGATATAAAATAAGGAGCGTAAAACGGTAATCGAATACGATTATTTTAGCTAGGCTTTAAAAAGAGCCTTTTTATAAATCGATAATAAGGGAAAATTATATTTTATAGCCTTTTTTTTTAAACGATTAAATTTAGCCGAAATTAATTACGAAATTTATAATAAAAAGCTGCTTATAATCGTTTGCTGCCTAAAAAAATAAAAAAAAAACTAAAAAGCTTAGCTAAACTTTTTAAAATTTTTATAAATTATAAAAATTTATAATATTTTATTACTAAAAAAAATTTAACTAAAAAATAAGCTTAATAATTTTTAATTTTATCCGAGTTTAATTTTTAATTATAATTCCGTGCAAAAAGGAAAAGCGGCAAATTTAATGCTTTTAGCCGTTTAAAGCAAAACCTCCCTAAAGGGGTCGATAACCCGAAATTAAAATTTCGCCGTTTATAGTTTATTAAAAACGAATGGCTTTTATTTATTATTATATTTTCCGAAAATACCAAATATATTTAAATATTAATTTATATAATGTTTTTATATTTTAAGCCTATAAAATAAAAATTACTAAATATAAAATAAAGCTATCAAATCCCTAAAAATAAAGATTTATTTCCTAAAGCTAAGCTATAATTATTTTAAGATAAAGCTATAATATAAAATATTAATTTTATTAATTTATATTTTGCAATATAATTAAAAGCGCGTATATTTCCGCCCGGGTTATTTAAAAAAAAGTATAATATTAGGATATTAATTGCGGAATATAAATTAGATTTTAAAAGCGCCTTTTTATTCCGAAAAAAATTATTTATCCTAAATTAGGAATTTTTTTAGATTGCATTTATATAAAAAATCTATAATTTATTTATTACTGGCTATTTAAAAAGGGATAATATTTTTGCGATAATATTAAGGCATTTTTATTAGCTAGGAATATTTAAAATAATACGGAGATTTTATGCTAATTACGATATTTATAAGCGTTTTAAAATTTAGCGCAAAAAAAAAAGCGGCCTTTTAGCTTTTTTTTTTATATTAAACCGGTTTTATTTAGAATTTTTTATCGATTTTATAATAAAGCTTTTTATAAAAAAAACCTTTATTTTATAATAATAATTATAAATCGCCTAGCAAAAATAATTATAATAAAAAGCATAAATATTATAAAAGCGCCTAATTACGCCCGGCGTTTTATTAATTATTATTAAAAAATTTTACGGTTTCCTTTAAGTTATTATTTTTAATAAAAAATTAAATTAAATAAGCGATTTTTAGATTTATTTATGTAAAATCGTAAATATTAAAAAAAAAATTATTTATAGCCTTTTACCTAGAAATTAACGGTTTAATTAAGCGTATAAATTAAAAGATTTAATTATATTTTAAAATTTTTATTTTATACGCTTTATCACAATCCACGGAATTAAGGGCGATGCATTAACGTAAGGGGTATTAAATAAATTTAATTATAAACGAAATTTATAAAATAAGTGGTTACGGTATTACTAGATAAATATTAGTATTTGGGTATATAGATTTATTAAAAGAGTTAGGCTAGCTAATATAGCATAAGGCTGTTAGCCGTAATTATCCCTTTTTTGTAGGGTAAAAAATTTTCGTTTTCGAATTCGCCGGATTGCCTAAATCGGTATTCGAACTTAAATCCTATATAGCATTTTTAAGGGTGTTCCCGATAAAAAAGCTATATTTTTGTATTTATATTATTATTGCGCTATTATGCCTAGATCGTTAAGGTAGTGTTTTATTAAAAATTTCCGGTTTATTAGTTTTTATTTACGTTTTTAATTTAATCTTTTTATTTATTTTTTTTATTTTTTTTTACCGGGTAAAACTTTTTTTTAGCGTTTTATTGCTATTGCTGGCTATTCCTTTTTTGTGGTTTATCGTTATTTTTATAATTTTTATCGAATCGATCTTTTATAGCGGCTATAAATTATTTTTGCAGGTGTTTTAGGGGTCCGGGGGCGGTCGGATTTTTATTATAGAATATTCGGATTTTATTAGCGGAATTTTTAAAATACGAGGCTAGGTATTATTTTTTATTATTATCTTAATTTTTTTATTTTATTTTATATTATAGTTTTTTATAATAAATTTTGGATATTAATATTTTTTTTTTTATATTTTATATTTTTTGGGAGGTTCGGGTTAATTATTTTTTTATCGGGACGCGCCGGTTTTTATTTAGGGAGCGGGTTATTTAGGTATTTTTTTAGTTTATCGGCTGGGAATTTTTTGCTTTTTTTTAAGAGTTAGGAAGCTTTAAGATATATGAATAGCCTTTTATCCGTTCGATTTTATAAAAATAATAAGTTATAGGATAGTTTAATTTATTATTAGGCCGGTTGCTTATTTATCCCGAATTTTTTAAAATATAAACTTTATCGCTTATTCCGAAATTAGGCTTTTTTTGTGCTTATTTGCCTTTTTCGATATTCGTTTTTGCGATTTAATAATAATATAGCGCGTTATAATTATATAATTTTATATTTTAGCGACGATTTTTTGCGCTTATTTCTTATTAAGTCGTTTGCGCGTTAAAAGGGCGTTTAGATTTTTGGTTTTAGCTTTTTAGTCGATTAGGAGGTTTATTAGGTAGCTTATAAGAATTTTTTTTAGTAATAACCTTATAAAATCGTATAGTAATAATATTTAAATGGCGTTTATAACTGGTAAAGCGTCCGATTAATTATTTTAGTAATAGTTAATATATGGCCGTAATTTTTAATTAAGGTATTTATTTATAATTTTTACCTAACCGACGTGATGTTTTATAACGGTTAAGTGGATTTTAAATTTTAATATTTTTAATAATTTATCCGTAAAATCGGTAATAAATTAAAGGCTTTTATTAATATAAAGATCCTAGGGAACGCTTATTTAACGGTACGGGCCGTAATAGTATATTCGGGCTGTGTTACGAGCTATAGCGTTTATATAATAAGGCGTCGATTAAGGGATTTTATTGAGGTAATTAATAATTATTAAAACGTTATCGTATTTTTTTTTATTTTTCGGATAACTTTTAAAGTTTATAATTAGCGATTAATAGGTCTGTAGTAAAATCGGCATAAGATATAGTAATTTTGGAGTTTTATTTTTAGGAACTTTAAACGTTTAGCAAGGGTAATTTTTTACGTAAGTATTATAATAAGAATTTATTTTCGGCTATTAATATTTTATAGTTATTAGTTTTTTGGTTTTTATTTTTCCCGGGTATCCGGTAGCTAGTTTGCAGTATGCCTTTGCGATAACCTTGGTATAAAGGTAATATTTTTTAAATTAGTGTAAGATTATTAATTTATTTTAATAATATAGGTATCGGTTTCCTAAAAGGGATTATCGCTCGTTGGTGGCTTTTTTTATTTTTTATTGGTATTCGTTAAGCTTTAGGTTATAAATATTGGCTTTAAGTAGTTTATTTATTAGCTTAAATTTTGATTTATCGGGTAGGTTTTTTTGTTTTTTTAGAATAAATAAGTTAGCGAGGGATTAGTTTATATTTAAAAAATAAAGCTTAATAATTTCGTTTAAGGATAATATTTCGGATTTATTTATTAGCTTAAATAGTGTTATTTGGCGTTATATTTTTTTTTGGCTTTTTGCGTACGTAACTCCTTTGATTTCCGAAATAGCGTATTAGCTAAAACGTTTTTTTTACCTGGCTTATATATAATAATAAAGTTATATTAAGAGAGTATTTTTGCTTATCCGGCCTAGCGAAGGTTTAATTATTTTTTGGTATTAAAGTAAATTAATAGCTTGTAATTAATAACGATAAAAAAGGGTTTTTTGTTTTTTAGGCCTATTAATTCCGGACGCTAATATTGTAAAGCGTAAATTATTACTAATAATTTTCGATTATAGATTTTATAATTTATTTTAGCATTTTATAAGGTTTTTAAATAAAACGCGACGGGATGCTAGTTTTTTTTTATAGCGCTATTATAATAACGTATTACAAATATGCACCCTTGCATAAAAACAAATAAATATATTGGCGCTTAAGGAAAAAAGGAAAGGGCTTAGCACCAAAAGCCGGGAATAGGTCAAAATAGGAACCACCATCCTTAACAGCTGCTAGCCAGCTATCGATAAAATTATAATTTTAGTAATAATCCAGACGGTTAAATTATTAAAATTACTAAATTCTATCGATTTTAGGATTATAAAATCGGCTTAGTATTATAATTTAAAAAATATTAATAAAAGAATAAATAAATATATATTATAGGAAGATTTTTTATATAAATAATTATTATTTTAATAATTAATTTAAGCATTTATTTTACTTATAAATAAAATATTTAATACGCTTTAACGACTATATTTATAAATTAATTTAATTACCTTTATTTTTAAATATTTATTACTTAATACTTTTTTTCGAGATTACCGTTCCCTATTAATATAAACCCTAATACCTTTTATATTTTAAATTTATTTTAAAAACCCGTAATATAATTATTATATTTTAATTATTTTTATTTAGGTATATTACCTTTAAAAAAAACCTTAAATAATATTTAGCAAAATATCGTTAACCGGAAAAACTCCTTTTTCTTTATTTAAATATTTTTAGCGTTCGCTCGCGTAAAAAATAGAAAAAAATAATTTCGAATTAACCAAAAACTAATATTTAAAATTAATTAAAAAAATCCGCGTATTTAAAAAAAAGGAAATTACCTCCTTTATACGCAAAACCTAAATAGGATAAATTATATAAAAATTGCAAAATTTCAATAATATTATAGCTAAGGCAGCTAATATTATTTTTACCTTAATTTATTCCGAAAAGCTTAAGCTTAATATATTAGCGGCTTTTAATAATACCTTTGGATTATTCCGAGGATTTTTAGCCTAAATCCGAGCCTATTAAACTTTTTACGGTAATTAATTTATAATAAAAAAATAAAAAATATTTTATATTGCGTTTTATTTTAAAAAATAAGCATTTATTTAATTCGAACTTTACCTTTTAAATATAATTAAGCACGAATAGCAAATAAAATTATATAAAGCGAAAACTTAAAATATTTTCTAAAATTATATAAAATTCGAAGCGGCGCTTTGATCCTTATTCTAGGATCCGGACGAAAAACGATAAACTAAAAGGGAATTTAAAAACCTTAAATAGAAAAGATCCGTATTTAATTATACGGCAGATTTTAAACGCATTATCGTTAAAATAGAATATACCGACAATATTAGGATTATATTATATTATCGAAAATTTAAGGATAGTATTAAAAACGAACTTAGCAAAATCTTTAAACTATTAACCGAGTTTAGCAAATATAGCGAATTTACCGTTAAAATCGATAATTAGTTATATATTCGATAAAACGAGAAAAAAAAGAATTATTTTATATTACGGTTTTAACGAAATTACGCTAATATAGGGAAATAACGGAATTTTTAATAATTTAAAATTAATTAGCGCGATAAAACCTTATATAGAACCTATAACGGATAAATAGATTTTAACGCTATTTAGCGCAAAAATAAATTTAAAATTAAATATTATAATTACGATAAAATAGGATATTACGCTAACGAGTATCGCTAACCTAAAAAATCAGGATTTAAGCCAGTACTAAAGGGTAAAAGGCAGTTTAATAATACCAAAAAAAATAATATACCTTACGAATTACTTTTTTAAACGGCGTGCTTCGATAACGGATACCGAACGTATAAATTTAGCAAAAATAAAAATAGATAATATTTTTAAAAACGGAAAACCCTAGCAGCCATACGATTAGGAAAAACCGTATATTTTAAAAAATAAAGGCAATTCTAAAATAATAACGATTATATATTTTCGGATATTTTAGAAAATAAAATATATTACTAAACAAAATAGGCAAAAGGCTAAAATTAGCAAAATTTATACGATAATACCTTTAATTGCGAAAAAAATATTAATATTAATATAAACTTTAATAAGCAAAAAAAAAATAAATTCGTTAAATTTATCTAAAATAATAACGAAGAATATATTATCGATTATATATTTAAAAACGGAATTAGTTACGTTTATGATATAATTATTATTATAATAAAATAATGGGATACCGTACCATAATTTGCAAAAATCCTTTAAAAAAAAACTAATATTTTATGGACCCGACGAACCCTAGGAGCAGTAATAAAAGATAACGCAAAATTTACCTATATATACTTAGCATATAATACCGTAGCATAATACGGATATATTAACCCTAATTATAATACGCATTTATAAAATAAAATCCGAAAAAAAATATTTCTTTTGCGATATAATAAAAACGCTATTTACTACTTTTTTAAAGCGGGAAAAATAAAAAATATAAAAATTAATTATATCGACTTTCGAGGATTTATAATACTTTATATACGATTATAAAATTTAAACCGATACCTAAAAAACGGGGATAAAAAATAGGAAAAATACCTATATTATAATTGCGAATATTACGTAATAAAAAAAATTAAAATATAGCACCTTTTTAAAAAATATAAGGCAATAAAACGCATCCGCGTTATAGCTACCTAATTAAGAAATAATAACGCCAAAAATTTAATATAAACTATAAATAACGAATATAAACTACCTATATATTCGATAGCTAATTTATTATTACGACTAATTATCGAAATAATAAAAAAAACGGGAAAAACCTATATTAAGATTATTATTAGCCTATATTTTATATACTAAAAATATAAAAAGCTAAAAAAGCCTTTTAAAAATAATAAAAAATAAAAAAATACTTTTAATATATAATAAAAAATAAGCGAATTATTTAAATAATACGGAAATCGACTTTTATAAGCTAAAAAAAATTTAAATATATTAAAATAATAAATATATACGGCCGCCGAAACGCGATAAATTAATAAATAAATTAATAAAAATTCGGAAAACGACTACGGGTATTTTTAAAGCAATAAAAATAAACCCCAACTAAAAAATCTATACGTACTATAAATAGCATTAATATTAACGAATATTTTACGATTTAAATTAAAATTATAAATTAAAAAATACGAACCCTAATAAATACGGGAGCTTAAAGGAATTTTATTTCGCTAATAATCGTTAACGCTTTATAGATATTATAAAAGCAAAAAAAAAACGCCTTACGCATTTAATACTATTAATAGAGAATTTATATCGTACGGAAACGGAATAATAAGCATAGAAATTACGTATATTTAAATTTATATCCAAAATTACAAAAAAAGATTTAAATGCGATATTATAAAAATCACAAATTACGATATTATTTTAAAGATACCTTAATTATAAGCGAATAACCTTAGAATTAACTAAAATACCGGTTAATTTTAATAAAATATATTAAAAAAAAATTAGCCTTTAAAAAACGCTAAAATAAGCCTTTAAATAACCCTAAAATATTTAAATTTTATTTTATAATTAAATATATTAAGCCGAAATTCGAAACTAAAATACCAAAAAAACATTAGGAATTTAGCGATTTATTTAATAAAATATTAAAAATAAAATTACTAAAGCATACGAAATACGATTATAAAATATTTTTTTAAGAAAAAAAAAACTATATTTTATATTAATATACCTAATAAAACTTTAGCATAAAAAGGCATTAAAAAAATACCTAGCGGATATATTATAAAAAAAATAGATTATAAAATTTATTTTATCTATAAGATACCTAATATTTTTTATACCTAAAAAAAATAAGGATAAAAAACCTAAATAAAGATTTTGTATTAATTACCGCAAGCTTAACGATATTACGATTAAAAATCGATATTTTTTACCTTTAATTAAGGACTTACGCGATAAATTATACGAAGCATAATAATTTATAGCCTTAAATTTGCTTAACGTATACGGTTTAATACGTATTAAAAAAGGAAAAAAATAGAAAACCGCTTTCCGTTATAAATACGAATATTTTAAATATAAGGTTATACCTTTCGGATTAATTAACGCATTAATAAGCTTTTAGAATATAATTAACGACGTTTTAAGGGAATACCTCGATAAATTCGTAATAATATATTTCGATAATATATTTATTTATTTTAAAAATTTTAACGAATATTAACGATACGTTAAAATAATACTATAAAAACTATAAAATACGAACCTGCTAATTAATTTAAAAAAAAAGCGAATTTTATAAAAAAGAAGTTATTTTCGTAAAATATATAATATTTTTCGGAAAAATTAAAATAAAACTATCTAAAATCTTAATAGTAAAAGATTAGCCTACCCTAATTACGGTAATTAAAATTAAATTTTTTTTAGGATTCGTAAATTTTTACCGAATATTTATTTAAAGATTTAAAGGCATTACCGTACCGCTTATATACCTAATAAAAAAAAAATATATTTTTCGATTAGATACCCAAAGCGTAAAAAGCCTTCGAAACAATTAAAAAACGAATTACGGACGAACCTATAATATATATAGCAGATTTAAAACGGGAATTTAAAATCGAAATAAATACCTTAAATTACGCTATAAGCGGATAATTTATATAAAAAAACGATAACGGGAAATTATACCCGATTATATTTTATAACAAAAAATTTATAAAAAAATAATTAAACTATTAAATTTATAATAAAAAATTTATAGCTATTATCGAAACATTTTAGGAATAAAAATATTATTTTAGCGGAATTAAATACTAAATTAAAATCTATACCGATTATAAAAATTTAGCCTTATTTATTATTAATAAAAAATTTAATAAATAATAAATTAAATAGGCAGAATTCTTAGCAAACTTTAATTTTAAAATTATTTACTGTAAAAGATTAAAAAATAATAAAGCCGACGCCTTTAGCCGAAAACCGGATTATTTTTAAAAAATACTAAAAGAAACTAATACTATCCTTTTAACGGATAACGAAAAAAACCTAATACTAATTATAATTTTATATATAGCTATAAAGGTTATTAACGATAATAGCTAAATAAAAAAAGTTATCGATATAGCATAATTATTATTTTAAAACCTATTTTATAATTTAGCATTAAAAATAAGAGAATTTAAAAATATTATTAAATATTAAGGCAAATTATAAATACCGGACGAATTCCGAAAAAACCTTATTAAAAATTATTATAAATTACTAATTTATAAATATTAAAAATTTTTTAAAATTTTTAAACGAATTTAATAAAAATTTAACTACCCGAACCTTTAATAAATAATTAATAATATTATTAAAAAATATAATTTATATAATAAAGCAAAGTTAATATAATATAAATAATATAAGGAGCTATAACTTATATTACCGCTAGATAGGGTATAGAAATTTATTATATTAGATTTTATTATAAAATTATTATTTTCGAAAAAACCTTTAATTAAAATTTTTTATAATAATATCTTAATATTTACGGAACGATTTACGAAATACGCTTATTTCTTTTTATATAAAAAAACCAATAATACAAAAAAATTAGCCTATATGTTTTTCCGAATTATAGCTAGTTAATACGGATTATTAAATAAAATTATTTTAAATAAAAATAAATTTTTTATATTAAAATTTTAGAAATTACTTATTAGCCAGCTAAAATGCGATTATAAGCTTTTAATAGCTTTTTATCCGTAAATTAACGGATAAATAGAATAAATAAATTAAATACTCGAAAAATACCTTAAATATTACGTTAATTACGAATAGGATAATTAAGTTATATTATTGCTATTCGCATAATTTATATATAATAATATAATATAAAAACCTACTAGGATATTATTATTTTACGCTAATTACGGGTACGAACCCGATATTACTAAAAAACTATTAAAAAAAAATTTGCATTATACGCTATTTTACGCGTTAAATAATTTAAAAATCTATAAACGGAACTCTAAAAAACCTTTATCGCTATTTAATAAAAAATAAAACTTTAATACGATAAAAAAAAAATTAAAGGACTAATTTTTAAAAAAAGAAATAAAATTTACTTTTTACGCAAAAATATTAAAATAAAACAATTAAGCCATAAACTCGATTTTAAAAAACTCGGATTATTTAAAATCAATAAAAAAATTTCGAATATTAATTACCGATTTAAATTATTAAAAATTATAAAAAACTATAAAACCTTTTATATTTTACTGCTCGAATTAGCACTAAAAAACGCTAAAATCGACGAAATACTAAAAATAAAATTAAATTAATAAAAATATATCGTTAAAAAAATTATCGATTATAAAAAAGTCGGACGCGGATATTAATTTTATATTAAATAAGAAAATTACCTATTTAAGGAAAATATTTAGGAACCTAAAAAATATATTAAAAACTATATCGCTTTTAACTAATATTTTTAGCTTTAATAAAAAGACCAAAATTTATAAAATTATTTCCGAAACCGAATACCGATTAATTAGGCTCGTTAAAAATACTTAATAATTAAAAATTATTTATTACGAAATATTCGTAATTTTTAAAGGCAAAAAAAACCTTATTTTCCTTATTTAATTCCTTTATATTATAAATAAATAATTCGGAATTATAAGCTTTTATTCGTATTTTAATTTTCCGAATCCGAAATAACCGATTAATAGCGGCCGCTAAAAAGGATTAAAGCTTAATTATTTTTTTATAAAATTTTAAAAAATTATTATTCGCCTTTTTTTCTTTAGTTTCTAATTTCCGCTATTAATTTAAAACCTTCCGAAGCGTAAAAGCTATTAAAATATTATCGTATTTCCGGGAAAAATGCGCGATATACTTTAAATAATAAATCGACTTTTCGTCCGTTATTCGGCAAAAACGCTTATTTTTAAAGCAAAGCGTATACGATATATTTATAATACGACCGTTTAATTTAATAAAATTAAAAAATTTAATTTATTTACGAGCTTTTCGTTTTTTTGTTATTTTTAATAAAAATTTTAATATAATAAGCATATATTATAAATAAAATAAAAAAAACGATAAAAAAAGGGAAAATAGGATAATTACGGCACGTGGGTATTACGATTTATTTAAGCGGCTTAGAGTTTTTCGAGGATAAAAAATATAAAAAAAGGAGCTAATATTATAAATATATATTTTTATATAAAAATAAATAAATATATTAGCGCTTAAGGAAAAAAGGAAAAGGCTTAGCACCGAAAGCCGGAAATAGGTCAAAATAGGAATTACTATCTTTAATAACTATTAACTAGCTATCGATAAAATTATAATTTTAATAATAATTTAAACGGTTAAATTATTAGGATTACTAAATTTTATCGATTTTAAGATTATAAAATCGGCTTAATATTATAATTTAAAAAATATTAGTAAAAAAATAAATAAATATATATTATAAAAAAAATTTTTATATAAATAATTATTATTTTAATAATTAATCTAAATATTTATTTTATTTATAAATAAAGCATTTAATACGCTTTAACGATTATATTTATAAATTAATTTAATTACCTTTATTTTTAGATATTTATTATTTAATATTTTTTTTCGAAATTACCGTTCCCTATTAATATAAACCCCAATACCTTTTATACTTCAGGTTTATTCTAGAAACCCGTAGTATAGTCGTTATATAACGCTTTAGTAGTAATACCGTTAAAATAATCCGTTTTTACCTTTATTTTGGTATTATATAAAAAATAGCGTAATATCGGGGCTTTTAGTAATATCCTTTTTAATAACTCGAATGCGAGGTTGCATAATTTTATTTATATTAAGATATTAGCGGTAGTTTTAATAAGGTTCGTTAACGGCTTTGTGATTTTTCTGTATTTTTGTATAAATTTTTTATAAAAATTATAAAATTTTAGGAACGTTTATATTTTTTTAATATTAATAAATCCGTTAATTTTAATAGGTGGTTTCTAATTTTTTATTACGGCAATTTTTTTAAAATCGATTTTAACGCCGTTTATTCCTACGATAAATTTTAAAAATTTGGTCTTTTATATATAAAATTCGTATTTGGCGATATCCGTTTATAACCCGGCTTATTATAAGCGCGCTAATATTTTGCGGATATATTTTCGATATTTTCGAGCGTTTTTTAAAAAGATAAGGATATCGTTTATATATACCGAATAAAATATATTAAAATAATTAAATAGGGTATCGTTAATATATTTTTGAAAGGTAGATAGTCCGTTAATTAGTTTAAACGGGAATATTTTATATTTATATATATTGTATTTTATCCGGAAGGTGGTATATTTTTCGGAATTAAGGTTTATCCGAATGCGATAAAAGGCTTATTTAATATTGATTTTTATAAAAAATTTTATTTACGCGATTTAGGATATTATTTTTTTTATTAATAGTAAAAAGTATTGGTTTTTTTTTGTTAGCGCGTTAAAACGTCGATAATTTATATAAAATCGGAGTTTTCGACCGTTTGGTTTTTATACGAATAAAATAAAAAAGGCTTATAGGGTATTATTGGCTTTAATAAAGCTTTTTTAGATGTTGTTTTATATATATAAACGGTAAGTTTTTAGTTTTTTTATTATTATTTTATATAAGGGATTATATTTTATTAAATTTTCGAATTAAGCATCCGGTTTAATTTCGATTTTATAATTGGCTTTTTTTTTAAAAGGCAATTTATCGGATTTGGCTTTATTAAAGATATTAAGGAATTTATAATATTTTTCGGGTATTATTTTTAATACCGTTTTTTTTAGCTTTAAGTCGTCGTTTGGCATTAATTTCTAAGCTTTTTTGTCGGCGATAATTTTTTCGATTTTTATTAGGCTTATAGTTTTTATTTTATTAGCCTTAAAAGCTATTAAGTTAAAAGCTAGCGCTTCGATTATTATTACGTTAAATAAACGATTTTTGTATTATTTTATTCCGTTTTTTTAGGACGTATAAACCGTTTACGTCGCGTTTTATTTTATTTTAATCCGGATTAGGTTTTCGGGGCTATAAAATAGCTATATTATAAGGTTTTTTTACGTTTATTTAGCTTAAACGGCGCTATATTTCCTATTTTAATCCTTTATTAATAAGGAGTTTTTTTAAATTATAAATAGGCTTTTTTAAAATTTTTATATATATTTATCGTAATAGATCGATTTTTTTTAATAATTCGTCGGATTAAGGGTTTTTTTTTTATTTTAATTATCGAATACGGTTTTTTACGAAAGTTTTTATTTTTAATTTATATTTTTTATTAAGATTTTATAGCTTACGGCGGAATTTGCGTTTTTTAGCTGCGGGATAGTTTTTTAGGAGGATTTTTTTGCTTGCGTTATAACGGTTAGGCTTTTTATTTGGCATTTTTTTGATTAATAAAAGGGGTAGTTGTAATATTGGAGTTTTTTGCGGATAGGGAGTCTGATTTTTTTTCCGGCCGTTGCGTTATCGTTTGTTTTTTTTTTTAACGCGGTATTTTTGCGTTTAGCATTTGGTTGGTATTTTAGGTTTTTTAATAGCTGGTTCGCTTCGTCCCGGGAGATTTTTAGGATATAATAATTTTTAGGCCACGATTCGGGGAATAAAAATCGGCTTTTTTTAACGTCGACCGGCAAATTATAGGCGTTAAAGAATTTTTTATTTATAATAATATTATGTTTTATTTTTAGGATTAAAAAAGGTACGTTTTTAATAATATATTTTTAAATGCGTAAATCGGCTAATACGGCGCTATTTATTTTTTATATAGTTTTATTATTAAATCCGGCTACCGGATAAGGACGGAAACCCTTAATAATTTTTTTTTTAAGCCGCGTATAAATTTATGCGGTAGTTTTTACGTTAATTATAATATATATATTTATTTTTGTATTAAGGAAAGTTTTAACTGTAAATAATATTTTATTATTTATTACGGAATAATTTATTTAGAGCGGCTTTTTTTTAAGGTATCGTTCGAAAAAATTAAAAGGTATTTTGCCGTAATTTTTTATATTTAAACTTAATATTTTATTTTTAAAAAAAGAATTTATTTATTTTAAGGTAATTAGTTTTTTAAATCGTCGGATTTATTAAGATTTTTAGTAATAGCTTTATTTAGCTTTTTTCGGTTATTATTTATAATAGCTTTAGTTGCGATAATATTAATATGAGCTGTGTTTATTTTAGCGGTTTTGTTTTTTTTAAAATTTTTATTAAAGACGTATCTTTATTTATAATAAATAAAGTATCGTTTTTGTTAAATAAGCTTTTTGCGGTTTTTTATATTTTTAGGAGTTTTGTATAATTTACGATTATTTAAGGTAGTTTTTAGCACGATAGCTTTAAAGGCGGCGTTAAAAAAGTTATTGTTAATAGTATTTAGCGATAAATTACCATCCGACGATAAGGGTTTATCGTTTTTTTTATTA
Source organism: Pestalotiopsis fici W106-1 (assembly GCF_000516985.1). Classification (NCBI taxonomy): domain Eukaryota; kingdom Fungi; phylum Ascomycota; class Sordariomycetes; order Amphisphaeriales; family Sporocadaceae; genus Pestalotiopsis; species Pestalotiopsis fici. The sequence goes on along the minus strand of NW_006917092.1, from coordinate 3,885,869 downwards.
TTTTTTTTATTTTTATTATCGCGGTTATTATTTTTTTATTAGTTATTATTTTTTTAATAAAGTTTTTATGCTATTAATTATTATATTAAATAAAGATTTAATAAAAGGATTTGAAATTAATAATTTTATTATAAAGCTTTTTAATAATGCGCTTATTAAATTATGCGGGAATTTTATTATTAAAATCGCGCTTAAATTTAGCTTAAGGAATATTAGTTATATCCGCTAATTTAACGAATTTTAGGCGGAAAGTTTTAAAAATAGCGTCGTTAAATATCGATAGTTTTTTATATTTTTTATATGTTTTATTACGGGCGTTCGGGTTATAATAATAGGATTTTAGGTGCTTTAATATTTATATAGTTATAATAAATAAAGGGGTTTATTTATATATTAATTAAACGAAAGATAGGATATTATTTGCGGTAGGCTTATTTATTTTATTAATAATATAATTGATTTTGCTAATTTTTATAGGAAAATAATCGGTATTATCGGAGAGCTTGCTTTTAAAAAGTATAAATTAATGCTCGAAATTAATATTTTTAGGTTTATTAGTGAAGGTACCGGGTTTGGCCGCTTTAGTATTGCGATTATAACGGGTTTTTTCCGTGGACGTAAAGCTGGCTAGGGTGTTTTTTCGGCGATAACGATTTATCGGGGTTTAAGCTATTAGTCGCATAATAGTGGTTTTAAATTTGTCGATTTTACGATTTTTTTTACGGATTTAGTTTTTTTAGGAGGCCTTTTAATTAATTAAAGCTTTTTAGGCTTTATTTAGTTTTTAACCGAAATGGATAATTTATTAATAATTACGATAAAGGTTATTATTAATACCGGTGGTAATTTAGTATAATTTTTTTATTTAATTATAATAAGCTATATTTATTAAGGCTTATATTTTAAGCTCCGTAAATAAAGCTTTAGCGTTATATTTATATATTTTTTAAAATTAGTTTAGGTTTATTAAATTGTTTATTTTGGGCTATGTTTTTTTATTATTTTTAATAAAAGTAATAAAATATATAATAGGACCTTTTTTACCGAATCGATCGGCTAGATAATTTACGCGTTTAGCGGTATTATCGATTAGGGTATTATTAAAAAGGTCGTAGGTATAGCGCTCGAATTTTTTTTTACCGTATATTTTTATATAATTAGTAAAAATAGCGTTAGTAATAATTTCCGGGATTCCGTTTTCGGTAAATTTATTATTATCGGCTTTGGCGCCTAGGGTTTAAGTTTATTTATTTTTTTTAATAATAGGCAAAAAAGATATCGTAATAAAAGAGCGACGACGAAGCTTTTTTTTTTTTAGGAAATAGGGAATTAAGGAAGCTGTTATTATAACGATTTATATTAAAGCGGATTTAGCGTATAGCTTTAAAAGGTAAAGGCGTAATATTGCTACCCGCTTTTTCGTTAAGGCGTATTATTATTAAGCGCGTTAATAGGGGTATTCGGAGCGCGGGTTTATAAATCGTGTTGCGGCGCGTTATATATTGGGAATCGGGGTTTATTCGGTATTTATTTTGATTTTTTTTATTTTTATTTTTAGGATAATTAAAAGGTTTATCCGGGCCGATAAATGAAAGGTTTATAATTGTTACGATTTACGGAATTAAGGGCGATGCATTAACGTAAAAGGTATTAAATAAATTTAATTATAAACGAAATTTATAAAATAAATAGCTACGGTATTATTAGATAAATATTAGTATTTAGGTGCACGGACCTATTGGAGGGGTTAGGCTAGCTAGTATAATATAAGGCTGTTAGCCGTGACTCGCTTAATATAATTAGCCCGAATTTTTTTTTTATTATGCTTATTATTAATAACCGTAATACCTCGATCGGCGCTAGTTTTTTTTTTTAACTTATAAATACCACGCCGAATTTATAAAATAAATACTCCCGCTATAGGAGCTTTTATAAAAAATAAATAAAAAGCAAGCTAAAAAATTCGTAAACCGATAAAAAAAAGGCTGGGACCTAGTTTAAGCTATAATAATAGCTATATAATAAAAAATAAAAAATACGGCGAATAAAAATAAAAAGCTATAAAAACGATTTAAAGCTAAAAATTTAATATAGCTTAAGCTTAAAAACCTAAAAATATTATAAATATTTAAAAAGCTATCCTAAATTAATATAAAATATAAAATTAGCAAAGTTATTAGCTTATAAATAATTAAGCTAAACGTATTTAGCAGGATTTAGCTACGATTTTACGTAAATTTATTATAAAAAATAAGCGAAAATCTTTTACCGTTATAAAAAAGCGAAAATTAATAGCCGTTTTTAATATTTAATAAAAAACTTTTATAAAAAAAAATAGGTTATTAAAAGGATTCTTTATATAAAGCGGTATTTTATAAAATAAGGATTCGAACGAAAATTATTAATAAAATAATAAAATTATATAAAACCTACCTAATAAACCCGAATTATATTTAATAATATATAAGCTTTAAATAATTTTAAAGCCCGATTTAGTATAGGTAACGGAATAAATAAAAAAAAAAGGCTAAAATAAGGCCTTTAATAAAAAAAAAATAAAAAGCTATTATTAAAGCAGCTAAAAATAGGTAATTAATAAAGGCTTAAAAAAAAAAGGCTAGCTAAAAAAAAAAAGCTTAAAAATCTAATTAGCAAAATGCTTTCGCTTTCCGTCGGAATTTAGGATTAAATTTTTAATTTATTTATATTTTCTTATTTTTATTCGAAAAAGGTATTAGGAATCTTTTTATTTATTCGAAAAAAATACCGGCTATATAAAATGGCCGGTTACGCGCCTTTTAATATCGAGTTAATTAATTAGGCACCTCCCGATAAAAGCCTTAATATTTTAAATATACCCGGATAGCGTTTTTTTTTTATATTAAAAAAATAACGGTTTATTAATAATTATTAAAGATTTTACGTTTTAAATCTTTTATTCGTAATAAAAAACGCATTATAATTAGGAAAATTTCGGGTTTTATAATAGGAATTACGGAAAAAAAGCGTTATATAAAGCAATTAGGGTATAAGCGGCTATTATAATTTAGTAATTAAAAAGGGAGTTTTTAAAAATTTAAGGTTTAATTTTCCGAAAAGCCCGGAAAAAGGGTAATATTACGGGTATACCCGATTTTCGGCACCGGATATATAATTAATCCGGTGCCTAAATAAATTATAATAAAATTTGCGTATAAAAAATAGCTTTTTTTTATTTAAGCTAATTTATAGACTATATTTAGCCATAACTGCGTAACTGCACGCACTTAGTAAGCCCATCACAGGCACCAGGACCACGAAAGCGCCGAGTTCGTTACGTACGGCGACCTTAGCGACGAGGACCGGCCGTTTGCCGAGCACGCCGACGAAGACGGTAATTGGGAGGCCGACTCGGATACCGAGTTCAAGATTCGGTGCTGCGGGGAGGACCGGCCACTACGCAGGAGGGGGCTCGAGCTCGAGGTAAAGCCGGGCGACGGCGGGACGTTTGTCTCGTTGCGGGATTATATGCAAGGTGAGGGTTGCGCCCCCTTATTTTATTTCGACTGTTTAGTACGTATGCGCCACTAACGCTGGAGAGGAAAGCCGTGCACCCATGGCTCATGAGCTTGCGGGATGACATTGTCCGAGCCAAGTCCGTCGCCCGCACGGGAGGCTTCCCGTCTGGGACGCGGTACATGGTGACCTAGGGACCTCGCCATATCATCGAGGAGAGGGGCATGTGGATGGATCGCCACGGTGCTGGCCGGGCTCGACCCCCGGTACCCATGAGCGCCGGTCTTTTAGCGGCTATGCAGGCGCACCGCGAGTGGAGGAACCGTGGCTTCACCGTGCCACAGGCTGGCAACCCGCCGTAACACTTGATACGAAGCTATCAAGTGCCGGTGACAGCTATTGCCTCTGCAATAACACCGACTTCAGCAATAGCCTCCGTGACTGCGCCAACGCCGCCAGCCAGGCCATCTCCTTCGGCAGCGCCTGCTGCTCCACCGCCTTTGCCACGGCCACGGCGACGCACACCGCCACGGGTTTCGCGGCCCTGACGACGTGCAGGTCGACCTGCTTCAACAACATGCTGGCGCAGTACTCGGCCCTGTGCTGTGCAGCAACGTCGACTTCGGGTACGGTCTGCAGGATTGCTCCAATGGGGCTTGCGGCACGGCGGTTGCGTCGACCGTCATTGCTTATGGTAGCGCCTAGTAGCTTTTAGGATTTATGCTACGAATTACGGATAACTATTATTGCGCTGCCTGCTTGTCCGCTTTGAAAAAGCCAAGCGGGCTTAAAGGATTCGGACTCGATATGCCATTCGTGGGTATTAAGCAGAGTTTCGCCGAGGTGAAGAGTGTTATAGATGAGTTCAATATTAATTAGAGATCGGTGGTCGGGCCCAGGAGAGGTGGGCTTCACCTACCACTGCCATCCGCATTGGAGGGCGTCCATTTGGATGCAAATGATGCTGGTGCACGAATGAGGGATGGAATGAGGGCCAACGGCGGCGAGGCAGCCGATCCATTTCAGCATGGCTAGGAACCGTTGTCATGGCATATACTGTCCCAGTCCCGTAGGCATATAGGTCCCAGTTCGTGATCGTTTCCCAACGATTGCGAGCATGCTCTTTGGCCATTATCGTACAGTGGTAGCAGCATGCCCTGACAATTATGCTCGCATCTTTCAAAGCTCCGGTTCGATGCAAAATTCGACCCGCCCGCGGGTGGCCAGCGTTTCGAAGAACTCCAGCTCTATGCGTAAAAATGCGCGGGTAAGAGATCCAGCTCCGTGAGGTTATATAGTGTCATAAACCTCGGAGGGTTGCCACACCCTTACAGGCCACGGGCCGTTGGAGTGGTATGCGCATTTAGTGCCTATACACTCCATAGGGGAATCTTCCCCTCATCGTGGGGCGTTCGCCAGCTTTTCGGGACATTATCCCATTGCCAATTGGCATGCTACGCTATGCACGCGTATAGTGCTGCTGCACCACAGCAAGCTGGGAAGCCCATTTGAGTTGAGTTAATTGAGCTAGACAGCTACCACTTCGAGGCTATTCGCAATCGGCTTTTAACCTGCGATATGCTTTGGCTATCGGGGACGATGGTCCTAGGAGAGGGGATAATTATTATAGCATATACTGTCCCAGTCCCGTAGGCATATAGGTCCCAGTTCGTAATCGTTTCCCAACGATTGCGAGCATGCTCTTTGGCCATTATCGTACAGTGGTAGCAGCATGCCCTGACAATGGTCTACCATAATATAAACGCTTCCTTATGCTTAAGTTTATAATCTATTAATTATACCTTAAAACACTTATTAATATAAACCTTGATATTTTATATTTTAAATTTATTTTAAAAATTTATAATTTAATCGTTATAAAAGGCCGGGCTTAATTAATTATAGCTAAATAACGGCGTTATACGCCGTTATATTTATTTTGGCTTTTAAGCATAAATTTTAATTCCGCTTTATTAAAAAGGCATAATATATTATTAAAATCTTATATTATAATTAATATTAATTTTCCTAATATATTTTTTATTCCCTTTTATATGATTTAAAGCATTTTAATAAATGTAGTGGTCCTTTAACTGCATTTTGCTACCATGCTATTGCCGCTTTGGTCGACCTTAAAGATCTTGAGAGATTCCTTGTACAATTCTTGCGCTCTTCCTTTCCGATAATACTGCCCATGCCACTTGAATCACGGCTGTTAAAGCAGCCGTAACTAAGAAATACAGCCATGTCCAGGGTGAGACACGTGGTGAATCAGCGTCCAGAAAATCAAAGAACGTCATCGAGAAGAAAGTCTATACGGCGGTTAGTGGATATGCCTTAATTCGGCTGCAAACGTACCGCTATAAAAGTAGCAGGGAGAAACAGAAGTGTAACAGCAGCGATCATTTGCATTGCTGCACTGTCTCGTGCCGTTGCAATTGCAACACTTCGTGAGTCTTTCGCAATCTGAATCATCAATTGGCTGTCCTTGCGACCGAGGTCTGCAAGTACCCGCATCTCTATATTATCTTGCCGGCTTGCTTCCGCAATATGTTGAGACGCTTGAGCGATGTTTATGTTGGTCATGTTGTCCTTTGTGGCGATAAGACAATAAACCTATCTAGTTAGTATATGGCTTGAATGAATGGTGTGGGCTTGTTACAGTTTGGCTCTGTGCAGTAGCTCGCTCTATTAGATAGCGGCAGCGCGCTGCTATCCCTCTGTATACGCTTTGATGTTCTCCGATTTTGTAGATCATCTCATGCTGGTCGTAGTAGAACGCACTTTGATCTTCGTGCGCCTCGTGCGCCTCGTGCTTGAGTGAGAGTGTAGTCCGACCCATTTGTTCCAGCAGATACTCCCCTGTTTCTGCCTGTAATTTGATGAAAGCGAATCTGCTCACGAAGCTGCTCAGTTCGCGAGTGATAGATATCAAGTCGAGGTCCTTCCAATCCTCGATAGCACCGTCCGGTTTCTCATGCGGATGGTTGAACTGCCTCATTCCAGTAGCTGATTCTATGGCACGAACACCGTCATGGCATCTCTTGATTGTCTTACTGAACCACTGAGCTTGTAGCTCCATAGCCATTGTAGGTATCACCATTGGCCCACGTGGAAGAGATGACATGGTTCCCAAGTATTCAAAGAGTTGCGATACAAACCATGGTTCTACGCCGAACAGCAGGACGCGAGTCTGACCGCTTTGGACGCTGTATGTGAGCCCAATTGAGCATGCGGAATACGCCCTGTTTTGCTGGATAACGAAATCTGTGGCTATTGGTGAGTAGCCCCCCGCCCCTTTGTATGATGGGGCTGTCACTCACATAAGCGTTCCTCCTTGCTACTCTCTCCGCCCCTTGAGGGGGTGATGCTACTGTATGTTGCTAAGCCGGTATTCAGCGCAGATAGGAATGTTGCAGAAATATCGAAGACCTGAATGGTTTGGTAAAATAGGTTTTTGGAAATGGGCAGTGGGAGTCTTCCATTGTTTTCCGGGGAACGGTTTGGAAATGCGCTAAGAAGTTAGCAACCACCTGATGCATTCGGGGGATGCGCAAGATACACACAGTATACAAATGGATGGCTGAGTCTTGGTCGACTGTTAGCATAAGGCGAGTAGTGTTATTCAGTCTCGGAGCGGCGCACGGTGTTAACCTCTTTCAGAAAGGCCAATACATCAAGTTCGGTTCCCAGCGTGGTAATTTGCGCTGGAGATCGAGGCGATTCCTATTTACCGTCAAGGTCCAGTCGAAATCTCACGACATCATGAACCCAGTATCCTTATACATACCTGATTTTCCGATTGATAGACAAGGCACTCATTGAGCTCTCCGAAGACCCCCGGTGTCTCGCCCAGAGAAGTCGACAGCCACGCTCGTTTTGACATTAATTAATAAGTTTTAGTTTAAGTTACGCTGAAAGGAGTTTCAATAGGGTATATGAAGCAGGCGGCTTCTCTTACTAGGGAAAAAGGCGCGCTTATAAGCTCGGCTTCCCGGTGTGCGCCTGGATGCCAGTCAGCCTCAGCATAAGCAGCAAAGGCGCAGATAAAGAGGGGAGGGGAGGGGCTGCAAACCGGTGAGTTGGCGCAAGTAAGGTGCTTTGATAGGCTGCACACTTCGCTGGCAGCCACACCACGGCTGCACGGGGAAGGGTAGATACTTATATACACGCATTACGAATATGGCCTCTGATGAGGTTCCAACGCAAGATCGTGGACAACTAATGGCTAGGTAATTATTGGAGCAGTGGGTAACTGATTAAGGAATAATAGCGTATTAATAAGGTTATATTTTTAAGCCCATTGTAATATAATGAATTCTGTTCATTGTATTATTCGTTAGCCAAATTCCGGGCTAAGTTTTTTTTTTTTTTTTTTTTTTTAAAAAAAAAACCAAGCGAGGCATATATGCCTGCACGTCAGACAGACCCTTGTGGATTTCCGGGAGCACCTACTACCCCAGTCAAATATAAGCACTTTTGCATGCATCTGTGGGCCACCTAAGCACGAATATGACGACGCCAGCCAAAACCGTTCTGTGATAGGGTCGTGTCACCCAAGGTCTCGCATTTCCTTGCTACGCAACTCAATCCTGTAGTCCAGTACAGAGCAGGTAACGGCCTCACTCGATTCCCGTTTCCAGTAAAGATCAGCGTTCCTTCTGCAAGCTAAAGTACAGATACCAGCCCATAGCCTCGATACTACTATGTACGAAGCGCCTAACCTATTTAGTTATCTATCTACGTACCTAGTAGTTAGAGAGACTAGAATGTACATCACATATCTCCGGACTCAAGCCGGGCAGCAAGTGGTCCTGTCCCACCCCAAGAATGTAAACAAGGCTACGAATCGCCTTTCGACAAACCAGTTCGACATATCAATCTTATAATTGATTGGAGAAAATCAATTGCACGGCGCCGCTTGAAGGGATGTTTTTGTGTGGATATCCTTCGAGGTCCTACGGCAGAGTCCTGTGGCGGGGAAAGAGAAAGTACCTAGGTAGAAAACCGGAAATCCACGAGTAAGCATGTAAGGCTGCCCAATGTGGCATTCTCTACTCTTCTATATTGTCTTCTCTTCTTTTCTTTCCTTCTCTTCCTTTCATTTCTTTACTCGAGTCTCCGCCTCTTTTACAGAGAATTGTGGCTGCATTTTTCACAAGCTCCTTCAATCTCATCGCCCCCACAGCTCTGGATAATCACTGAGGTCAACATACATATACGGGTGCCGCTATCCATATACGCAGCCTATAACGCCAGTCACCATCATCAACTTCTGTTCCCGTAAGCACGTCAGAGACAGCATTTGAACTATGAGTTCTGGAATCAAAATATTGCTTGACCCGATCGAGAAGGCTGCAACCAACTCCAATAAGGATGAAGACGCAGTCGAGTATGTACGCGCGTTCCCAGACCAGTCACAAGCCTCTGACACTGTACAGTATCGTGGCAATCCATGGAATCGGAGCAGACCCAGATAACACGTGGACTGGGAGAGGTCTGGACGAGGAAAAGATCAACTGGCTCACTCATTCCAGCATGCTTCCCAAGGCGGTCCCTAACGCTCGGATTATGCGTTTTGGCTATGAGTCTGGCTGGTATGGTACAGCGAAGGACCAGCCTAAACAGACATACATTTCTGACGTAGCCGAAATGCTGCTCAAGCAGTTGGAACTCCATCGTCGCGTAGGAAGATTTCATAAGCCTACTTAGTATATATTACTAAGACGAATTTAGGATACGACCCGCCCGATCATATTCATTGCGCATAGCTATGGCGGCCTTGTGCTTATGCAAGCTCTTCGGAGCTCCTTCGAGAATTCTAACAAGTGGTCAAATTTCTTTCGACGTACGGCTGGCCTCATATTCTTTGGAACGCCATTCCGAGGACGCCGCGGTCTCTCGCTGGACCAAATAGTCAAGGCTGTTGCACAGTATAACCCGGATTTTGAGATCTACCCAGAAACTATGGCTCTCTCCGTTGAGGCGAATCCATACCTGCAACACATTGTGGATCGATACACGGAAACCCGTCGTGGGCAACATCCTATACCGCTGTGGTGCTTTTACGAGACTAAGCCAAGTCCAATAAGCAAAACGCTGCGGAATAATGACTTGAAGGATGTAAGTCAGACCCTGAAACTATTTTGCATCATACATATATGCTAGAACTCATATTTCAGGGCTACCTCGTACCAAAAGAATCAGCATGCTTGGACATCTCGAAAGGAATAGAGAGGCATCCTCTGGAACGGCATCACTATAATCTCCAGCAATTTCCTGGCCCTTCGGACCCTGGATATCAAGCTGTCGAGGACGCTATTGTGCGCCTAGTCAAGGATGCAAAGAAGTATCTCAGGGAGTCTTCTGTTGGTAAGCTGAAGTTCCTTGAGAGTATGAGTTCCGAGCAACAGGGATGTGCTAAAAAACTATAGGCTCAAAGCAAAGCCACTTAATGGTGCCATTCGGCCGCAATGAGACCTTCGTGGGCCGCAACGCCATCCTAGATGCTCTTGTAGAACGTCTCACACCTGATACGCACCCGCACGACTGCCAGCGAACCGCCCTTGAGGGCCTCGGAGGCGTTGGTAAAACCCAGATCGCGCTCGAGGCAGCTTATCGCATGCATGTAGCCAACCCGGACTGCTCTGTCTTCTGGGTACCGGCTATTGATTCCACATCTTTCTACAAGGCTTACCACGATATCGGCCAGGTCCTCGGCGCAAAGGGGCTCGACGATAAGGACGCTGACGTACGCGCACTAGTGCACGTTGAGCTGGCACGAGAAGATGCAGGGCCGTGGCTGTGGATCGTTGATAATGCTGATGACCCGGAACTGCTGTTTGGAAAGCAAGGGATTCTGAAGCTCCCTTTTAACCGGAATGGCTCGATTCTCATCACAACACGGAACCACGACGTGGCCATGCAACTCGATATCCAGTGGCCACATCTTTGGATCGTGGGGGCCATGTATAGAGCCGAATCAAGTGAGCTTCTTAGCCAGGGCTTGGGCAAGAACCAGGTACAGGATACCACAAGCACAGATGCCCTACTGGACTTTCTCACCGATCTTCCCCTGGCAGTCAAGCAAGCGTCTGCCTATATGGCCAAAACTCGTGTGTCGACAACTCGATATCTTGCACACTGCGAGTCTAGCGACGAGACTCTAATCAAGCTCCTTAGCAAAGACTTTGGTGATCGTAGCCGGTACGATGCGGCGCAGAACCCGGTTGCAACCACGTGGCTGATCTCCTTTGAGCATATCAAGCGGGATACACCATTGGCAGCAGACTACCTCCGGTTCATCAGCTTTCTTTCAATGAAGAATATCCCAAGATCGCTGCTTCCAGGCGAGGACGAGCTAGAAACAGACGACGCCCTTGGCACGCTCAAATCATACGCTTTTATCGACGAACGCATCGATGCCAGCCGGTTCGACATTCACCGCCTGGTCCAGCTAGCGATGAGGAACCAGTTGGCGAAAGATGGAGAGCAGGTGGCGTGGCGTACCAGGGTGATGAAGCGGGTCGATGAGATCTATCTTCATCCTAAGCACGAGAACAAGAAGGTGTGGATAGACTACCTCCCACATGCGCAGGCTGTGCTTGAGATCTGTGCAGAGGCTACAGATGAAAGTACGGAAAGCCATCTTCTATCCAAAGTAGGAGAGAGCTCATCCCTCCTTGGCGAATATGCAGCAGCTGAGACGATGCATCGCAAAGCATACAAACTCAGCAAGAAGCTACAGGGCATCAGTCACCCGGATACACTGGCCACTATCAACGATATAGCAGAAGCTTTGTACCATCAGGGCCAATACCCGGAGGCTACCATAATGCATCGCAAGACGCTGGAGTTAAGGACCGAGATACTTGGCGCTGAGCATTTAGATACACTTGTCAGCATGGGCAACCTGGCACAGGTGCTATTCAAGGAAGCTCGATACACAGAGGCTCAAACACTATCAGAGGAGGCCCTTAAAATGAGGACCAAGATCTTGGGTGCCGATGATCCAGAGACACTCAGGAGCATGAACAACCTCGCGCTCATACTGGGCAGGCAGGGCCGATACAAAGACGCTGAAGCAATGCTCCGTCGGGCGTTTGAGCTCAGGACCAGGGTGCTGGGTGCCGAACATCCAGACACGCTTGTGAGCATGAACGACCTCGCCAGTACGCTGGCCGCGCAGGGCCGCTTCCAGGAGGCGCAGGAGATACACGAGAGGGAGTTCGAGCTGAGCACCAAGGTGCTGGGCGCCGAGCACCCCGACACTGTCATCAGCATGAACAACGTCGCCATGTCACTGGCCGCACAAGGCAGGTGGCTGGAGGCCGAAGCCATGCTCCGCCGGACGCTGGACCTGAGGGTCAAGGTTGCGCCTGAGCACCCCGACACCCTAGTGGCCATGAGTAATGTCGGACGCTCGCTCAACGGTCAGTGCCGGGACGCGGAGGCCGAGGCGATACATCGTAGGACGCACGAGCTCAGAACCAAGGTGTTAGGTGCCGACCATCCTGACACGATTGTCAGCCTGAGAAACATCGCGATGTCGCTGGCCGCGCAGGATAAATGGCAAGAGGCTGAAGTGATGTATCGCACGACGCTCGCTCTAAGGGTCAAAGTACTGGGCGCCGATCATCCAGAAACACGCGATAGTGAACAGGATCTCACGAATATGCTCCAGAAAATCAGCCCGGCTAAAATACCACCCCCTTCCTGCTAAAATACCTCAAGCCACGCAAAAAGGTACATGTCCTTCAAACACCATAAATCCACAATATCTTCAGCAAATAAAATAGTGAAAATGCGCAGATGCGTTAGGATGAATTATCAGCTTATCTTAGTTAGTTATTTAGTTGTTAGAGTTCATTAGGTTGGCCGGGAGCTCGAGGAGCAGTGTGAGCCTTTTATAATCTGGTATATGTCCATTGTGTTTTGCTGTTTGCGCGACGTACTGGGGGTGGTATTTTAGCCGGGCTGCTGGATTAGTACTCAGATCGGTGACGGCTGGGGAATCCACGGTGTTGTATGTTTTGGTCTGAATAACCATAATGTTTTCTAACCTTCGTGATTATTATTATTTTGTTGCTCTTCCCCTTCACTTTCTCATGCCTTGAGCAAACCCAATGCTGTAGTATAATCCATGGCTTCATTCCGTGCTTGAGCCCTGTTCTACTTTGTAGCCATAGCTCTATGCGGGTTATCACATCTTTAGCTTGCTACAGCTGTTTTCACATACCAATGAAAAAGGGATTCCTGAGATGCTCCACTTGTTCAGTGTGTCAGAGATCACCAGGGCCCGATAATGCTCTTCCAAAATTGTAAAGTGTACCGGAACATGTGTCAATTGCGGTTATGTTGCTGGTCAGTGTCGCAGAGCACCTGTGGTAGCGGCGCCTCAGCCTCTTCCGCGGCCACGACCACGACCACGACCGCCACCATGTCCCCGACCAAATCCGCCGCCACCACCTCGACCGCCTCCTCTGCCTCCCCTTCCACCTCGGAACCCTCCACCACGATTGTCTCGGCGGGGTTCCTCCGGAGGTGGACCGTGGGCCTTGCGAGCAGCCCTCTCCTCGGGTGTCGCGTCCCAGAGGTTTTCGAGGCCAAGTAACTCGCAGTAAGCTGCTGTCTGTGGACTGGTGTATTCTTCTGGCTGCTCCTGGACTTTTTCGGGATCTCCAAGCTTGTGTGGCGGCGCCGTTATGGCAAAATTCAGCGGTACTACCAGCTTGCCCTTGGCTACAATGTTCTCGTCTACCCACGCGCGCTCTTTGTCGATAATTTCATTGTATGCCGCCTCACCCTCGTTGGTGGGATTCTTAGCGTGACGATCGCCGATCTTGAGATACTGATGAAAGACGCGGTTGATGGCAAGCCACTCGGGATCGTATTGTAAGCAAAGATCCGGGCTATTGCTTTCGCTGTGGGTGATTGGTTTAATGTATGCAAGTTGGACGCACTTGCGCCCAGGCATGCACTTGTCCAAGGCCAGGAAGCGTGTCTCTGTGTTGAATATGGTTGAGGGAACAGGTTGACCCGGCGTGCCTCTTGGCTGCTCTGGTCGTTTTGCGAACGAAGCAGGAAGTTGTGCTCGCAGCTCGTCCGAGACGGCATTGCTATTTGGTGCGGGCGCTGGTGTAGGAGCCACGGCTGGTTCCGTCGAAGTACTGGGCCCCTCGTCATCATCATCCATGTCGAGATCAATCTCATCCGGGTTGTCGGCCTTGGACAACTCCTGTTCCTTCGCTGGTTCCATGGCCTGAGTGGGGACGTGGTCGGTTGCCGCGGGAGCTCCTTGCACTGCTTCTTGTGTTGGGACAGGCGCCACGGGTGCTGGTGCGTCATACTTTTTGAGTGCCGTGAATTTGCAGTGCATATGGGCGGAGAACCAATACGCCGGTCGCAAACGATCCATGACATATGTTGCTGCCGGGTTACCTAGAGTTCCGTCGAGGCTTTCTTGCCTGAAATCCGGCTTCATCCGCCACAGGGCCCTCTCATCGCCATGTCTTTCGACAGCTCTAGGCCAGTCATGACTCAGTCCTACATCTACCTGCTCTCTCAGGAGGAGCAGTTTCCGTACATCGATCTCTCGCACATGGTAGAACCCTTTGATATCGTCCTGGTTGAAGGGCAGTCTCTCATTGTGTGGCTTGTTGTAGTCAAAACCTTTCCAAATGCCGCTCATGCCAGCGATACGAATAGGTCCAAAGCGGAGTACGTTGGCAAAGCCGAGGTAGTAGATGTTTGGTGCCACCCAGCCGCCGTAGTAGAGCTCCCATAGGTGTGAGCTGGCCTCATGATTGCCGCCAATGAAGATGGTAGGGATGGGTGCAGTTGCATGTCCACTGTAGTACTCTGGAAAGTCGCCGAGTTCCCGGTACTTGACAGGTACAGACATGACTGTGAGATCAGCGGCATTGCGAACGGCCTGGAAGTCACCACCAATGATTAGGAGGTCAACACCTGTCCAACCTCTGGCGCGTGCCGCATTTTGCACAGTGGCGTAGATGGCATGAAGAGTGCCATGGCCCTAGCGGAAACTTTGTTAGCAAAAAGATGTCGAGCATTATGGATGCAGGCACCTCTGTCGTGATAGCTATCAACTTGATAGTCTTGGAGTGACGGAAATCTCTCCTACGGGCACCGAGCCGGACATTTGCTCCCTAAATCATGGAGTTCTGTCCACGGACGAGGTGCTGCGAATTGCAAGGAAAGTGGGGCCAAGCTTACGCATCCTTCAATGGCAACCCGCACACCACCACTTTCAACGAGGGACGGACTCGATGTCTCCATGGCATGAAGGCGGAAACCGATCACGAAGTTGTGGTTGCATGGATGTTTCTTTGGTGTGTCTAGCTTGACGAGGTGCGCTAAGGAATCAGGCAATTAACTAACCTAGGTTAGGTAGGAGTTAGAGCTAAGTCTCTTAGACGGCGGTGGATATCGCCTACCCAACTAGTGCTGAGAATGTAAGTCTAGGTGCCAGCTGGGCGATGGTGCCTGCCCAGCTGTCGCTGCAGTGGCTAAAGAGCCTTGATTATCACAGTCACACAGCCATCTTCGCCGACAAAATGCAAATCATTTCCCAAAGATCGCTCAGCTTGCCACTCAATGGACCAATGTATTCAATTGCGACCATGTTCCAAGTTCTCGAGTAACTGTTCTCCCCCGTTGAAATCAACAGGCAGTTATGAATAATCGATGCCGAACAACTGACCTCTACCCTATCGCACTCGTCGAGTGGTTAGCCCTCACGGAATTACAATTTGGCGCAGACATGTTTATCGCCCCAGGTCGTTCACCTCTACCATCTGGATCTGAGGAACTGCCCGATCAGCTTTGCCAATACCAGGCCCTGCCAAGTCCCGAGACTCCATTGGCGAGTCCGAGTGTTGCGCCTGTTTGGGATAAACGCCTTTCCCCGGCACTTTATGAAAGAATGCTTTTGGAACCTCAAAGGACGGATCGACACTCTTTCGGTGGTTGACGGTATCCTGGATCACATCATATCCAAAATTATAGTCGAAAAATCCCTCTGGGGTGGCTGTCCGGTCAAGTTAGTCATGCGCGCAAGACGGAGTAGGAAAGACATACTGGGTATCTGCTCCAGAGGTATATACTTGGAAGCTTCCTTACGGATAAGCTCTGGTTCATCTTGTCCAGCATTACTAAAGACTTGGATCAGACTGGCGCGATTTCGCCTGATGGTCTCGTACAACGCAAGTCTGTCCGGGATGTCTTTCTTGCTGGCACCACAGAAAACCAAGCCAAGTGCTACGCTATCCTCGATCCCCTGTGCTCCGCCTTGTCCTTGATCTGATAATTTTTAGCTGAGGCCAATTTTCCACGACTGAAAATGACCTACGAGGCAACATTGGATGACAGGCATCACCAGCCAAGACGATTTTACCACGGATCCAGGTTGGAATTGGCTCTCGATACAGGAGAGCCCATTGCTTGATCTCCGTGGCCTTGTCGATAACAGCCCGGAGCTTGGGATGAAGACCGGTGAATGTTGCCAAAAGTTGAGACTTGTCAACAGAGGCCTGCCAATCTAGCCAAGCATGTGAGAAGCAAGAAACGGAATGGTGGCTATATGAACTAACCTTCCTTCTTCATCATGCCAAAGTCATCTTGGTGGAAAAGCGCAACAAAGTTGTGCATTTCGTTGCTGCGATTCCTTAGTCACGCGCAAAGAGAGAGTTATAGAGCATATTGCGCTTACTTTCGGCATGGGTACGAAATTATACGCTTCATATCACCGACAAAGAACTTCATTCGACCATCATCGTCTTCGGTCCAGAAACGAGTTTCGGGATCATTCTCGATCTCGGTGGTTGGAATCAGGAACCGATAACAAAAGTTGTACAGATCTTTGGACGGGACAGGTTCGTTGACTCTTCCGAGCACAGCTTCAACAGCTGTCGTGTGGATGCCATCGGCCCCAACAACTACATCCGAAACAATTACAGAACCGTCGATCAAAGTAATGGATGGCGTATCAGGATCCTAGACATGGCGAATGAGTCGTTCTTGTGTCGATGCATAACGCAGCTCTTGGGGGGAAGATCTCACATATTTCGTGACTTCGGACCTTACGTGGATCACTGCTGGAACACCTTCTCCATCGCTACCAGTCGCCAATGTCTTTAGCTCATCGTGGAGATCTACCCTATGAGCAAAGAACCATGGCCCGCCATACGTCTCGGTGATTGACGCTTCTGATGTGCCCACATGGAATCTCTCCAGTGTATCTGCCTTTGCCCGGAAACTCGACTTGACTGTGACCAGCTTTGCGCGCACAGGATCGAGGCCCCAGGCCAGCAGTGCCCGAGTTGCATTTGGTGGGATATGGATCGCCGCTCCAACTTCATTGTTGAGCCCCGATCGCTCGTATACGTGGACGATGTGGCCTGCGCGACGAAGCGCAATTGCAGCGCATAGGCCCGCAATACCCGCCCCAACCACTGTCACGCGAAGCTTCTCCCCTGCAGTCATGATCGATCAATTTTCCTTTGTAAGAGATGCAACATACACTTTTGTGAAGTGTTTGATTGATGAAACTGCTTTACGCTGCCGTCAAATTCGCAGAAGAGGGACTCTTCGGCCATTTGAGAAAACCCCCCACCGGACCACCGTCTACCAAACCACGGCCGAGAATTCGACGGAGAAGAAACCACATCCAGTCGGATTTCATGATGCGACGTCCTACCACAAAAGTAACAACCTCCAATGGAGCCCATTGATTCCCCTACAAGCTATCCACTATCTGCAGTGTGTCGGTTGCATATTCTCCTTGTGGCTCACTGGATATGCGGCAGTGCAGGTGAGCGGGGTCGGCACCTATCAGTGTGAACGGTTTAGGAAGTATGATCTGATTTGATCAAAGCTTGATGTATGTTAAGGTTAGTGCTAACGATTTGAACAGGGAGCGATCGCGACCTTTCAAGTTTCAGCAATGCACTGCTAAATTTCTTGGAGATGAAAGAAAGAAGAAAAAGTTCAAATTTCGCTAGATTTATACATCAACATCATGCTTCATTTTACTCATTGAGCGCGGTCCTGCGGCTCATGCTCTCAAGGTCAAGATATGGTGCTTCACCCAGACTGCACACTCGGTCTCCAGCTCGAGCTGCTTCATAGTCATATGTTGCGCAGTGAAAGGTTGCCCTGTTGTCCCAGATAGCCAGGTCGTTCTTATTCCACTTGAAGCGCACTTGAGCATCGTGGTTCTGTGTGACGAGGTTCAAGAGATAGGCAAGTAGCACATCTGACTCGTCCTTGGTCACACCATTGATTCGCTTGGTGAAGCCCTTGTTGACGAATACACTCTTCCATCCCGTGACGGGGTTGGTTCTGATGATGGGATGCACGGCCTTGAGGTCGCTGCCTTCGTTCAGAGGCGAGCCACGAATGCCCTTTCGCAGAGGGTTACCAAGTCTCTCGGCCTCGTCGTGGAAGAAGTTGGCATCGTGTGTAGCGGTAAGGCCTTCCAAAAACTTCTTCATTGGCTCTGAGAGGCGGTCGTAAATTTCGTAACCAGATGCCCAGAGCTACAAATGAAGGGACAAGTCAGCAACCATGTTTAACACTTCCAGTGTGAAATAGTCTGCACATACCGTGTCACCACCTGTCTTGGGCAGTGTGTGGATCTTGAGCATGGCATAGTCGGACGGGACCTTTTCAAAGGTAATGTCGCTGTGCCATCCAGTTGATGCAAAGCGGCTGACATCGCTCAGGACGTGTGTAAGACCGCCTCCCTTCTTTTGCTTTTCGCTTGAGATGACAGAGATCTGGTCACCTAGCTCACTACCCTCTTCGGTCAGGGGGTGGATGTGCAGGCCGGAGGACGACGGGGATCCGGCCAGGGTAGACAGTCGGATCATGAAATCCTTCATCTCGATGGGTGTTACATCCTGGTCACGCAGAAAGACGACACCTCTTGAAGAGACTATAAAACGATAAGAGGTATTAGTTTTTAGTTGGCTTTGTCCAAAATTGACTTTTGGAGTACAATCCAAAAGTTTCGAGCATGGTATACTCACTCGTCACGGCAAGATCCTTGATGTGCTGATCATCCCATGCAAGCAGATCGCGAACCTGCAGGCCAAAGTACTCGCGACCAATCACGGGCGTAATATCATTTTGCTGGAAGCCATCCAGAGTACCGGAATAGACCAACGGCTGGCTCAACCGAGTGCGGGATTCTGCATGACCTCCCACGATGTGAAAGTCTAGGGCTGCGTCTGTGCTGAGGGAAGGCATCTTTGGATTTGGGGGCGGCGTATCTCGAATGGGGGATATCCTATGCACAATTGTATGATCTGATGGCTATGTGTAAATAATGCACACCAGGACAGTATCAGAGTGAAGCTGGGATAGGATTGCGAATCAAGCGCTAAGATTGCGTGATTGATAGTAACTCTCTTTCGGTAAGCCAGTCGTTGTCCGTTCACCGAACCCAGGATTATCGATATGATGGCATGGGAGTGGCGCCTCAACGACCCCCCAGGGCAATGAGCTTAATATCTGAATTCTCAGGTTCCTACCTCGCAGTGCCCAGCGCCCGATTCGGAAGACGACATCAGTATCCGCAATGGTGCAACCGCTCGACTCTCCGAGAATTTCTCCAGTCAACCCCGCATTCCGGGAACGTGGCCGACTAGCCACCTAGTAGCCTGCCGCATATGGCGAATCACCAACCTAGTCGTCTATAGCGCTAGCGGAGATGGAGTTCCAGTTCGAGGTGTTCGCGTCGGCTCGAGAGTCGGATACGCTACCACGGCATGTACCATACCATCATGTCGCCTCGGTCGTGACAGCTGAGTTCTCGACTTGTGTCCGAATTGGTATTGGCCTTCACATGGTGGCTTACTGCAAGTGTGTTCCTGGACAAATTCTCGGCGGTGTCCTTGTATGTCGTTATATCTTTTCCGTCAGGCAAGCCCAGGGATGTATGGTCTAATAGAAAAATAGCACAACGAATCACAGTTGTCCCAAACGCGTGGCCCGCTATGAAAATAGTCTAATTTCTGGGCCTGGACTTTGCTGACGCCTTGGACCGTATAATATAAGTTCATCGAATGAATTGCTACCTGCCACTTCCGACTGATCAGCTTTCCATCGTCCCAGCTCGTTCGACCTGACAGCGCGGTCGTGCAGATCACCCAAGGAGCCATTCGAGGATACACTGGACGCCCTCACTGCTACCATCCTGTTTAGCAATTCCCAAAGCTGACATCATGGGCTCCGACGATATCGAGAGAGGCTCCAAATTGGCTGCCGAGTTCCACGCCGAGCCGGACAAGGGCGCCGTCGAGGTCGGTCGTGAGAACATTCACCATGCCATTCGGCCTCATGAGAGCTACGAAGGTGGACATCGGTTCGACCCGTACGCCACGTGGTCCGCCGCCGAGGAGAAGAGAGTTGTCCGCAAGACCGACATAAGACTCCTCGGCTGGCTATGTATTATGGTGAGTAGTCTTGAACTCGTCTAGGGACCTGAGCTCTGCCCTGCTCACAGTATATCATAGTTCTTTGGACTTCAATTGGATCGAGGAAACCTGTCCAATGCGTTGGCTGATAACTTTTTGGACGATTTGAACATCACGTCCGACGACTACAACAATGTAAGTACATGTCAAGTTCAACATGACGGCAACATTGATCAGCTGTCAAGAGTTTCAAACTAACACAATTCGACAGGGAAACACAATCCAGCTCATGTGCTTCCTGGGCGCAGAATTCCCAGTGCAGTTTTTGACGAAGCGATACGGTTTCAAGTTCATCCTGCCGTCGATGATGATTGCTTGGGGCATGGTCTCATGGGCTCAGTGCTTCATTGTGAACCGCGCAGGTTTCTACGTCACTCGCGCCCTGATTGGTCTTTGCGAGGGTGGATTCATCCCCGGTGCCATTCTCATGGCCACCTACTTTTACACCAGTAGGGAGCTCTCGACTCGCTTGGCTGCTTTCTGGTCGACCCTCAACATTGCGCGTGTCATCTCGGCTCTCCTGGCTGCCGGTATTCTGGAGATGCGAGGCATTAGTGGCAGACCAGGCTGGTTCTGGCTCTTTTTGCTCGAGGGCCTTCTTACCGTGGTCCTGGGTATTACGTCAATCCTCTATCTCCCTCTCTCGCCCACTCAGACAACGTCTGTTTTATGCCCGCGTCCCTGGTACACTGAAAAGGAGGAAATCATCATGATCAACGTGAGTTTGGTCCTTCTTTGGCCGTGACAGAATCAAAGCTAATTTATACAGCGTGTTTTGCGAGACGATCCCGCCAAGGGACTGACAGCCGTCAAGGAACCCGCTACCTGGAAGGACATCAAGGCTGCTTGGTCGGACAAGTCCATGTGGGGTCTCTACTTTATCGGTCTCATCGCCTATATCCCAGCGACTCCTGTTCAGGCGTATCTCACCCTGACCCTCAAGCGCATCGGATTCTCGACGTTTGCCTCCAACATGCTTACTGCCCCATCTGCCGGTCTCCAGATCATCACCATGCTGGCGTTGGCCTGGAGCAGCAACCACTTCAACGAGCGAGCCTTCCACTGCTTCATCGGCGAGTTCTGGCTGCTGCCCATTCTCACGGCCCTGCTCACGATTCCCGACGGCGGCCGCGACTGGGCTCGTTTCTCGCTCATCACGCTGGCGTCTGGCTACCCGTACTTCCACCCTCTGGTCGCCTCGTGGCTGTCGGAGAACTCTTTTGACGTCAAGAAGAGAGCCATCACTGCGGCGACGTACAATGTCATTGTGCAGATTGGATCCGTGGTCGGTAACCAGATTTACCGCAAGTGGGATGCGCCATACTACAAGACGGGCAACAAGGTGTGCGTCTCCATTTGCGCGCTCAGCTTGCTCACCTTCTTGGCCCAGCGACAGTATTTGATTTACTTGAACAAGCAGAAGGAGAAGGTCTGGGGCCAGATGTCACTCGAGGAGAGAGCCGCTTACCAGAACGACCAAGAAGCTCGCGAGAAGGATGGAAACAAGCGTCTCGACTTCCGCTTCCAGTACTAGGTGCACACTAGCCTAACTTTGTTGTCTGTCGCTGGTGTGACTGACTATAAGGAAGGGGATGCAGTTGGGTCCGGCCTGAAAGTCGCGTTGGCATCCAATATTAATGTTAATAATGATCACCACCTTTTTTGATACCTTGCAACTGGGAATTCTCTTTCCAATCCATGCTGGTGATTATGTTCATCGATTTGGAGTTGTGACGAACTGACCAGGTAGCGCACATGGCTCTTTGTTTCACGCGAACCCGATCGACAAAAGCCACCATTTCAATAACTGGCCAGCCTCCACTGATAATCATAATCGGATTTCTGCGGCGCCAACATTTTAGAACAAGCAGCATCAAATGAGTTCTTTATTGTATTGAACCAACCCTCTTTGTTACAGCTGCGCCATGATTCTTTTTTGGCATTGTTTTAGAAGATGAAGATGATTTTTGGAAGATGATACAAGTCCGTCATCAGCCACAGCCACCCCCATATTACAATGCCGTCCCCTGTCCTGAAACCCCAAAAGTGGAAGGTCAAGCGACATTTCAAGCGTCGACCCTTAATTCAATTGATTGTATCAGACATACGAATTGGCACTCCAAGAACCACTTACACACACTAAAAGCCGCGCGTAATACTAAGGTACTAGGTAATACAGAGAGAGCAAGAACATCTAGATACCTGCTACTCTACCTACCAACAATACCCTTTCTCTTTTTTCCTTCTTCGCTTTTGCGACGACATTGTGTTGCTCTATTTGCTTACTGCGTTTTTTCGATTCACTCATTTATTCAGTCCCTCATTTCGCTGGTTCGTTTGGTTCTTATTGGTTTGACCTTGATTAAACTACCTTGCTTTCTTTCGATAAGAAATACCCGCTCATTACACACCTGGAATATACCTATATACAAATACAATAAACAATACCATGGCTCCAGCGACTAGCGCAACTTCGCTGCTCGAGCGCACAGCAACTCTAGCACTGCGAGCGACAACGACGACAGCCGCATCCACGGCCACGGCGACGAGCATAAACTGGGGCGAGCAGTTCGCCTGGCCGCCGTCGGGCAAGAGCCTGCCGTTCTGGCTCGCCATTTTCATCATCTGCCCCGTCATCTTTGTCGGCATCTCGTGGATCGTCTGGGAGTGCAAGTATGGCAGCCCCGGCAACGACGACGTGCTCAAGGCCCTCAGGGAGAAGCGCAAGGAGATGGAGCGCCGCGACAAGATTCCCGTCTACAAGCCCTCGGCAAAGGCTGGCCCCAAGATTACCACGGCGCAGATTGGCGCGCCCAAGCCTGTAGTGATCAAGGGATAGGGATCTTGTTTGGCGGGCATTTGGGGGCTAAATACATCATTCGGGCAATTCTTTGCCATCTGTGCGCGAGTCGCATAAGAATTATTGTTCTTTTTGGTCGCGAAATTTTCATGTGCGACGATGCAAAGGGAAAAGGGATGGCGGCGACAATGTATGCGACATTGGCATGTCTGCGACTTATGGCATCCTCATTCCCGGCACTGGGGCCGAAGACCTTTTGCGAGTTGAGATCAACATGGTCCATTCCGCCTGCGACCATGTCTATTGCCGATCACCCACATGAAATGGTAAGGTGTCGGTCCTCGAGGTAGACATGCCTTTCGGCGACCACTCTATTTACCACTATAGTGCTCAAGGGAGGATTATATGGTCGGCTGATACCTATAAAAGATGCAACGATGCCAGGCCATTGGCGGCAATCGGATTTTCGCAGCATCTCTCGGCATCTCACGGCAGCAACTCCCTCGGCGGCGCAACTATCAGTCATTCTCCTTATTTTTTATACCTTCTATTACGATACCACAATTCTTTCTTCTTCTTCTTCTTCTTCTTCTTCTTCTTCCTTTCGACAAGATGAAGTTTCTTTCAATGCTCGCCCTTCTTGTCGCCACTGTTGCTGCGGCACCTCAGTCTCTGGACAGCCTACCACTCGCTGGCGTGATCGAGGAGGTCGGCAAGGATGCGCAGCCCGGCCTGGAGCAGCTTCAAGATCAACTAAATACCGGCGACGGCAAGGGGGCCAAGGATGTTCTTAGTGGTCTTCTGGGCGGTATTGGACTCGGCGGTCTGGCCAGGTAAAGGGCCTAGAAGAATTTCCCTCGCGCGTCGGAATCATTCGGTCTGAACGAGGTGGATCAGAGGGCATCAGGACACAACATTCAGGCCCTCTTTTACAAGAACCTTGTTAACCGTTCCTGAGAGAACGAGCTACACATTGACGATTTCATCATCTGAAATGAGGAGCAACTTGGTGGAATGGTCACAAAGACCCGGCAAAACTGGATGGCAAATCTTTATCATTGTCTACCCCAGAATCTCATCATGTGAAATGACGCATCAATTTAAATCCATGACCGTATCGTCGCTGAGCTCTCAAATCATTTCATTGTGAAGAATTCTTGGTCATCGCATAAAAGAATTTACTGACAAGAGGTGCACTCTCCATTGCCATTCACTTCCTTGGTCCCATTTTGGTGGCCGTTGAGAAGGACGGACTTGTTGAATTCCTGACTGTTGGAGCATTAGTGATTTGGCAATATAACCTGGGTCGTTCCTTTACTCACGTGGATTGAGGGACATCAATGGCAGGGTTGCGCGTAAAGAAGTTGGCCGGCTTGAAAGAAACCTTGACAATCTCGGCTGGCCTGTTATCGCTGTCAGTATACACGAGTGGGACTTGGTTGTCTGGGAGAAGGGGGGGGAAAAGGCTTACATGACTGGGAAATCCTCAATCCTCGGCACGTGTTGAAGGCCAAACTGGACCCAAACGACAATGTCTTCATTTGCGATATCATCATTGCGCGCCGCCCATTTTCGCACTCCAGATGTGTGCTTATTCTGGTTCGTGTACTGTCCACCCGCGAATAGCTCGCCTTCTTGGTACTTGGTGACATAGACCGAGTGATCGGCAAAGCTATTATGATGAGTCAGCGCTACTATATTACAAGCAAGACCACTTTCATCATCGACCAAAGTCTGTTACGAATACTCACTCGGCTCTCTTGTAGTGGAATGAGTTTTCCTCGGCAAGTAGTGGCTGCACGGGAGGAATGTGCATCTTGTAAGCGACGTTCTTTCCATTGACGGGGTTCTGCTTATTAGGGTTCTCAATCATAAAGACCCGATTCTTCTTGGACTCGAGGTCGTAACCACCCGATTTCTCCAGAGTAGTACGCTTGCACACGTAGCCGTTCCCGTGGGGGTTGTTGTCAGCATGGCGCGGCAGGGCGCTGGTCTCTTCGTAGACCAGGCTGTTGCCCCTGTCGCCGTCGAGCTCGGGATCGACGCGGAGGGACAGAATGTGCTGGTGGTAGGCTCCCAATACGCCTTCGTGCACCACGGTTCCGTAGGGCACGTCGACGCCGGCGTCAATGGGCTGGGTCGATAGAATGCCCGAGGCGCGGACCTCGTAGGACATCTCGCCGGCTTGATCAAAAATGTAGGCCAAGATGTATTCATAGTTGGCCACGGTGATGATGCTTTGGATGACGAGCTCACGGCGGCGCACGACAACGGGACGGCCGCTTCGGTAGTTTGTGTGCTTCCACAAGATGCCAGCATCCTGTTCGTGAATACACATGGCATTGGGTTTCACCACGGGGCAGCCATTGTGGTCAGCCACGAGGCCGTCCTTGTAGGCAATGGCGCCGAGACAGTCACAGCCAAGCTTGAGATCATTGGCCATGATGCCGGCACCGACATCGCCCAGATCAAAGGCCTGCTTCTTGTGAAAAGGGGCGCGGGGGTCGGCGTACGGAATCGTCATGTCGCTCAGCGACACTCGGTAGAACAGCGGCCGGCCGTCGTATGATACCTCGTGGAGAACCATGCCCTCGCGGAAGTTGAAGCTCGTGCGCATCTCCCACTTTTGCCACTTGATGGTGTCTCCTTCGAGCGTGAAAGAAGCACCCTCGGGCTGAACAACTCTAAGTGGCTTTAGATCGGTCCTCTGCTCGTTGAGCTCCGGAATGTACTCATTGGCGGCAGTCGGTCGCCAGGGTCCTGTAGACTTTGTCTCAAGGCCTGCGCCGGTTGGGAGGTAATCTATTTTGGTCACTTGCATGGTGGTAGCATCGACAACCTAGACAGATCAGTCAGTTGCTCCGATAACAGACGCAGTATTCTCATGCGTATACTGGCACAGTCCGTCATTCAAGACAAAATAGGTCATATATTGACTTAAAAGTATCAGGCTGGATGTAAAGTACTTACAGGTGAGAAACTCAGGGGGAAGGCATAGTGATTGCTGTCGACTTCCTTGGAGTTGTTTGGGTCACGCATATACATGTAGCACTGATATTGTCGAGCATCATCGGCAACACCATCGGCGCCCCTGGCCGTAATTAGTACTTGTAA
Source organism: Pestalotiopsis fici W106-1 (assembly GCF_000516985.1). NCBI lineage: Eukaryota > Fungi > Ascomycota > Sordariomycetes > Amphisphaeriales > Sporocadaceae > Pestalotiopsis > Pestalotiopsis fici. Next base: position 3,859,961 of record NW_006917092.1, on the reverse strand, counting down.
AGCAGTTTGGTGCAACGCTGGATCATATTTACCAGATCCACGGATCGCAGACAATCACGGTTCCTTCAGGGACTTGAAGTTTCTCAATCTCGGCCTTGACACCCGGATCTTCGAGGGCGACTTTTTCGACCATGATGATCTCGGATTCGTCAGCCGGACCATGGAAATGTGCAGGGACTTCGGCACTGCTCTCGATCTTGCCGGCCTCCAAGTTGATGATGACCTCAAAAAAGGATGTCGTTCCGGTCAGGTAATAGTTCACCCACGCTTTGCGAGGAGGGGAGTAGCTGCCGCCTTGCCCTTGGCTGCGATACTGCTGCATCTCCTTTCTCGACGGCTCGTGCAAGGTGATACCCTTGAACAGGAGCTTTGTGCCGGCATCGTGAGAGCCGCGTACAATCTTTGCCGAGAGGGTAATCTCATCCTCGGACAACGAGGTTAAAGGATGTCTGGAAGCGACCATTGTAGATTTTTCTCAGCTATCTAGGCTGATTTCGAAATCCTCGAGGTATGTGAATGGTTTGATGACAAGCAACTCTAATTTTGAAATTGACGGAGGGAAAATCAGAAAAGGCCGAGTAAGACGCCCGGCAGATGTAAGAGGAGGAAGGGAATAGTCTCACATTAAGTTGCCACATGAGCGATAGAAACACAATCTTGTATCACCTTTGAGATAACAGAGGCCCAATAGATAAGGTATCTAGTGTATCTACGTATCCATGTCCGTCAGTATTCCATGGGTATTGCAGGATTCGGATGCGTGATAGCTGCTATGATTTCCTACATCGTGTGGGGTTGAAGGCCGACTTGCCTGCCCCGCTGACTGCAGCTAAGCCGAGTATCGGTGGAAGCTATTGGCCTTCCTGGCAAGTCTATGCGAGATATCAGATGGTGGAGTTGAACTCCAGATACCGAATATGGGCAATATTGAGAGAAATCGGGTGGGGCATAACGACGTTTATTTTTATTCAAAAGATGTTGGAAGGTATTGTGAAATTGTCTGTCATGAGAGCACACAATGCAGCAAGTTGGGCTGGTCACTTTAGGATATGGGTCGTTCGTTGCACTACCTCTCTCTTACAGGCGGCACAGACACACGCTGAGTTTACAGAATACGAAGTAGGAGTCATGGTATTCCGTATCCTGTAACGCATTTGAGCTTTTGAAGTCAATGGTTGTCAAAACTCGGTTCGCAACTCATCTATGAACAACATTACAAGGCGCAACGACAATACATCAGGGCTTTCTCTGATATGGGTTCGCTACTAGTCGTCGTCGTCGTCATTACCAAGGTAGGTAACTGCTAGGTGAAGATCAAGAGACTCTAGAAGGACCCATGGATCTTGGAAGGTTTCCAATGTTTCTGCCCCCGGACAAAGCCCGAGCCGCATTTGGCGGGGTACCAACTTGGCACTTGCTCACCTGACTTTTAGTGCATTCCCGTACCAACCGACTTGTAAATGCGAGTGGCAGGGCAATTTGACCAACATGAAAGGTTTTAGCACCCCTGCTGAACAGCACTACTACGCGACTTAGCACAGACAAACAACCACCAGACACTCTGCACGCAGCTGTTGAATCGATACCAATTATCTTGATGAGCTCACTACCCTCCTCCGCGACGCCAACCATGACTCGATCAAGGGGTCGCCAGCCTGGCATACATACCAAGCACCTGACGGAAGAAGACCGCAGGCATGTCCGCATCCTGTACCTCGAGGGCGGGAAATCCAAGGAAGAGATCCAGCAGCGAACCGGCTTTTCAGCTGCCCAGGTCCGACGAGCCATTTCATCCGAATCGACAGCAATCGGTAAACGAAGTGGTCGACCGTCAAAGATACCCAAGCCCATAATCGACGGATCGAGCTGGTCGCAGCCCATTTACTTCGATTCTCCGCAAGCCCTTGGCCACTGGCTAGCTTACAACCACAACTCAAAGCCGGAGCTCTTTGTGGGCTACTATAAGAAACACACGGGCCGAGCAGTCTTGACGTGGTCAGATGCCGTTGACGAGGCTTTGTGCTGGGGCTGGATCGATGGAATGAAACGCAAGGTGGATGATGACCGCATGGCGCAGCGATTCACCCCCAGGACCAAGTACAGCCATTGGAGTCGCGTCAACGTCGACAAGATGGCCTTGCTGGAGGCTGCCGGACGCGTTCGCGAGCCTGGCCGGATCGCTTTTGCGAGGCGCCTCGAGGAAAACACGGCCCAGATGAGCCACGAGCGCGATGTCGTCCTTCGCGACGATTTCATTGAGCGGCTAAGGATTGCGGGACCCGCAAATTTCTATCTCGCACAACGAACCCCGGGTTACAGGCGCCAAGTCTTCCACTGGATCATGACTGCGAAGCGGCCAGAGACACAGGAGCGTCGATTCCAGGAGTTAATGGTCAGCTCAGCCCAGGGCGAAGATGTCAAACACTTTCGACGAAAGTGAAGAGGCCACGACAGGCCATTTGTATTTCTTTCGACAATGGCATTAAACTACCGTTTATCATTCCCAGGACTGGCGGGATATCCGACCAGAGAACTACGATACTCTCACAAGACACTGACATCAATGCCTTGTAGCTTTCCTTCGGCCCTCCAGGCTTCCAACTCATGAGCAAACCCAACAATGCCAGTAGGCCAAATGCTCCCTCGGGCCTTTTTAAGCATACTCACTGGATCCTGCACTCTGAGGGCCTCGCCTTCACCGTTCAGATAACTAGGCCCACATACGCCATTTCCCGCAAAAGCAGCAGCGCTTTGAGCCATACGCATGCTCCAGGCTTCCTCCGCCTCTTGTGACACCTCGACGACCACTCGATCCTGGTCGGTACCTCGCACACGCTCATGTGCCTGGCCTACAATATACGCTATATGCGTGGTCATGAGGTCGATATTGTGGGCAAAGTTGGCTGTCCCTCCCGTCTGATGCGGGCCAAACCAAAAGAAATTCGGGAAACCATTGGAGGCATATCCGTGCAAAGTTGACGCACCAACAGATGCCCACTTCTCGGTGAAGCTGCGACCATTTCGTCCCACGATTGTGATCCCGGCGCGAGCTGATGGGTCTCCAGCGCCTGCTGCTGGAGAACGGTACCCGGTGCTCAGAATAAGCACATCCACAGAGTACTCCTGGCCATTTGCTAGAACGCCGCCAGCAGTGACACTCTCGACACCCTTGCCGTCCGTGTCAATGAGATGAACATTTTCCTGGTTGAACGTTTCGAGGTATAAGTCGCTAAAGGTTGGTCTTTTACACCACGTAGGATACCATGGGGTCAACTTTTTGGCCGTATCTTGGTCCTTGACCACACGGGCAACCCTTGCCCGGACATTGGCGGTTTGCTCTGCGTCAATGGCGAGGAGGCGGCCGATGTGCTCAGGGACTTTGTCTGGTGTGATGGTTTCAAAGTGGTCGCCACCAATCATGGTGCAGTACGTCTTCAAATTGGTCCACTTCAAACATTTGTTAGCAAGTAGTCTTTTTTATTCCCCCGGGAGATCCAGAAATGTAAGCAGCTTTTTTGGGGGCATTTTTGCCAAAAGGCTGCTGCACAATAGCAACATATAGGGAAATATATGCTTTTGACAAAACTCAGAAAATAGAGGACAGAAGATGGGAAATTGCATACCGCGTCTCCCACCAAGTTTTCATGGTCGTCTGGCGCGCCCTTGGCCAAATGTGTGGCAAAATTGTCCATTCTGTATGCTTGCCAGCCCTTTTTTGCTGCAATCTTGCTTCTCCATTCCTCGGGGTCTGTGTCCCTCTGATCTCTTGTGTTGACCTGAGATGGCGTCCGCTGGAAGACATACAAATCAGCTGCATATTTTGCAACTTGCGGCACTACCTGGATCGCCGTGGCACCTGTTCCAATAATGCCGACTCTTTTGCCTTTGAGCTTCTCCAATGCCGGGAACGGTTCCTCACTCGAACCGCCAGTGGTCTCGTAGTCCCAGCGAGCTGTATGGAACATGGACCCTTGGAAGCCGCTCAGACCTGGAAATTTGGGAACTTGAGGCATGGGGAATAGACCAGTAGCAAAAAAGATGAATTCTGCATTCGCCCACAAGTGGCTCTTTTCTTGACCACCCTGCCCGTGGCCAACTGTCATGTCGACCCTCCAGGCCCGTTGGTCATCAGACCATTGCAGTCCGTTCACTTCAGCGCGATACATGATCTTGTCATCGAGGCCATATTTCTTGGCGAGGCTCACAAGATATGACCGAATTTCTGCGCCAGAGACATACTTTTGCCGAGGCATATACCCAGTATCCTCGAGCAATGGCAGGTATACATAAGATTCAATGTCGCAGTGTAATCCAGGATATCTGACACAAACATTAACTCTTAACCTCTGAGAATTACCCTTCAAGTGAGCTGACTTACCGATTCCAGTACCATGTGCCTCCAATACCTCCAGCACTTTCAACGATGCGAATCTGATCTGCTGGCAAGCCAGCCTTTATCAGTTTCACAGCGTTGACGATACCGCCCATGCCCGCTCCGACAATGAGGAACTTGACTCGGTCTTCAGACTTGATGACCCGAGGCAGCTTGTCAAGAGCATCATGGTCCGCCCAAGGGTCGTCGGCCAGTTTCCGGAGGCGGTCCTCGCTACTGTTCTGCAGTTGTTGGTACTGTGCCATTCCATCTGCTCTTGTACGCTTTGCTGTCTCTTCTGCGTACTTTTGTTGCGCAAACTGCGCATCTGCTTCATTTGTTGTCGCCATGACTGCAACAACAACTCACGAAATTGTTTATATGTGGCACTTGGGCAATTGACGAGAATTTACTGGTAAAAGACAGGAAGCATTACTTTATATGACCGAAGGAGGGGATACATTGTACATGTTTCAATACACCTAGATACGACTAAAGAAGAGCATTCAAAAGTACCCCCTAAAGAACAGACCTCCCCTATCCAACAGCATCGCGGGGTCTCGGGCAATATAATCGGGGTTCGCAATTCTATAAACATTCAGGACAAGGCCATGGAGTAGACATGCGACCGTGGATAGGCACTATGCTCCAGTCAGGAAAGTTCGCGTACAGCGTGGGTTACAATAGAGGCTTGAGATATAGTACGTACATGATCTTCACCCGGTAGCTCGAACGTCTTGTTCGTTCACGAATACGCGCCACTACTGGGCCGTGTTCGTCTTCGGGTTGAGTCTTGGGACCCGCCAAGGCGCTCGCGCGCGCATCCCGCGCGTTTCTGTACTATCGAGCGAAACAACTCTTAGGGCCCGATGTTGTGTGTGTCGGCAATGCGAAGATCCGAACGAGTTATACATTATGTACTCACCCTAGACCTGGAAAGTTGATGTCATGCAGCAGTAGCACCGCCAAGGGAGAAAGTAGAGACCAGAGCGGAGACTGCCATTGGTTGCTTTGTCCGGGAGCTCAAGATGGTATAGTTGCCGTGCCACACTTGAAGCGGGAGCAGATGGTGCAGAGCCAATACAGAGGGCTAGTATTTTCTATCAAATCACATCTTAGGACAGGCTGCCAGTCCCAAAAGAAACGTCCATCACTTGGCCTTGCTGCACCTATTTAGACGGGGACTTCCTACTAGCGGCGCATTCAACTCCTAAAAAGTACTGACGTTTCATTAGTTTGATACTGGTTACGATGACTTCAAGTGATATTCCAGACTTTGATAACCTGCCACATGTGGAGGGAATGCCTCAGGGCTGTGCATGGGGTATTTTTGATCAAGACGGACGAAAGGACTTGCTGGGAACACTCAATCTACTCACACCCACGGTTGTTGCAGCGGCGTGTAAGGAAGCTAGGGATGGGATTTCAATATCTCTCAAGTCCGTCTTGATCCAAACACCAAATTGCATCCATCATTGTTTGGCTGACAGCCCATAAAGTTGGCCGCAACACAGTTCCAAGATACCCACGCCCGGCCGTATACCAACGACGCACAAGTTGATGACCCTGGAAGAGGGGGGCATCTCCAAGTCGGCCGGCTGGGACGATGAGTTGCACTTCAACACGCAAGTGAGTCTGATGCCACGTCCCCATGCATTTTCCTTACTGGAGCCCGAGCTGATGATGTAATGCTCCCAGTCTAGTAGTCAATGGGACAGCCTAGTCCATTGGCAGCATCAAGATTCCAAGCTTGCCTACAATGGCATCAAGGTTACCCACGAAGGTTTGTCGGCGGAAACCACAAGCACCAACGCGATGCCAACGCTGGATCACTGGCATGGGCGTGGAGGCGTCGTCGCCCGTGGTGTTCTGATTGATTTCAAGGCATGGTATGAAGCCAGGGCCGCTGCCGAAGGCAAGACGGGAGCCGAAGCCACTTTTCACCCGCTGGATGGGCATCGCATCACCGTTGCAGAAATGGAGCACGTGGCAAAGGACCAGGGCGTCGAGTTTCGACACGGCGACGTCCTGATCGTCCGTACGGGCTTGACCGAGATCTGGGGAAATCCACAACCCGCCGACTTGGCAAAGCTCGGCAACTTTCAACTTTCGGGGGTTCACGGATCTCTCGAGACCGTCAAATGGCTGTGGAACAGACACTTTGCAGCTGTCGCAGGTGACTCGATCGCGTTCGAGGCCTTGCTCCCGCTGAAGGAAGACGGCACTCCTGCTGACATGAGCGATCTTGGTATGTCTGCTCCAGAATGGGCTCGGGTGGCTCAACGACGTCCTTTTCTAACCTACCTATTCTTAGTTCTGCACCCGTGGCTCTTGTCCATGTTCGGCATGAGTATTGGTGAGCTGTGGGACCTGAAGGCGCTCTCTGAGCATTGTAAAAAGGTTAATCGCTATTCCTTTCTGCTCACGTCAGTCCCTTTGAACGTGCCTGGCTTGGTTGGATCGCCGCCAAACGCCTTGGCAATCTTCTAGGTTGGCAGGGATGTATCGTATCATACACATACGTATACGTCGCCCCAGTAGTCGGTTCCCTTGCGACTTACACATCTGCCTTTCATTCTATCATTGCCACGAGCTCTCTTTTCTTGTTTCTTTTACGCGTAAAAGATCTGGCGCCATATGTATATATGATTTGCCGTAAATATTCGCCGGCTTCTACCGAGGCAAATACACTGCTTTGCAGGCATCAAGCACACCGGAATCCCGGTCTGTATTTGTCGCTGATACTACTTGTTCAAGCTCGCGGCGGGTTTGGTCCGATATGACCACAATGCACATGCCCGACTCGGACTAGCCCATGGATGTTTGTGTACCCACCGCTACAAGGGGCTTTTCTCCCCGCGCGGAGAAACCACAGGCGCTGTTCTCGACGGTCTGGTCCTACTATGTATAATTGATACGGGGAAGGTCTGGGGAACCCTGTACCCTTCTCCTCTTGACGATCTTTCCCCAAATACTACATGACAAGCATGGTCATCGAGAGCGTCACACGTGTGACCATGGGTGCGCGCGTCTTTGCCGTGGTAATTTCTTTGCGGCAAATCTCGTCGGCTTGCTTTTTGTATCGTGCCTTGTTTACAAGCTCCGTGTAAAATGAACAAGTATATCTATCGAGTTGCCTCTATTCACAATCATGTGGATCTTGGAAGATGAAGAGGCAGAGTCGCTACAATGAAGTCAATCATCCCCCTCGTCCTCTCCGCTGCAACTGTGGTGAAGGGAGTGCAAAGGACATACTCTGCACCCCTCATCGACTGTGAGTCCCTGGTCGCACCAGAGGTCGAGGGCGCCGTCACGACCTCCATCAACGCCACCTCGGTCAACGCGACAGCGGCTTCCGGATACTGCGCCGTCGAAGTCTACCTGACGCATGGCAACTCGTCGGACAATGTACTCATCCTGACGTGGCTGCCAGTCTCTTGGAATGGTCGGTACCAGGGGACTGGCGGTGGCGGTGTCGTAGCTGGCGGCAGCTCCAGCGCTCTCATTGCGCCCGTTGCCAGCGGGTATGCGGCCGGTACGACCAATGCTGGCCTACCAAATTCGGCGGATGGGTCAGACTGGGCAAACAACACGCAGCTGGTCAATAACTTTGCCTACCTCTCTGTCCACGAGATGACGGTTGTAGGCAAGGCACTCGTCGAGCAGTTCTATGGCAAGGCGCCAGACTACTCGTACTGGAACGGCTGCTCGACTGGTGGACGTCAAGGACATATGGAGGTTCAGCGGTACCCAACCGACTACCAAGGTGTCTATGCCGCCTCTCCGGCTATCAACTATGACCGCTTCCAGCCCGCCGAGCTGTGGCCGTATGTGGTGCAGAATGTCGAGGGCGAATTCGTCCCGCAGTGCATCTTTACAGCCCTGACGAATGCGGCAATTGAGCTCTGTGACATTGATGATGGTGCTGAAGATGGACTCATTGTGAATCCCAATACTTGTGGCTTTGATGCCAACTCTTTGGTCGGCCAGGCTGTCAACTGCAGCGGCAACTCTACCACGATCACGGAGCGGCAGGCCAAGATCTTTAACAGCATCGCACATGGACCCGTGGGCACGGAGGGAAACAAGCTGTTCTCGGGCCTACCTTTGGGCAGCTCGTTGGCTACGATCGCCGGAACAACGCCAGTCAACCTCATCTCGGCCTGGGTCAGAGCCTTTGTCCTGCATCAACCCGATTTTGACCTGTCAACGATTACCTACGAAACGTTTCCTCAAATCTTCAACCTGTCTGTGGAGGAGTGGCATTACCGCATCGGCACTAGCGATCCCGACCTGACGCCTTTCCAAGAGGCCGGCGGCAAGCTCCTCTCCTGGCATGGCTTTGCCGACTCCCTGATCGGCGGCAACGGCACCGTGCAGTACCGCATCGACGTCCAGGACACGCTGGGCGGGCCGGACAAGGTTGACGAGTTTTACCGGCTCTTCATGGCACCCGGCGTGGAACACTGCGGCGGAGGCTACGGCGCGACCCCGTCTGACCCTTTTGACGTACTGGTGGCGTGGGTCGAAAACGGCACGGCGCCGGATACACTCCCGGCCGCGGGCAATGGCCTCACTCGCAACCTTTGCAGATTCCCCCTTCAACTGGAGTATTCTGGGACGGGCGACATTGACTTGGCAGAGAGCTGGACTTGTGTATAAGCTTGCCTTGGTCAAATAGCTTTTTGAGTTTAAACTTTCAGGTACCCGACCAAAGAAAAGTTTCATAGTGTATATAGCGTATTGAAAAGTAACAATGTGGAGTTTATTTTGTGCTTGTCATGAGTGGTCTAATATTCAAGTCAACATTGATGTGTATGTAGGTAGTTATGATTCAATTCAAAACAGAGGGGCTTCACTCCATCTTCAACACGAGTAAGCAGGAACATGCATGATGAATTCTATGGCTGTTATAGCTGCATACTGTAAAATACAAATACACGTGTACTGGTCTCAGCGGTGTAATAAGAGAGGATTGGTGTGCATGTGGGGTTGGTTAGCAGTAGAAAGGAGGGGCAGTCGCTCACCGTGGCCCATGAAGGATGGCGGGGTCAAGCGCTACGACCCATGTTGTCTCCCTGTATTGATGCTAATAAGCATGGCATCATCTCCTAGGTTACAGCTTTCCCCTTACAAACACAGAACTCAGACATCACATCATTCCCAGACCATAAGCAAGGCAGCCAAATTACTGCCTATTGAGCTGTCCAAGGAAATACGACAATTGAATACTATATAAAGCTGCAAGCTTCGTACTCGGCACTCCTGAAAAGTCGAGAGGACAACTACCCAAAGCGAAGCGGTCAGAACACCGCCAAGATGCAGTCCGGAATTGCAGGTAATACCTTGTTCATTTGCTTCACCCAACCTTCCTGTTCTCTTTGTGTCTCACGTGTGCCTTGATTGATTGCTAATCTGTCAAATGTATCATAATAGCTTCGCAAGAGCTTATCAGCCAGTTCAACAACCTGCTTTCCGACACCTCGATTTTCGGTCTGCTCGTAACGATTCAGGGCGAGCAGCTCGTGCCCGTCACGACCCTGCCCTCCAAGGGCACCGATTTCTCGGCCAACCTCTCGACGCTCTCGCCGCACCTGAAGCCCGATGAAGCCCTCTATGCCCTGCTGCGCCGGTCCCCGAGCCCGCCGGGTCTGATCGCCGTCAGCTACGTGCCCGACGTTGCCAAGGTGCGGCAAAAGATGCTGTTTGCGTCGACGCGTCTGACGCTGGTGCGCGAGCTGGGCAGCGAGCACTTTGCCGAGACCATTTTTGCCACGATGGCCGAAGAGCTGACCCCCGAGGGCTTCAAGCGGCACGACAAGCACACGGAGCTCGCCGCGCCGCTGACTGAGGAGGAGCGCACCCTAGGCGAGGTCAAGCGGGCTGAGGCCGAGGAGGGCCGCGGTACCGGCGTGCGCGAGATCCATCTGAGCAAGACCATGAACATGCCCGTCGATGCAAACGCGGTCGCCGCCCTGAGTGAGATGGCCCGCGGTGAGGGATCGGGCATTGTCACCCTCAAGATCAACCCAGCCAGTGAGATCGTCGAGCTGCTGCCCAACAGCTCGACCCCCTCGTCGGTGGATGAACTCGCCAGCAGCATCGATGACAAGGAACCTCGTTTCACCTTTTGGAGGTTTACGCACACACACGCCGGTGAGGAGCAGAGTCCCGTCCTCTTCTTCTACACGTGCCCAGCTGCAGCAGGCAAGAGTATCAAGTTCCGAATGATGTACCCACTTATGAAACGTGCTGTCATCACGGCGGCCGAGAACGAGTGCGGTCTAAAGGTGGAGAAGAAATTCGAGGTCGAAGAGCCGAGCGAGATCACAGAAAAGTCCGTCTTGGACGACTTGCACCCACAGGCCGAAGTCAGGACCGCCTTTAGACGCCCCAAGAGACCTGGCCGATGATCGCCCAAAGGTACAAATTATTAGACATTCACAAGCAATGGGCCACGAAAAAAAAGAAGAAGAAAAAATCCGCTGCACGATACAGACAAATAAAACCAATAATCAATAAAAGATCTGCCTGGGGCAGGCAATGACCGAGATGCTGCATGATAGATATCCGAGCGCAGTGCTGATGCTTTCAAACGATTCCCCAAAAACCTCCAGCTCCCAACCCCCAACCCCTAAGCCAACTCAGGCCAATGCCTTTTGCGCCGTCACCCTTTTGGTATCGTCAATAATGGAAATTTTACAGAATGCCCACAGGCTCAATAGGGGTCCGGGATTCCTACTCCTCGTATTTGCCGCCGAAGAACTTGCTGGGCCCGCTTCGCTCCAACTTGTCCTTGAGGTATTCATATACGGTAAATGTCACGGCCTGGCCAGGGGCGACACGCATGATTCTGGGTGTAATGCCTTTGTAGAATGCGTGGAAGCCTTCTTGCCTATGGGAAAAGGTTGTCAGCATCCCTGCTATTGAGCCGCATATTTTCCAATCGATTTCTCCAACGTTTCGCATTCAGGTGGTCAAAACTTACTTGAACATTTCTCCGGCAATCTTGGTGATTCTTTGCATGGCGCTGACACCGGGTTCTGCTGGCATTTTTTGCAGTCTCGTCTTGATGGTATCAATGGGGGCATTGCTCAGAGGACCCATGGCACCACTGACAAGACCGATGACGGTTGTTTGCCAGCCAGGCAGGTTTCCGCCATCGTACTGGGGCTGGTAGCGCCTTAGGGCCTCCTTGAAGTATGTGTAAGCGGTAAAGTTGACGGCCTGGTTACTGCCCTGACGCAGGGCGGTCAGAGAAACACCGCGGTACAGGGCGCCGGCGCCTTCCTCCTTGACCACCGTGTAGAGGGCATGCGCGGCGTTGCGATACTTTGGTATGTCGAGCGGGTCGGCCATGCTGTGGTGTTGCGCCTGCAGCCGAATCTTGATGACCTCCATGGGGGTGACGACGGCCACGGCCTCGGTGACACCCGCCGCCAGACCCGCCAGAAAGGTCGCCTTGCCCGAGACGATGCCGTTGTTGTCTGCTAGCATTTGCTTGTACGCCTCAAACGATGTGAACCGGATCGCCATCTTGGGCACGATTCCCGTGAGCACCGCGCCTAACCCCTTGTAGAGACCTAGCGGTGTCTCGCGCTTCACGATCTCGGCGCCGGTCTTGATGAAGCCTCGTTTCGGTGCGCCTGGTTGCCGTGCGCGGCGGGAAAGCTGCATACGGACTTTTATCGTGTCTGTAAACGTTGGGAAATAAGATTGATATTAGTCCATGAATTTCTTCCAACGGCGCGGTATACAAGTGTTGGGAAACTGTGCCAACATTCAGGGAATATACATACCGAGAGGATGGCATACAAGCGCTTCCATCATGCCTGCTCCTCCGCCAGCTGCCAAGTGAATAATACATGTCAGTGATCGCGGTTCTTCTTTGCTCGGATAGGAACTGGACTGGTGTCATGCTTACCGACCAAGTTGGTCGCCGCCGAGGTAGGCTTTTTGCCATTCTCATTCACCTTGGTCGCCATTGTGGGTGTCTTGGCGTAACGTTGGAAACGGGTTGGCACCCTATGCTTTTCTATATGATGCTGTAATATGTCCAGAAATAGAATCGGCAGTATGTATATGTATATATATGGGCGCTATGCGGAGCTCAAGATGCCGCGATCGTTTGCGCGTACGGGTCTCGGTTCGAACGTATAGCCGAAAAACAAATAAAAACGATATAAATCGGGAGAGGAAACCAGCCGGTCTAATGTTTGATATGGGTATAGTTTTTTTTGAGAAAAACCGAAAAAGCTGAGAAAAACACGAGTGTCGTTTCTACGAGTCCAAAACGATGGCAATGCCCTTTCCGGTTCAACAACCAGCAGACCACGATAGGAAAGAGCCGAGGGATATGGGTTGTGTGGTTTGGGAGCAGCAGGTATGAAAGAGTCGAGTACACTAGCCCGGCAAGAAGAGGAAAAGAAAAAAAAGAGTAGTGGACAGGACTGGGAAGGAATATGTTATATTTTAGACGGAAACCCAAAACTATAAACTACTTTTGCTGGACAACATGACTAGAGATTCCGAGTATATAAGTTCCAGCAGGGTAGGGATGAGGATGGGGAGGGTACGACACAACCACAGCCCAGGCCCGGGCCGGCGGTAAAGAAGACGAATGTCTGGTGAGTCAATTGGAGGGGGGTGAGTGTAGGTAGGGAAAAGAGTGAGGCATTGGGATCGGATTTCCTTAGCAAAAAGAACGTAGGGTAACAAAAAAAACAAGTGCGTAGACTTTGAACAGTACACCCGCGGCTTCGCGTGGGTCAAGCTTGTGGTTCCCCCTTTGTAGGTACCATAGTACAGGTAGTAGTTTGCTATGGGCTCTCTACCAGGTCAAGTGCATGCCAATTCTACCTTTGGCCGCGCGCCCGCACTACCGGGATGACACACGCGCAGCTTCTTCGGCGTACCGGAGCTCCTTCATACATATGGGGGGAGAGGAACCAAGAGCTTGGCTCATGTCTTGGAATACTGACTTTGACCTTTCATTGCACCCTCATAATCTCTTGCCAGTGAGAGTAGAAAGCCGTGATCATAATGTCTGAGTTGTTTGCTCGGGCTAGTTAATTGATACCTGCTGACTGCCGCGTTTGTCGGTAGCATGATTTTTTCTTTGATTTCTCGTGGAGCTTTTTTTTGCTTGGACTTTGGGATTCCGTCTATATCCTCGGCCTGTGACAGCCGGGCCCGTGCTACCACTTTTTGAAGGCGTGACGTCGTGGGTCTCTTTTCTTAGTGGATGAGAGCCAACCCCGGTTTCTTTCCGCCCTCTCTCCAATCTCTGCCTCGCCCTCCAGTCCCTCCCCCAGAGATCAGTGAGATCCATCAGCAGCACAAAGAGAAATTACCGACCAGCAGCCGAGCTTGTGATTTTGCGGGGACTAGCGCCGAATCTGAAAGCCCGCCCCTCCAAAAGGGTTCCTTGGCTGGTTTGGCAAGCTCTTTTTATTCATTGTTTCCCCCCCAAAAACCCTCCGCTCCCCCTCCTCTCCACCTAGCTGCCACGTGCATTTTCAGCCCAGGCCCAAGGGTCTTTTCGGGCCACGAGACCGGAAACTATCGGGTCTTTGCTCTGATTACTCGGCCAGCCTCAAATGAATTGCCCAGGTTAATCGAGAATTGCTCATGAAACGATTGCCGGGGCGGAACGAACACCCCCCCTTTTCTTCATAATCCCCAAGACGCTGTCTTGTTTTTTTGTGTTATTCAATTCCGCTAATAGTACGTCTTGGGTTTCTGAGTCAGCTGGCTTCAAGCGAGTCGTCTACTACAGTACTTGGTACATGGCTTTCGTAGTTTTACATGTGATATGAGGTCATACCTAGGTCCCCGGGTATGATTATAGAAACGATATGATTCACATTATATTCCTTAGTCGGTCTTTGATTCATATGACTCAAGTGCTGAACCAGTGCACACAAGTATAACACCAAACCATGTGCGCAGAAGCCTCTGTCCGAATATAATTATTGGCAGAGGCCCATCCCGACCGGCAAAGAAGTCCAAGTATAGCAAGCTATTGGCATATCCGCCGAGCCTGGCTTCCAACATGTATAGCCAGGCCATGATTGACAAAAGCACAACCCCTTTACAGCTTCTTGGTATAGTGCACAAAGTCACTCTTGGTCGCCTTCTTGACGTATAGCAGCTGGGCAGCATGATTAAAGTGCTGGGTGAGCCAGTAGATGGAGTCGGCACCCAGCACGCCGCGGGCGTGGTCCACCACATGGTCAATCAGCCTGCCCCCGACGCCGCCGCTCCGGACCCCCGGGTCCACAAACAGGTCGTTTAGATAGACCTTGGGCGCAATGCTCGCCGTCGACATGTGCGGGAACCACGTGGCGAATCCCACCAGCGTCGGCGGCATCGTGCCGTCTGTAGAAGTCGTAGAAGAAGGAGGGGACACGGCTACTGCGCAGTACATGGGCACCGAATCGTCTAGGAACCGGGCAAATGTCGTTGCCGTCACTTCTTCCGGGATGGTGCGCTGGTAAAAGTCATTGTATGCTGCCCAGTGCTCGCGCCACTTGGGCTCGTCCTCCTTGGTGACGGGGCGGATGGTGACAGACATGATGCTATTTATTGTTTTCTGCGCTGTCTCTCTCGTTGAAAATAATTTGATAAGGATGAAGGGGTATATACTCTGTTTCGTGGAACGTTGCAATCGATGATGTCTATATTCGCACTCCAAAACTTATGGACGCGGTGTGACTCCGTCCTGGGTGCACTAATGTAGCGATGCCGGAAGTTTATTCATTGAGCCTACGAATCCATTCCATTATGCATTACCAATTGGTACTACTTCGCGCATCAGATACAAGTTCTTGAAACTTTCGCGGTGACTTTCCCTATCAATACTTTTTTCATGTACCAATGACTCTTTTCCAGGACGTGTTTTATCTTTCCGTTATTCTAGATCAGATACTTGGGGAGTGTATCTCCATATTTGATAGCTGGTCAGCCTGGACTTGGTGACTGCGCGCGCCCTTCGCTTGATTACCAAAGCTACCGAACTGTAATTTGCAATCCATAACCTGCAAGACCTTGACCATGCTATTCATTCTTGTGGGTATCATTGCAATTAACATCAGGTCCCTCATGCTGTCTTTTACATGTCAATACTTTTCTCCCCCGCCGACTGCTTTATCAGCGATAAGTCAAACAGAAAAGTAACACAGGATAATCAAAACACGATACAGCTCGCGGCAACGTCTGCCCCAATGACGTCGTGTCACCAATAATCCTTGAAGCGTTAGAATACGTTGCTATATTCGCCAACTGGAAATGTTCTAATTTGACTGTATAGGATTAGAGGTCAAAGATATCCAATCTTCTCCATGATCACGGTCCTTATCAACCTTCCCCGTGGCGATCGCCGCATGCGGAACCGGAATCGCTCCAAACGGGCAATAGTTCCGGTTGATAAGGCATCTATGTATGCAACAGAACTCACCCAAGAACACCGGGGACACGCCCCGAATCACGTGCGATCGGCCATCGGTCTTTCAACCTTTGACCAGTTTGGCAGTTGCAAATGGCATGTACGAGGTAAAATCAACGACAATCGAGCAAAGTCGGATGAGGAGTCATGAGTCAATTGAAATTTTTGGTTGTTTTCTCTTCCGTTTTGCCAACCAACCTATGCTAGATTTCGCGGCAAATGACCGTTCCCAAACTCCTTGAATATTTCCCTCCCATGAACGCCTCCAAGAGTTTCCCTCCAATAGGGAATACTCGTACAGAAATGATACATCAGCCATGGACTCAATCTCGAGTCGGTGCCAAGGGAAGCGCTTCCCAATGCAAGAATGACCAGCCTGTCTAAATGAAGTGGTATCTCTTGCGCCGTGCTATAATCTCAGAAAAAAATAAAAACCTTTGCGCCATGATGGAAATCAAATGCCGATGGCCTATGCCGGCGTTCCGCACGCGGCGGCCTCGGAGGGATCGCAATCGAACCGGTAAAGTCGCACTTCTCCATCCTCTCCACCACTTGCCATTCTGCAGTCGCTAAGTCCGACACAGGTTACAGGACCTTCGTGTCCGGTAAAGGTACGCTCACACTTTCCGGTACGAGGATCCCACACCTTGACTGTCGCATCGTTGGCGCCAGTCACGTATCGCAGCGAGTCTCCAACTAATCCCCAGATTCCTTCGACGTGGCCGAAGAACGTTCTCAAGCAGCGACCGGAAGCCGTGTCCCAAAGTCTCAAGGTCGCATCCAATGAGGCCGTGAGCATGTATCGTGGAGGAAGTGCGCGACCGCTGTCGTCGACAAACTCTTGACCATATGCCGATCTTTCCTCATCGGGTGGTGGCGTAAGAGTGGCATCCGAAGAATTCAGGGCAGGCGAGCTGCTGCGGTTACTTGCCACAGACGCATTGTCGGCTTCACGGACGCCCTCTTCCTCGAATTCATAGTCATCGGGAAGTGCCATCACCTGTTGAACTTGTCCAATATGGCCATCGTAGACCTTGAGGCAACGCTGAGTGTCAAGACACCATAGGCGGACCGTACAATCATCTGAAGCCGACAAAAGAGTGCGGCTTGCGACATCAATCTTTACCTGGTTGACCCAGTCGGTGTGGCCACGGAGGCAGACAATCTGCTGAGTCTTGAAGTTGAAGACCTTGATGGTCTTGTCCATAGAGCCAGACGCCAGTAAGTCGCCATCCATGTGAACGGTGATGACACCTCCGTTGTGTCGAAGAGTGTTAATGCATACACCTGTTCGTCGGTTCCAGATCTTCACGGTCCCGTCCAAGCTACCACTCACTAGGACTCGGTCGTCGAACTGGAGCGCTCTGATGCCCATGGTATGACCCCTCAAGGTGTTGATGACTTCGCCGGTATCCATCTGCCACAACTTGATAGTGGAGTCGTATGATCCAGTCGCGAGGATGTTATCATCGAACTGCAGACAAGTGATGCCATTGGTGTGTTGGCCTCGGAAGGTCTTGATAGAGCATCGGCCAAACCTCCAGTTGACGCCGATCCTAAAACGATCCCTGTACACATCCTTCCAGGGTCGACATTGGCGCTCCACCGAATTTCGAATAGGTTCACTACACTGTCGCTTGGAGCCGGAGACCTCGGTGCTATCAAAAGTGGAGTTCCCGCGCTTCCTGGTAGTCAAAGTCATGCGATTCGCGTCAGTAGTGGTATCTGTGTTTGGAAGTTCAACGACTTCTGTTTGCCGAATGCGCGCAACGGCGAGCTGATGTTGCTTCTTCCAGTCCTTCAATCTCTTCGTCTCCAGCCTTGGTAGTGCCCAGCCGCATGCAGTGCACTTGCGTTCAATGTGTTGCATGCAGAGGTGCTGCCAGACCAGATCGTCGTCGGCCAGACCCCGCCAACGGTGGCTGACCTGGGAGGCCTTGCATAATGAGACACAGTCGAGGAAACGAAGAACTTTGAGAGAAATCTCGGTCGGGAGGGCGGACAGGAAGTCGATCTTGAGTGATTCCGATAGTTCGCGCGACACCATGGACAGCTGGGGAAAGCAACACTGCGTAATAACACCCTGCAGCATGAGCTCTCGGTGTTTTGCCGGAGCAGCAGAGAAGAGGGACCAGACATGGGTGATGGCCTGTTGATCGGCCTGTGGTAATCTCTCGAGTTGACTTTGGATGGCGCCCATCTTTGATTCATCGGCGGCGCGACGACATTTCGAGTCAGGTCGGTGGCGGTAGCAGAATTTGCTGTTGGGATCGGCCGAGCTGGCTGAGTAGTCGACGTTGGCCGGGAAGTTGGGCTTGCCAATGGGTGCGTAGAGCCCAGGAATGTGTTCCCTCAGGAAAGGTGTGACAGCCTGACCGACAAGCTGCTGTGACATGTTGGGCAGACGTGAGCAGTCGTCCTCATCAGGCCGCCTTCTATCGCAGTTGTCCCTCGTGGGCGGGCTGCTGTCGTCTGTATCGTGGAGGGGAAAGGAGGCAGTTGAGCTTGGCGAGGGAAGGTTGTGGTGAGTGAGCGTGAGTGAAGAGTTGCGACGGTGATTCTTCAGGGCAGCAAGAGGCGCACTGGGCCTTGATGCAGCACTGTCGTCTTGGTTTAGGGGCTGGTGGCCCGGAGAGTTGGTGAGATATGCCATGTCGTAGCAGAGGTAAGAAATGGCGAAATGATAGACTCAAGCCACAGCCTGGTTTGCAGCAGCAGCGGACAGGATAGGACACTAGGCGTGTTGTACAGGCGCTGCGGTCATGGCACTGGCCAGGGAGCGCTGCGTGGAAGGAGTTGAGGTCAGACAAGCTGCTATGGCGTGCTCGATAGATTGGCTGATTGATATGTGAGTTTAGACAGGAGGATCGTGGTCCGCGGTACTTGTGATATGCAGGCAAGGGTATGGGCAACCTAAGTACCGCAGGACAAGAACGCCAACAAAGCGAAAAGCGGCCCCAAGGTTTGGAAGGATCGGCAAAGTCGAATCAGTGAAGGATAGACTCAACCAGAGATGCTTTTGACCGCCGAAACGCTCAACTGTAAGACGCAATATCGCAGGGCCGGTTGCGCAATGTGCTCAAAAGAACTCGGTAGATGCGCCAAAAGGTTTGAGAACTTGCAGGGTGTCTGTCTTGTCTGTCGAATTTGGTACAGGACCAGGACCAGGACCTCTTTTCTTTGTCGTCTTTAGGCGGTTGGTACCTAGTGATGGGACAGTTTGGTTGGTGTCTGTCTCAATTTGGAGGTCAAATGTCGCAAGAGATATGAGTCGACCCTGCAGGCTGACCGACACTTGAGGAGAAGCAAGAAAAAACCGCCAAGCGAGTGGTCCAGCAGGGTTGATTGCCTTGGTGATGCGCTGGCTGGTTGGTACTGTACGTGCTTGTTCTGCAAGTCGTAAGAACAGAACCTTGAAGGTTAGGTAAGGTAGGTGAAATAGGTGCAGATTTGTTGGCTAATAAAGGCGGGCGGAAATTGATGGCTTTCGGGCGGCCTAGTTTGGTGTGATAACCTTGGAAATGACGGCAGACTGGAGCAGAGGAGATCCAGAGAAGGAGGATGGAACAATAACCGTCTTCAACAAGAGATGTAGCAACCTTAATAATGATATGTAATAATGGTGCAAGTTTTTTCTCTTTCTCGGCTTGAATCACGGCTGACTGAACAGAAGAATGTAACTCGAGCAGCAGGAGAGGAATGATATTTCTATCAGCTTCTCCTTTGGGAGTGGATTGAAGGAATGTTGAATTGTCTCTCTCGTCTTTTCGCTTTTCTCTGTTGCACCATTGAACGCTGAGCAAAACTCGTCGTCTGATGGCGAAAGCGGCATCCCATCAGTCATGCCATGGGCCCTCTGCGGCGGGAGACCCCCTGCCAACGCGAGAGACGGCGCCGATTGCGTTATCCCTCAGCTGGAGCTCGTCACAGCCAATGGAAACCCCTGGCCTCGGCCATGGCCATTGGCGGCGGTTGTCGGTCAGCCTTTGCGCCTACCGGTCTGCCGGTACAGAATCAGACCTGAAGGGTAACAAAAGGCCAGAAGGGGGTGCTGTTGCCCTTGTCGACTATCCTGTACCCCAGATTGACCATTTTCAGTGAGCCCTACCCTCGCTACGCCGCTACGGTCCCTACCGTGCCATTTGTACCATAGTACGTATGGGGCTTGAAGAGGAACACCACTGTTGTTTAATTGGTGCTTTCACCGCTTCTGCACACCCACCAGCCCACCAGACGTTAAAGGCTTTAAGCTGTTCTACAGTAAGGTACTGCAGTGTAGAATAAATGCACTACTTGTGGTATACTTTAGGCTTGACAGCACACACGGCGCCCACTTTGCATTCTCATAGTCTATATTCTGCCCGTGTCCAGAAGTGGTCCCGACTCATGATTCCACTTTAATATTTTAATCATGATTTTTGCATCATCTTGATTTTTGATTGAGTATTCCTCTAGCTGTACGTCTGCCATTTCTTTGCATTTTCGTACCTGGATTTGGTCAAGGATAACCAAAAAAGACGACAGCAGACTGCAAGATGGCGCGGCCCCACCGATAGCCGTCAGCTCAAGCGGGTATCGCGCGGCTAAACATTCTCAGCCGCACCGGCAGACCGAGCGACTGCAATTTTCTCTGCTAAACCCATGGCGATTGCGTGATTGCGCCTACGATTTCGTCTTGCAGCAGGGGCCCCCAATGGCCCCAGCGCCGAGCCAGCAGCCCAGGCCCTGACTTGCCTGACGAGCCCGCGCCTCCACTCAGCGCTCCCGGATCTGATGAGATTTACCAAATTTCACTCGTGATTGACCATCCTTTTGTTCCAACTTCCTATTGAGTAACGTATGACAAAACACTCGGAGCACGTTTGCTTGTCCTCAATTTGGGACTCGGCCGGCTGGTTTTTGAGCCTCATGGCCAACATCTCGGTCTCCGACTGCCGCTGCCGTCATGAAGCGAAATGTAGATGGCAAAAGTAGCAGTGTACTCTGTGTTCTGTACTCCTGGCTGGTATTGGCCGTAGTATGTGTTCACTTGAGAAAAATACCACTCACAAAAGGCTATCATCAGCGTGTCAAGTTGGCTTCTAATTCGCACCAAGAGCCAAGTCATCATTCTAGAGAAGTGTTTGCCTTGCTTCCAACACGTCCACATCCACATCAGCTTCAACGTTCGTTCTATGGAGAATATGTCGGTAGTTGGAAACTTCTATGGGGTATAAGGGCAGTAGAGGAGGCCTATCCAATCTCGATTCTGGAGAAAGCCACCATCACTCACTAGTGTCAAGCACACCATCCAATCATGCCGGCCGGCCGGCCCTTATATAGCAAGTTATTATTGTGGTCTTGGACCCTGGGGTCGAGACTCATGGCGCGATGGCGTGATTGTAATGCCTCTTTGGAATCTGAAGTCTTGTCACCGAGTGTAGCCCCAAACGTACGTGCTTGACACTTGTCCACTGCCAACTCAGCGGAATAGACCCGAGTTCACTATTAGACATCTCCTTCTTCCATCTTCCCCATGATCACGACATATCTTGCAGACGTGGGTGGCGTTCTCCCAAATATAATATCCGGGACTATCGGAGCACGAACGGAGCACAACTGTGGATATGCTGCGGGCTCCGCAAAGCCGGCATGACTCTCCTGCAACACCAGGCTGGAGCATATCGTGACATTTCCGTGGTCGGAGAGACTGTACCTTCGGGCACCAAATGTGGAAGCCTGAGCAGGTTCTGGGTTACAAGAAAACAAGATATCCTCTGGTACTTTGAGAAGTAGGATGGATTAAACTATCCCTTGATTCCTGTCCTGGATCGACAGTACTTTCGCAGTCGATCGTTTCGTTTCATTGCTCATACATAGTTTGGCATGATTCCTCAACTATCACGCAATCAGGAACGATTGGTCACGACTCTCTGCTCGGCATCGTTTCTCCTGCGTCGCCACGCGGCACTTTTCGGTACCAGAGACTCTACAGCCTAGAATTGGGGCACCAGCCAGCAAACTCCTTAACGATGGATATCCCTTCCCTCCAGTGTCCAATACACGTGTACGACTGGGTCGTCTTTGTACTTCTTACGATATTCAATGCCAAGTATACGGCACGGTCTGCTCGGAAGTACAATCGCGATGCTCTTTACTAATATTGCAAGACGACAGGCCATCGGAGATGTGTAATCGACTGTAGGGATGTATTCTATCCACCTCTACCTTAACTCCGACTTAATAATGTGCTGTGGCAATTTTCTTTTTTCGGCGAAGAGCCTCGAAATTATTCAACATCAATAGAATAGGCTAGTTGTGTAATGATCCATGCGAAGTGTTGAAAAACACGTGTCATGCCTTGTTCTTGATGCCTGCAGCCAGATGAGGCTTCTGGTATGTGTATTCTAGAACACTTTGGCTCGGGCAGACACAGTTTTGCGAGATTACGTGACTAAATGCAAGCAATGTCGTGACTCTTTGCTCCAGATTTTTGGTCATTTTGAAATCAAGCCCAATTTTTCACGGCGCTGACTAAAAGAGGTCATTCATGCCAGTTTGTGTTGATGTTTTGAGAATCATGTTGTCTTCCTCAGTTCCGATAGATGTTAAGCGCTGATTCCAGTGATAAGGAGTGGACCTGCTGGTCTGGGTGGTTCCACATGATATGTCTATCTTTTGAACCATGAACATCTTGCCGGCAAAAGTCCTTATTCGCTGGGTCGAGTCTAGCTTGAATTCCATCGTCAGCGAATTACCCATCAGAAAGGTGTGTATATGTGGGAGAGAACCAATTCGAGTAAGGACAAACAGCTTTGTTTTGGGGCTACGCAATCATAACATCAAAACATACTAAAAGAGATTTATATATATATGTATACCATCATGAATCTGCTAGCCGTCACCGATCCAAGTAATGGTCTCTAAGCGGTTCGAAATGAATTCATCGCCATGGCCAATATGCGCCCGGGGCATGGTTTTGATGGCGATGTTAAGGATGGACGTTCTGGCTTGAACATGGCCGCATTGCTCATTTTTCCCCGGTTATCCTTCGTCAAAAAGTCTGGATATTTGATCCCGTTCTCTAGGAATAGTCAAACCGAGGTACGCGCTTGACTCGCACCAGCGTAGGCATAAATCTGCTCGATCGTCGAAGAAATAAAGGTTCCAGGCACGAGGGAAGCAGCAAGCACAAGTTAACTCCATTGCCACCCTCCTTAACGCCAGCTTACTCTTCCTCTTCTGGATCGAACGGCGGCCCTGATGGACCGTCCCAGTCGTAATCCTCGCCGGGTTCAGCACGTGTCCACTCGCCATGTTCCTGGAGAGCTCCTCCCATGGTCATTTCCAACCCTTCCACGTTCCAAGTCTCTTGGGCAGTCATACGCGTATGTCTGATCACGCGGCCCATCTCGTCAAACCAGACTGCTAGAACCTTGGCTGACTTGGGATCTTGAGCAGCAGCGCGCATTGTCTCCTCATCTACTACGAGGACCATACCGACCTTGGCTTTGTAGTGATAGTCCGAATACAGCTCCGGCCAGTAGGTACCGTCCTCCTCCGGGTCGCCGCCCTGATCTTCTACCTCCTGGATGTCCTGTCGCTCTGCCTCGATGCACTTCTCGAGCGCCTTTTGTTTCCTGGCCTCATAGTCGTTTGACGAGCGCCTATAAGGATCCAGGATCTGCGGAAGTCGGGTAAAGATGCGCCGCCAGCCATCACCGCCGCCATAGTTGTAGCGACTGGGGTCTTGGAAGATGTACAACTCCGTCTCGTCCGGTCTCGCTTGCATGAATGCCGCAAAAGCTGCATCGGTGCCGACATCGTAGCAAGTGCGCAACCAGATCATGTCAACAATTTGCCGTTCTTCCGGCGTTCGAAGCCGGCTGACTAGGTCCTGGTCTGCCGGAGAAAGGTCTGTGGGTCTGGTCAGGCCCTGATCTTTTGCGCGCTGTGTGTAGACCTAGCAGACATCGTCTACAATCAGCATATTTTCCAAAGTCATGCTTTTCTGGTATCACCCACATGGCGCTGAGAAAAGGGTAGCTGGATGAAAGATGAGAATATCCGATCCAGTTGGTCATCGTCGGTCAATGCCGATGCCTCCTCCCAATTCTCCTGTGAGCAGAATCATCAACATTCAGGTGGAGCTCCCGATAGTAGCAGCTGAATAAATCATACCATGAGGAAGAGGTCGGCGCCCCAGACTTGCATATTGGCGCTCATGCTTGTGATAGAGTAAGTGAGTATGAAGAGAAACAAGATACTACTATTAAAATCATCACCACTTCCCCACGTTGTGATCTAGATTTACAATAAATCACAGGCTTGCCAACAGGTGGTATGATTTTACCTGCATTAGCGTTGCGATCCCATGCCAGCTTCAGCTTCTTAGACCCAGAGCATAGGCGGGCACTTAACCACCAAGTATAACATGACTATTCTAAATAGTGGCATTGCGTCGTTCAAAAGTCTTCCGACTTTACAATATTTAGTTGGGGACATAGTTGGGCGCTTGGATCTGATGAAGACTGTCACCATTGTGGCTAATTCGATAATGTCATTTAGATGGAGATATCTCGAAAAGTAAAAGGTAAGAAGCCGCCGTATCAATCGTTAATGACCCACTTCACCTGATTGAATACAAGACACTATGTTGAATAGGCTAGTACTCTTCTCAAAGATTTTGCGCCAGGCATCCTAATGAATCGTGACCATGATGTTCCCGCCCCCAATACATTTTCCGGGCAAGAACCCCGCTCCAACGCGTTCATAAATCGGAATACAGCTTAGGCTTGACCTCGTTGTTGCGCTTACAACTAACAGATAATGCGTCCTGTCCCTTACTTTCAGTTCTGGAAACCGGCCATGGCTGACGCCAAGAACCACACATTTGGTGTGCAACGATGCGGCATCACCGGGAATATCGAAAATGATCTCCCCCTTTCCCTGCCCGGCGATGCTTGCACCATAATCGCGAGCTTCGCTAACCAGGGAATTGTCGTTGCTTGAGTCCTTTGTCTGAAGATCATCGGCGCTGCCCTCCAGATCTGAAGACCATGGCGATCTCAACTTGTTCCATACCACGCGCCCGAAAGGTGGTCCGATATAGTCAATTCCACCGCCAAGAGCCATCCGCGACCACGAAGGAACGATCTGGCCCGGCGGGAATTCAATTCTTGACATCGTAGGTACGTTCCTATGACGGCGCCAAAGCAGGCTCCTTCTCAGAAGCCCAGCTCGATTGCCACTCCTACGTCCCTCATAAAAAACGCCGTATCCACCGTCAGCAGGCAGACCTTGTTGGATTCGGTTGTGCAAGCTGCCGATAGCCAAGGGTCTATCTGTAGGATTTGAAAGACCTAGTAGAGAATAACTACTGTACAGACCCTGATAGCGAAGTATTTTCTCCCCTTGGTTGGCTTCCCGAATGATTTAGGAGAAGTCTGGATCTCCCAGGACTTCTGCAAGGTTGCTAGCAGAGATTGTCATTAGTTTTCAGTCGATTTGTGAAACGTTGGATACAAACCTTGTCAAGCTTGTCAACCTTGTCATTGTTTCGTAACGAACACCATCTCCGCACTCGAAATACGTTTGATGATGTGTGAAGTATATCGTCCGTCGCGCCAACGCGTGTTCTTGCAGAACCCAACCTCTTTGGTTCAAGGAACCTTCCAGAACATTACCATGAAAGTCGCCAATCGGTTCGGTGATGTATAATGGCGCTGTTTGTCCTGTTTTCTGCAGCGACAATGTTGCTTTTGGGGTTCGAGCTTGCAAGAATCCGGCATCATGCCCAGGATCACGACTTGACGCCAGAACGCAGTACGCACCACTAAAGACTTGCTCCATGTTCTTCGCCTCGACGTGAAAGTCGCTACGACTTCCTTCTTGCACAATGCATATCAAGTCAATCCATAGGTACGGACATCCTAGCGCTCTAGTCACCTTGACAGCATCGTGAAACGTTGCTGGAAGTGACGCACAGCTTATACCATTGATATGGCTCTCAAAATTTTCTGTCATGGTCCTAAACCTTTTGCCAGTTCCCCATTGATGGGATAGAGCAATCCAATCGCCCTTGTCATTAGGACTGGTTTCATGTAGACGGGCTCTCTCATCTCCCGTCTTTCCCACCTCTATCACTCGGGTCGGCAAGGGATGCAGCGCAGTCGAGCTCCCGGATGATTTCGGCTTCGGGCACACACATCCATGGTTTTTGTCGCAGTGGGTGAGCCATTGTCTGAGGATCTCAAAGTATGCATCGCTATTTGGGGCACTCAGACTTGGATAGCCAATCTGGATACTCTGGTCGATCTCGTTTTTCAAAGCTGTATAGTCAGGCCGCGATAACACCTACGTAGAACTCGGGAGCTCAGATGCTGTATGCCTGATTCTTGACACTTACCAGGACTTCCATAGATTGATAGCATCTGCTCTTGTCCATTGATCTGAATAAATGATTCGTATCTCTCGACTCTGATCACCTTGGTGATAGGTTCAGACTCCCATGCCTTATGGAGCATGATGCACAGATCACAATTTTTCGTCGCGGCATTTTTCTGGAGTATGTCCCAGTTGTATGACTCGACGTGCGTGCGCTTGAATATGTGGTCGCGTAAACTTTGGCACTCCGTGCACAACTTCGGAGTCACAGAGACTTGGGGGAATGGGGACGAGCTGGATTCTATCGTAGAAACCACAGCTTTTGCAAACTCATTGTCGACTATGTAGCTTTAGTGGTCATCGATCTGGGTCGATTCAAGTTAGAGAGCAAGAATGCTTTCCGAGGCAGTAGGCAACGATCAGAAAATACGTACTCCCTGTGCATCAGTACTTGCATCCTTCCCCTTGAGCGAGAACATTAGTACTATGAACTTCATGTCCTAGGGTGAGATTGTGGCGTGATGTACGTACAACCTTGAAAGCATGTATTAGAAGCTTTCATATCACTGGTATTGTGAAGCGATTCCAGGCTTTGGATGGATAACAAAGTAGAAATTCACTCGTTCGATGAGGATGCTTTGAGCAGGAACACTTCGGATTCTCTGGAGGACACCACAAACATCAGGGCCTGCGGGCTGATCAGGCTGGCGCAAGCACCAGTATGCATCCGTTTCATCATCACCTGAATTGATCAGCATGAAGTTCATCACTGTATCAGCACTGGCACGCTCCAAATTAGACGATACTACCGGGTGCAAGGCTGACTTGAAGTAGTCGTTATCGAGTTTCTGTGTGGGTTCTACAATCGTAGGAATACCGGGATGCGATGGAGACACAGCCACTTCAGAGGGTAGTTCAGAGCCTGAAGGCATGGGTCTGTGGCTGTCGGCTCTTCCCAGCGGGCTCCCAGCTTCAGGTAGGCCCGTTAATGTCCCCAGTCGCTCTGATAACTTTACCACGAGGAGTCGTGTTCTCACTAGATCAAGCAAATTGCCGAGGGCAGTTGTTCTGGGACGACATATTGTATCCTTGGCCATTTGATCCATCCAACTTTCAACAATACCATGCACTGTAGCCATTCTTCCCCCGCCAGGGGCGGGCTTGATCAGATAGAATCGGGTATGTTCCGTGCTACCTAGATCACTGTTGAATCGATTGAGCTGGTCAGGGCCATAGATGAGCCAGATGAGAAACTCCAGTATGATGCAGCCAAATGACCACATGTCATACAGACGGGACCTCCTCTTCTTTCCGTGTTGATGTGAGACGGGGAGGTTCGTGTCACTGGTAGCAATCTCTTCAGGTGGTTCATATCTTCTTGTTCCCCATTATTCGGTGGTGGTCCTGTTGCTGCGCATCGCGGTCTCGACGAAGTTTTGCTTCGCAAGGCCCCAACCGCCTGTCTTAAGCGTCCCAATCGCGTTGTGATTCTGAGTCTGGTCTTTGAACCAGAGAATGTGTTCAGGTTTCAAATAGGCCCTCCAACCAAAATTGTCGAGAATAAATATCAAGATGGGCTTGACTGAGAGAAAAAGAGATACCGTTGCACACCATCTTCGAGCCGTACTGTATTATTCTAGACTTATTGGCTTTTTTCCTGTGTTCCGAGTGTTCATCTAGCTACAAACTTTCTTCGAGGACACAGGCGAATATGAGCCTTCTACTGAACTGAGCGGCTCACGATTCAGACTGAGATCCATGATCAGCCCAGTCCTAGTCGTATATTTCTCCGGCAAGTCCCCATGGGGCAAAAGTTCAGAATCCCCATTGGCTCTCAACGCCTCCTCCAACGTGCACCTCCCCGCATCTTCAAAGCCAAGAGATTTGTAGAGGTGAAGCGTCGCCGTGTTCTCTGGCTTGACCATGATGCGCACCCGCACTTTAGACTGTGCTCGTTCGAGCGACACAAGATATGCAAAGGCTGCTCGACACAATCGCTTGCCAAGGCTTTTACCCCGATAGTCTGGCAGCGTATACAAGCTCAACATTTGCCACTTCTCTTCAATATCGGAGGGGAGCACATCCGGCTGTCCTGCTGCTGGCGGTAAACGGTAATCCTCCACGGATAGCGGACCTCGCAACGTGACTTGTACCACCCAGTCTCCCGATTGAGTGGCACAGATGAAGGTCTCTCTGCCTTTTGCCTGTAGTCGAGACGCCCAGAAGCCGTCTGAGAATTGAGACTCTATTTCGTGTGTTGAAGAAAAGGCACTAGGTGATTGTTGCAGGCCCTGCAAGCGAAGAGTCTTATATCGATGAGCCAGAGACATGATGTCTGGATCATTTTGGATTATTCTGAAGAATGTGTAATCCATCGTGCGATGACTTGTTGGGGTAAAGAGACTATTGGGAACGCCTCTTTGGTTGTTGTCCACGATATCTTTATTAATGAGTATTGTACCACTTTGTATTTGACTTGGTTTTCCTTCTCATGACTAGGAAGGGATGGAATATATACAGCTGGTTTTCTCAGTTCAATAGTGGATGTGGAACCTCTCTGCCATTGTGGTTTGCTAATAATGTTTAGTGAACACCGCTAATGAGTGACCAAATCACCGAGGTTGGTCATAGTGTTCAAGAAGACCTTGCTGCTCATATACTACTGAGCAAATGCATTATTTCTCATTTATTATCGTATCCCATTGGGTTCATGTACATTTGAAATGATGTATTGCTTTTAAGATTAGTGTATCTTGTAATTAGTTCCGAGGGCGCAATGTTTTTGAAAGGGCGTGAAACCTTTTGCGCTAAACAATGCGAGATAAGAGATCCCCGCCTCGGGTGAGCCGACTATTAAGTTTTGTCCTATTATACTTTGTATAGGGCGGGGTATTCGGAAACTGAGCCGAACTCGGCCTCGAATTCTTCAAGAATTGAGTGAGTGCAGGACTTCTTTCAGAATGTCAGAACCTCTCGTACCTTGAGGCTATTGCGTGCCCATGACATTCGCAAGTATGGATCATCAAGAAGTGATCACATCGTTAAGAAATGAGCAACTGCACCATCGCATCGGTAACGGGCTGAGCCCGGACGCATTCGAACCAATTCGATCAGACCATTTACCTCCATCTTCAACACTTGAATGCCTCGAAATCGCACCCGAAACCTTGCAAAAAGATGACGAAAGCTTGAATAAAGAATCTTTTTGCGCTGTTTTTGGTTCTTTCCTGCTCTTATTCTCAACCTATGGCAAGTAATTAGCATGAAAAGATGAGGACTTGTGTAAAAATTTGAGCTCTAACCGAAAACCCCAAGGTTTTATGCAAACATTGGGCACAGTCCAGGCGTACCTTGAAATTCATCAGTTATCGACTTATACCTCTCGAGATATTGGTTGGATTGCTGGAGTCTTTACGTCTCTGGCTCTTTTTCTTGGCATTCAGATTGGCCCCGTCTTCGATACTTTTGGCGACGGTTTCCTGGCGCCCCTAGGATGTGCCCTCTACATCCCGGTATTCTTCTTGCTCGCACAATGCGAAGCGTACTGGCATTTCATGCTGACCCTCGGTGTACTTGGTGGTGTTGGCGCTGGGATCATCTCCGTGGTCGGTGTGGGAGTCATTGGCAATCGCTTCATACGTCGACGAGGAATCGCAATGGGCTGCGCACTGAGCGGGTCAAGCATCGGAGGCGTCGTCATGCCATTAATGCTACGCTCGCTGCTACCCAAGGTCGGCTGGGCATGGTCCATGAGGGCCGTCGCATTCATGGTTGCATCAGCATTAATCGGAGGCGTCATGTGTTTGCGTGCGCTACCCCCGAGACGACGATCTAGCACCAGATACTCGGGTGCTGCTCTCAACTTTACAGTGTTTACTAGTGGGTCATTCGTATTTGTGACTATTGGCCTCTCGGCCCTCGAGTTTGCGGTATTCGGCATGTTTTCGCTGCTGCCTACCTATGCCATCAAAGCGAACTTTTCTTCCGATACCGGTTTCGTGCTGCTTGCCATTGCAAATGGGACATCTTGCATAGGGCGCTTGATTCCTGGTCTCGCGGGCGACAAATTTGGACCTTTCAATATGCTTCTCTGCATGGTTCTGTTCACAGCAATTTTCACCGCCATCATCTTGGTGCCATTCGGGTCATCTTCATTGGCCGCCATCTATGCATTCTCAGCAATTTGGGGATTCGGTAGCGGATCATTCATATCATTGACGCCAGTGTGTATGGGCAAAATCTGCCATGCCGACGATTATGGGCGATACTTTGGTAGATTTTCCAATTTTAACCCAATTGATGGACAAAACTGACTCTAGTAGGAACAATGTATTTCGTCGTGAGCTTTGCCTTGCTTGTTGCAACACCACTCAGCAGCCAAATGCTCGAGACTGTGGGAACTCGTGGGCTGGCATGCCTGTATATAGGCTTGATACTGTGTGGTGGCATATCCTTTCTATCAGCCAGACAGTCACTATATGGCCTTTCAAAAGTAAGGATCATATGTTGAAGTTGGGATTATGCATAAATACAGCCGAGGGGCCGATCAAATCAATAATAAAAATGGCGGGGGTCCTTGGTCAAGAAGGTATTTGCTCTAAAATCCAAAACGACGGGATTTGGTACCTATATACATTTCATTTACGAAAAGCAGGAAACTGGTGACACGTGACATAATGATGTTGCATAAGCACGGCGAGTCCCAGCATCGACTTGACGTGTTCAGCTGCGCTTCCCCGCTCAGCCTTGGACTCGCATCGTCTCTGCACAAAGTTGACGATCCCTCTGTAATTATCTCCTACACCTCAGGTAAAGAGTCATCCATTCTGGTCTATCAGCGCATAGCTGGAATAAAGCAACTGTCCAAAAGCTGCCATCTTCTCCTTTCTTGTTTCTCATCCCTGAGTCGCGTCATTAGTTTAGGAGATAGGGAAACAGCTAGTAGGGATGTCTACCCAAAGAATACATTCGGAAATGAGTGCAGATGCGTCGAATGTAAAACCACAACTCAACCCCTTAACATCATCGACGCCGGGCGGCAGTAGATCATTCAGAGCTTCTGAGGCCTTGAATGTTTCACTTCCAACATCGATACTCGATCACATAACTAATGCTGAAGACATTTTCGAAACAAGCATCTTTTCTTCCGGCTCACAAGTGAAGGTTTTCCAACCAACTTCAGAGCGGGACAATCGATCATCGGGAAGGTTGGGTCAGGAGCCGCCAGAAATGGCCGCGACCGCCCTGATGCTCACTGTTGACGAGCTTCTAGCCAGATGGAATTTTGCGCCGTACCAGGAAAATGGCAGCGGAATAACGAGACAATTTCCCGTGTAAGTTCCCATGAAGAGGCGCCTGACTGTCATTCAACTTTACGACATCGTTCTAAAACCAGTATACAATTGTGCCTAGTCTTCTTGGAGGGACCACCGATCAAGAGGACAATGACAAGGAAACATTTGAAATCTCATCGGACTGTTGCGACAAGATGTTCTCCGGGTTTAGCATGCACGTTCCCTTCTTACCAAGTTTATGGACGACTAAAACAGCCTTGGGTTGTCGACAGTGGGGGCATGGACTTGGTAATGGGCTCCAAGGTCGAGTTATCGGTAAGTCAATCCTATGCATGTGATATCTGCATCAATGTTAACTTGCATTTTCAAGACATCTGGTATACTGTACCTGTCTCTATCACAGTCAAGGGTGAGGGCAATTTCTCCCTTGCCTCTTCCGCTATTTACAGCCGCTATGTAATCGGAACACCTCAAACATCGCTTGTCATGGTGTTTCTCAGGTATAATTGGCAACGTGGCAGCTTACACGGACGACCTACACGTGATTACGAAGCCCTCATGAAAAAGTTCAAAGTGCCTCCACGAATGAGTGCAGCTGGCGACCGAGCCGAGAATGGGTGTCAGTGGCACCTTGGGCCGCAAGTGGCCTATGTTGGAATGGCTCTAGGCTTGTGGCGTGAAGGACTCGGCTTCCTCAACGCATTTGCCCACGACCAGGAGAAGAAAATCCATTCTGAGCTATCCGACGACAGGCACGAGACTGCCATCAACATCCGCTCCATCCATCTTCGACTCAAATTTCTCCACGAAGAGATCGAGAGCTTGCAGTCGATATGCCAAACCCTGGACTTTCTCTATAACTTCTGGTGGACCGAAGCAACAAACCAAGGAGAAGTACAAAGCATAAGCGGTGTGAGCACGATAGAGGATCTAGCCACCCTTCGACAAGAGTTCGGTATACAGATGAGAAGCAGAGATGAATTGGTCAAACGGCTGAGCAATGTTCAGACCTTGGTATGCCAATTTTCTGGAGTTCGCTTCAATTTTTGAGAGAAGGACGATTTCCAACTAATCATGTTATTTCATGCAGTATTTCAACCTGACAACTTCCAAAATAGCAAGAGCCTCCAAATCTGACAGCACAGCAATGAAGACTATTGCCATAGTCACAGCAATTTTCTTCCCAGCGACATTTGTAGCGGTAGGTAGGCCTCTAAGCAACATGCTGTGTTGTGTGCCTGTATTCAGTCATGATCAAGTAAATCCTAATCGGTGGTAGACATTCATGAGCATGAGCTTTTTCAATTACGGCGACTCCCTAATATCGCTTTCTCCGTCGATATGGCTCTATTTTGTCATTACGATACCGCTCACCGCTATGATGCTTGGAGGTCTAGTATATTGGTTGAAAGCGAAAAGCCTCACTGTTGAGAAGAAGAATGAGGAGAGTCAGGAAGGAGGAATCTAGAAAACAGTTGTCACGAACACTGCTGGGTGTCGAGATGTCATGACTTTCGGTGAATCAATGATTGGTTTCTGTGATATACGATAGAATATGATGTTTAACAAATGCTAGACAACTGATACAGAACAAATATGTGACCCAGCCAACCTGTAGTACATGCAGCCTGCTCGCCTAGCATGACTTGTCGAATATCATAGCTGCCATTCTTTCTAGGATGAGCTTGAATGCACCGGGGCCCTTCAGCCTCTACTGTTGAGAGGTGAAGTGATCATGCTATTTAAATCGTCAATTTCAACCCCAGGAGTCACAGAAACTACTGAGCTTTTACTTACCAGCTTTGTGTAGATTACCATTTATGGGTGCTGCCAGACCTGAATTCCTAGGCCGGTATTGAATGAATCAGGCTTGCCGACAGTGCAAGAACTGTGTTCCGAGATGTAGTAGCAGACGGTGCCATAATTGCAAATCGTCAAGACGCTACCAGACACGTTCTCAAGCTCAATGGTGGAGCCAGACAAGGTCAAGGTTCCCCAGCCAGGAGCGTCGGCCACCAGGTCGCTGCCGTCCTGGACGAACGAGGCGCTGGCGACTTGGCCACAGCCGGCGCAGCCAGACTCTGCCACGCAAGTGGTGGCAAGGGCGGCGGGCAAGAGTGACAAGATGGATAGGGCGATCTTCATTGCCATGTTTGCGAGTGTTTAAGAAGAATGATGAAGAGTTGTTTTGAGGGATGGAAACTTGAGAGATGCAAGTCAGCCTAAAGCCGGAGGAAGACGGCTTTTATAAACCTATTTGTCTGTGAGAACAGATTCTGACGTCGTATGATTCCATATCTTCCGCCCGACGCCATTCAGCCGAGGCGTTATCAAGCATCTTGGGGTTGCAATTGCCTGAGAGAATTGAGGATTCTTCCCCAGAAATGCTCCAACATTTAGAGTTGGCAGAATTGACTACCTTCCGTAACAATAATCAACGCGCTACGACGTTAGCAGCACCTTTGCAGGGATGATGACCTCAATTGGGCCATCAGCATGGCAGATCAGCATCGTAAAATCCATTTTCGACATGCGCAAATTCCAGTCTTTTTGCTAATGATGTCCGCGAATTCTCAGAAGTCTGCCATCAAGTAGCGAAAATATCAAACTTTCCCCCATACTACTATGGACTGATGACCGTACGTTTAAGCATATCGACAAAATTCGCTTACAGCCGTCCCGGCAGATGCAAGTTATCCCTCGGCCGGCAACTCTATTGCGATCCCGCATGAATCCCTGTAAATTTGGTAGCGGTCTTGGCAATACAACCCGAGCGTTGGATCGAGCTGCAATCTCGTATTCCTCGGGCCCCAATGTGTTGCAATGCAGCGTTTTGTAATTGTCAACTATGCGCTTACATTGATGGACGTTGTATTTGTCATGGGAGCTCATGAGCTCACCAACTTACGATGCGCTGTTTGGATCCATATTTCCAACTGTGGATTGGCCATGTTGAGAATCTGCCTGGCTAGAGCAACTATTTTCTACATCTCATGTAGCGCACTTATTTCGCTACATGACTCGACACACTTTGTAATATCGCTTTACATGCTACATTCCTCATTCGGCTGTATTCAGTATCCTCCGCACATTCAGCAAGGAATTCAACGGTCTCGTAAACGTGCTAGTGAGCATATGACCAGGCAGCCTCGGAAAGGAAATGATGGCCGGATGGCCATGACAACATGGAAAGTGGCTTAGACAGCCGGTACTATGTATGGCAAACAACTGACGTTTAGTCATTCCTCAGGTCGTAAAATAATGTCGCTTTCCGTACAAAGATGGGATTCGCCACTTAACTACAGGTCTACTATGGGTGGCTGTAAAGGGAATCCATGGCTCATCGTCTGTCAGATGGATTATCCGTATTCATAGCCATTGAGTCTTTTCAGTGATATCCAAGACCAGATATATAGATTGAATTGGGAGTGGACAGCACTTGACTAGTTTTATATCGCATTTGGCGTCACTTACTATAACTTCCCTTGGTCTCGCAAGGTCATCAACTAAGTGCTTACGTGAGGGAGCAAAACATCTAGGAGCGCCAAATAATGCGAGTCAACGGATTTTCCCGACTAGTCAGTCATCTTCGTCATTCGAAGTTCCAATCCAGGCAGGACCATTCATCCAAATTTCTGCTATGGGCCGTCGGGGACCAAGACGGGGTGTGTTCAGATACAAAAACAACCTAAACTACGACCGAACGATTCCCGATTCGACAAGGGTGATGGAGAGCTCATCCTTTATTGACAACAGAGTTGAGTTGATGAGTAGCTAATAATTGGCTTTTATAAGCCAAAAGAATCCCGAAAGAATACCACGTCAACAATAGTCAACTTGAACATGCCGTAGGATTTTGTCTACAGCTCGATGCTTGCTTGTGGGGTCCAGACAGCCTACAACTACATCTTTTCAGGATACATATCGACTGATTTGGGAGCAGCTATCTTGAGTAAAACCAAGAATAGAACCAAAACTAGGGGAATTGAAGGCTTGAGATATATCTGGAATAAATACAATCACAAGGATTCAATTAGCAATCCCAGGACTGAGGAGCTCACCAGGACAAGGTGCAGATCCAAAGGAAATAGACCCCAATCGCCGTCAATCGCATGCGGGGAACCAAGAATGGGCTGAAATAGACGCTACAGGCAGGGGGTGCGGCCGCTAGCTTGCCGGTTTACTGGGTAGCCGAAGTTGACTCAAGAAGCGGCTCTAGGACTTGGCAGGCATAAGGATCTGACCTCAATACCTACTACCTAGTAAGTATTAAGGTAGGTATATACTTCAATTATAACACCCACCTCATTTCTGGTTATAGAACATGGTCAAATACATACTATTTTATAGGCGAACCATGCATGGGAATCCAGCTGATCTTCCTCGCCATCTGTCGACGCCCAAATCTCAAGTGCTGACATATCGTGAATCTCCATGTATTGGTCGTTCTTTGCCAGGCACATTAGCGTTATCTTCTCGCGACCAACGCTTGTTGATGAGCACTAAAAAAGATCAAGTTGTTGGCACCAGTCAAGCCGGGTATCCTCTCGAGCCTCTCGGTTTAAACGATTGATCACCAGGGATCTGAGACTGGTTTACACCATTGAAACTTTAAGGCTAGAGTGCTTGCCAGCCAGCCCTCATTGTTTGTTTATGGATTGGGACATTGCAGATCAGAACTGGAGGCGGCACTTTGACCTGGCGCTGTGAGATACTTTCAGCATTCTTCCTCCTACTTCTAAGCAAAGGCCCTCCTGTGCATTCAGACTCGGGTGGAGATGGCTTCAGCCCAGATGCAACATCTTCGTTGCACAGATGGTTATTACTGTAGCGATGAACGCGCAACGACCGTGTCATTACACTAGATATCGATTCACTATATGCTACGATTCCCCGACACTTTCGGCAAGATGGTGTTATACTCCACTCATTTCATGGTCTCTGGTATAAGCCGCAATGCTGCCACGCCGATTGCCATGCAAGAAGAAGAGTGGTACATTTGAGTTAGTAGCGACATACCAAGTACCCGGCTAGTATATCGTCCTATATACAGAGTAGACGGCCGCCGGATCCATACCCTTGCATCATGGCTTGACACTAACTAACACCATCGTCTAGGCTCTACGCATAATTCATATACATAATTCATAGGCATTACTCAGGGGCGGCAGTACGTATTTGTATTTAATGGCAGACGTGCGTGCTTCATTCAAGCAACTGATCTAGTTCTTCATCGATTATCATTCATTACAGTCCTTCTCGCAAAACCATTGCCCACCATGACGGTCGACCACACTGGGAGAGAGACGGCTGTTCCTATCATGGCAAATGACAAAAGGAAGCCTCTGCTGGTCATGTCAGCTGGTCCCATAATGGGCCATTCTGCCCCGGCACTGCACATCGGTCGTGAGATGATCAAGCGCGGCTTTGAAGTCATCTTC
Source organism: Pestalotiopsis fici W106-1 (assembly GCF_000516985.1). Taxonomy (NCBI): domain Eukaryota; kingdom Fungi; phylum Ascomycota; class Sordariomycetes; order Amphisphaeriales; family Sporocadaceae; genus Pestalotiopsis; species Pestalotiopsis fici. The sequence goes on along the minus strand of NW_006917092.1, from coordinate 3,823,043 downwards.
ATGACGGCACCAGAGTTGAGACCCAGTGTGGAAAAGATTGGAGCCGAGTATTGGGAGACCACGCCATTTTTTCCACCCGGTAGTCTCGAGGGTCGAGATGCACACCTGCCGGGCCTTCCAAAGCTCCTATATGATATGAGGAGCTTGTTCATGGCGTCAATCGGTCCACGCAGCGACAATATGCGCTCTCTACTGGAAATGGTGCGCGAGCGCGAGCCCGACCGCGACGTTGTGATTGTCGCCGAGACCGTGTGCAGTAAGCAACTTCCGTTGTAATTTCTCCCCTTCTCTGGGTTGTCTTCTGAGAAATCATTACCCAAATTGGTGCTGCAAGAGAGAAGACTCAGACAAACTGCTCAAAAGAGATCCTTCAAACTCATTTAACTCCCCGAATAGGCAATTGCTAACACGTGTTGTTGTAGTGGCTCTCGTCCCATTCACTCTTGGGGCACCCCTTCCCAAGGGCTACAGCCAATTTCCAAAAATTATCGACATAAATGTTGTTCCCCTCATATCAAGCAGTGAGGACGTTGCGCCTTTTGGGCCCGGTCTCGTCCCCGATTCGACAGAGTCTGGCCGGGCTAGGAACAGGCTGATGAACGACATGTTCTATCATCAAGGCCCATTCAAGCCCCTGCAAGACGAATATCTTCAGATTCTAAAGGACCTCGGCTGTACCAAGATGCCAGATTGCTTCATGTTTGACTCGTGGGTCAGCTCGTTTGACACCACTTTTCAAATGTGCAGCCCGAGTCTGGAGTATCCACGCTCCGACCTCCACCCCAGCATCCGTTTTGCTGGTGCACTGCCCAAGAGAGGCATTGACCCAAACTTTGAATACCCATGCTGGTGGAACGAGATTGTAGAAAACAGCACGCTGGCCGCCGACGACCCCAAACGGAAGAAGGTTATCCCCGTGGCCCAGGGCACCATTGCCACGGACTACAACGAGGTGATCATCCCGACAATTAAGGCGTTTGCCGGCCGAGACGACATTATAGTCATTGCAATCCTGGGCGTAAAGGATGCGGTGCTGCCTGCTGACCTCAACGTGCCTGCCAACGTGAGGACGGTGGACTTTTTGCCCTACGACGCCGCCCTCGAGCACGCCGATGTCTTTGTCAGTAACGGAGGCTACGGCGGCATGATGCACGGCGTCATCAACGGCGTGCCCATGGTGGTCGCCGGTATGAGCGAGGACAAGGTCGAGGTCACGGCCCGAGCCGAGTGGGCCGGGTTCGCCGTCAACCTCCGGACGCAGATGCCGACCTCCGAGGCCATCTCGGCCGCAGTGGACAAGGTCTTGGCCGACCCCAAGTACAAGCTCAGGGCTACAAGGCTGATGCAGGAGAATCAAGACTTGGACAGTTTGTGGATCATAGAAAGGGAGATTATGAAATATGCCAGGAAAGATTAATCGATATTAAGACATGAAATACTACATCAGCATCACTAGCGTAGCACCACTGAAGTGATGATTAATGGGAACTTTGAAGAGCGCATGGTGTAGAGTTGTGATTCCGTAGACATGAAGAAATCCTCGAACTACTTATCGCTGTGCAGACTGCAAGCTCCCATGACTCCTAGATTTGCAATCCATTTCATGTCGGCGTGGGAGCAACGGAGGAGGTCAAGTATGATCCATATTTCAATTCAAAAAGCGACTTGGGCTTGAGAAACAGTAAGCTACATTCAAACGAGTTCACATGTATTCATGCATTGGTCAAGACGGTATACGATAAAGAATGTATGAAGGCTCTAATTAGATACAACGAACCTTCTATTTAGTCTAAGAAGACACATGCGACCCAATCAAGCCAGTTGAAAATGTAAATATATATGTGATCATCAAGCATCTAAGCACCCTAAAATTCATCAAACCATGCCCGACTTCCCAGAGTCCTGGACTTTAATCCCCGATTACAGACCAACGATTGTGATTTACTTGCGAGCGGCAGCCTCCTCAGCACGCTTCTTGAGGCGGTAGGCAATGGCGCGCTTGCGGGCGGCGGCGGTTTGGGTAAAGGCAGCTGAGCCACCAAAGGGTCCGGCCGGGGTGTTGTTTCGCACACGGACAACGCAGACATTCTGAGCATCGCCAACGGTAGCATCACAAGTCATACCCTGAGGCATGGCAACCTTGACGGCAAAGTCGGTGTTGGTGGCAGTCGAGAGACCAGCGACCAGGCCGGGCACGTTTTGCATCACCTCGGCCTCCTGGAAGGCGGCCATGTCGGTACCGCCCGAAGTGCCGTCAATCATGGCCTCGAGGGGACCCGCGCCGTCTTGGTTGATCTGGCGGTACTGGAGCTCGACGGTACCGTCGTCCGAGGCGGTAGGAAGACCGCTGGTGGCACCCTGGCCGGCAGTGGCCTTGACCATGGTCTCAGCGGGGGAAGTGGACTTTGTGCCCTTGGCGTTGGCGCCGCCGCCACCACCACCGAGGAGGCCAGCGAGCAGTTGACGGCTGCGGAACTTGGCGCTCACAACCTTGTTGTTCTTCTGGCTGCCGACATTGGCCGGAATGTCGTCCTCCACACCAACACCGGTGCCGTTGTTGGTGGGGGCGGAGCCAGCGCCCATGAAGTTGTTGATCATGGTGGCAGCATCGACGGGACCATTGCCCTGGGTCTTGCCCAGAGGGCTGCCACCGGCGGAGATATCCCGGTCACGGATGATGGAAGTGTCGGCCTGCGAACCGCAGCCGTTGCTGGAGCAGTCACGGGGAGTGCCGTCGGCCACAGACAGACCAGGCATCTCTACACCGTTGGCGCCAACAACCTTGGTAACGACACCGTGGGCGGAGACGGAGGCAACGAGGCCGGCAGCAGCGAAGATGATTGAGTAACGCATTTTGAAGAGTTAGAGAGAGAGAGTTGAATAAAGAGGGTATCGATATAAATTAGAGAATAGAATAGAGTAAAGAGAGTAGTTGTAAAAGGCCACCAGGGCTATTCTCAGATGTGAGCAAAGATTAAGAAGAGAAGGAAGAGATGAAAAGAAGTCGTAGTGACTGTTTGAATGCTGAAGCTGTTGATGATGAGAGAAGAATAAAGGTATTGGAACGGACAAAGTGGTTGTTCTTATACACCAGTTGACTACAGCTACCATGGCAGGTTCTGCCTTTGAAAAATTCCATGACTGCATCGTCTGAACATCGTGACTGTAGTTTGTTCCAGCTGCTGTTGTTGTCTTCGCAGCCTCATGTCTCGTTTGTTCTCGCTGGTGTTTGGATCAGACTCAGGGTACCTCGAGACGATTTGCAAAACTGCCAAGAGCAAGTCGCACAGGCGAATCGCATCAAAGAATGCGGGCCTCAGCCACGGTTGTGTTGCCTTCAAGCCTTGCGGCAGATCTGTTTAATTCATCTTGGCGATGAGCTTGGCAGTATGGCAAAGATGCATCCCGCCCCTAGTTACCATGAGGCTCTGTCAAGTCTGTTCGCAATGTTGACCTATCTCCAGGAGATCGAGCATGGGGTTGGATGGAATCAGGTCAGTGGTTACCTACTACTACCCAACCGCTTAGGCCCAGAAGGGGCATGATGCTGAAACAAAACGTAGCGCTAGAACCTAGCGCCGATCAACTCCAGTTTCTGCTGCATTCCCGCTGTGACACGGCGCTTTTACTGCTGGAATAGCACCAGTAGCGCGATATCTCCCTCTACCAGGCCAGTAATCTGGGGCACCCAGGTGCAGAAAACGCCTGAAGAGGTAAAAAAAGCCTTGACCACTGACGGCGAAACATTCCGTTTTATCCTCCACCAAACAAGAGGAAACATTTCAATAATCATTGATGGCGAAAAGAATATCATGCAAAAACCATTGTCATACCGGAGAATTTTCCCTTCGCATATTCACTTCATTGGCTTCGACTTTAGGATCTTCCTCGGAACATGGCGAGGTTCCGGAATCCTCGTGGGCCGATCACTAGATTTTCCTGGGGGCGCAGATCATGGAACAGCTGGGCACGGCTTGGCCTTCTTGGCCGCTTGGCGGGGGTTGATCCAAGCATCGCTACCTGTCGATCCGTTCATGCGATGCCGGTTGCTCTCGGACTCGGAACCGTGCTTGCTCTCTTCTCGTCGACCCCAAGGCGCTTTGTGCGTGTATCGAGAAGTGCGCCATCTCAGTGCGCGGCCGCAGTAACGGCTCTGATTGTGGGGCTCGCCGTCCGGGCAGCACATCGTCCGGCACAAAAAGAAGCATCATTGACAGCATTGGCGATTCTTGGAAGTCTTGGAATCTTTTGGTGATGCAGCACCGGGCGTATTCAAGCAGCTGGTCATGAGACATCAGCCTCCTAGTTTTCTTCTGAGGGATCGGAAGTTCGCAATCAAAGTACTAGAAAGCATCAGAACCGCTCGTCCAGCAGCGTCACGACCAGATCCAAAGCCAAGACCCAGCACTTCAATCACGGTCCCATGCACTGCATTTCCGCATAACCCGATGTTGGGTTCTAATCGCAATGTTCTTTGTTTCTCATTTTTTTATTATTTCCATTTACTTCCTTTCTAATTAGTCACGCAACCTTTCAAGTCGTCAGCCAGGCAATTGTTGACACAAAGTTGTTTCTATTGTCCGCCCAGCTCGCAATATCACGTCCATCGACGGTCACCATGGACGCCGACCCGATGGTGTTCAAGTTGTACACTGAAACGGAGCTGTCTTCAATGCTCGCGATCCGAGTCTGGCACTTGTCGGTTACACCTTGTTGCGCGCAAGACACATTGTAGTTGTTGAAGAAAGAATACAGCCTGTCGTCAAGTTAGCGAGCCCCGACGGCAAGCAACCAGAATCCAAAGCACTTACCCTGCGCCGTAAACAAAAACATCACTACTATCGACAATGCGGAGCCCCCAGCCGTCCTGGCCTTTGGCAATGACTGGGTCATTCAGTGACTTGACAACCGGGAACGGAATTGTTGCGTCCGGGTTTGGTTGATAGTAGGCTGTTTCTGTTTGGATTTGCCCCATAACCACGTTCTGCGTCTTGACAAGCTGGTATTCATAAAGGACATGATGCTCAACACCCGTTCCAATGAGCCAAACATTGCCCACCTCGCTTTCAACGAGCAGACCTCGTCCAGCGTAAATAGTGATCTGAGTCAACTCAGGGTCTTCAACATCGTGGTCGGCAACCCAGAACCAACAGTTCTCCATGTATACGCCATTGGCCTTCTGGGTCACATGGACGCTTTGAAATGCCGCAATACACTGCTCATTGAGCTTGTTTGCAGTCAAAACCGTGTTTGGCGTCTTGGGGCAATCCGCCACTTGAAGCTTGGAGCCTGCAAACCCACCAATGCGCGTGTGGACATCCCACATGCCAGATGGTGCTCCCCTAGAGGCAACATTCCATTGTATCAACACCGCCCCAGCTTGCGCACCCTGGGTGCTCACAATTGTGTCAGTCCACTCGACCTTGCCAACTTGGCCTGGATTACCGACTTGGACAACGGGTTGGGGATTGTTGATGTCTGCGAAATATTTGCCACTCGACAAGATGACGGGGTAGGATTCTCCGGTAATCTTCGATCCGACTGGCACGAATATAGTCCCAGTGACTTTGTAGTACCCAGCATCAAAGAAGACGACTTTTTGGGCGGCAGCTGCAGCCAATAGAGCGGCGTTGATGGCTTTTGTGTCGTCAGTCTTGCCGTCACCAACAGCTCCAGCGCCACGGATGCTGACAATCTGTGCGGCTGGATAGTCTTCATATTGAGGCTTGGAGCGGATATAATATCTTCCCCTTTGGTTCAAGGTCCGTGGTCTATCATTAGCAGGTATACTCTGCTGGAAATTGCTCGGCCCCTTGGATGCTGTGTATGCATGGCCCTGTCCCCAGGCGGTGATAGTTGTCGGGCGTGTTGAACCTGCAAGGATGGTCTCATTGTGGGAACCTTGGACAGCCACTTCGACATTCTGGATATTCACGTTCTCAAGGATAAGACTGCCACCTGATGGAGGTGTTGAGCCCCGCGTACGAGCAGTCCAAACGCCGACAGGTGTGTTGTTTATCTCGCTGTCATACAAAACGACAGCGCCGACATCTTGGGACCCGTCAGACTTGAGGTCAGTCAAGTTCAATCCAATCTGACAATCATTGATGACGATGCCGGAGTAAGTCCAACCCCAGTCCCAGATTTGTCTGATGGCAGTGACGGAGTTGTAAAACGTCAAATTCCGCATGGTGTATTGCTGATTGCCGACATTGATTCCGTACAGACCTCCGTGGAATACCAGGTCGGTAGCAAACCCACCGGAGCCTTCTTCGATGAACACGCCTGCGTGTTGTGTACCTGTGGCAGCCGACATTTGGAAGACAATATTTTGAAGGGATGTCGCCTGCGACACCGCCCAATGGACTCCGGAAACCGCTTTCGAAGCGGGAATATCGGTCATGTCGACAACAAAGTTACGAATCTGACGCCAGAAGACATTGGTTGAGCCCCAGCCCAGGCCATTGGCGCCGTATTTATTTCCGTCAAAGATCCAAGCTCCAGAGAAGCGCGGGCTAGCTTTGATGATGGGCAGGCAATTTGGATTGCCGACAATCTGCGTGTAGTAATAGCCGACAATGGCATCCGAAACAAGGTATGTGCCTGGCGGGAAATAGACCAGGGCCGGTGTTGTCGTCGACGAGGCGCACTTGCCTGGTGCGCATCTGTTACCGTCGCTGATCGCCAAATTGATGGCTATTGTGTCATCTGTAACACCATCTCCCTTGGCCCCGTAGTCTTTCACGTTGCGGAAGACCCTATAGTTGGTGGCATTGGAATTGAATGGGGCAACACCCTGGTGCCGGACATCTTCCAACCAGTAAGAACATTTCGAATTTGAATGTGGTGACAAAGCGCCAGTGTCACTCGGTTGAGATGGAAGAAAAGAAGTAGAAGAAGAAGAAGAACAACTGGTTGTTGGAACTGCTGCTGCTGGCGCAGTGGCCAATGCCAATGATATCGTTACGGTATATGTTTCCTGAGGATAATCTCGTTCTGGATGCTGATGTACATGATGATGTTGATGCACAGCGATGGCTGTTGCAAGGCACGAACTGAAAATGAGCGACTGGAAATGCATGGTTGGAAAAGAGTTTGGTAAGCAATGGGTTCCCCCCTCAAGAATGATAGAAGCAAAACAGGAGACAGGTCTATGGCAACAACAGCACCCAAAGGGTGTTGGGGGCGCGACATCATTTTATCGGTATACTGGGCTTGCTAATCTATGACGGGATAGACAAACCGAAACCCAATGTCTTGGTTGACCATGTCATGCCGATTCCTTCTATATCATGGGGGAAAAAGCCGCATCGAAAGCTCAAAATCATATTCAAAAGATCAGCACTTCCAATCTAGGGAGTACGGTACTTCGTGGGATGTTGTAAGGTTGGAATGCAGCCGTAAAGGGAGATTAGGTGGCGCTTCGCAGAAGAGCAATCGTTCAGGGGATGGCGCAGATCGGGGCATGATAAGCTTGCATTCCCCTGCAGGAACAGAGTTAAAGCCTGCGACTGCAAACTTTCTTTATAATTCGCTGCTTCACACCAACACTGTTTCTGCACCTAGGCGCAAAATACATTGCTGCCATGGCTGATATCATCTATCGCTTGGCAAACGAACACATGCACTTCTTTGGCCTTGGTGCTTGACCACTTTGGGGGCTCCTCAAGTCGTGGCCATGACTCGATTTCCGTAACAGAGATGGACGAGTCTTATACTTTAACTTTGCCGCTGTCGAGCCAGCAGAGTTGAGATGAGACGAGGGAGCTCAATTACGGCCCAGCCCACGGCCTCTGGGACCAAAGTACGATTTCTCTCGGGGCGTTGCCCGTTCTCTCAAGTAAATGGGAATCGGATTCACAGATGACCGGTACAGCATTTCCGACATTGCACGTTGGAGCTTCGGTGCTGCTTTTCACGGCTATCGCAATCTAAATACCCCCTCATGGCAGCCCGTCGCTAGGCGCATTCGGCCACGGCGATCATTGCTTTTACTCCAACGGCGGCTGATGGTGCACTACAGACTACATTGAGTACCCAACGAATCTACGTCACTTTGCGCGCAGAATCTGCCAGTACGATCAAAATATCTCGTGAATGTGGACAAATTAGGATGCGCGGCACAACTTGCACAAAGTTTAGATTTTTCAACGTGCAATATCCCAACCCAACCTAATTACTCGCTTGTCCCAAGGTTGCGGGAGATCATAGATCGGGCCACACGTCGCGTCTAGCCGTCAATTAAATGGCCCCAAACAGGCTGTTAATCAAGACGCGTTATCAAGTCTGCTTAACGTGTTGCTTTTCGAGAACATCACGTCTCGCGTCGGACATTCGGTTCTCCGCCACCTTGACTTCAAACCAAGGAGTAAATGCAAGTGGGTGTATTCGAGGTATCATCTTTGCTATGTATACTTATAATTGGGAAGAAAAGGTAATAAGTACCGAAGGAAAACTAAGATTTGTACAAGACATCTAAATGGTCAAGGTCGTTGAGCCTCTGATATCGACGCTCGACGAGCCAACAGCGAGAGTGTACTCGCCGGTGGCAATGGCCCACTTCTGCGCGACGGTATCCCAGTAGCTGACATCACGGCGGCGGACACTGATGGTGACGTCGGCTGTCTCACCGGCGGCGATGGCAACCTTTTCAAAGCCGCGCAGGACGCGCGCGGGCTCCTCGGCCTCATCGGGGAACGTGATGTACAGCTGCGCAACCTCGGAGCCGTCGACGCCGCCCGTGTTCTCAATCGTCGTGCTCACTGTCAGCACCTCGTCGTACATGTCGCTGTAGCCACCAAGAGTCGGGGTACCCGTCGAGTAGCGCGAGTCAAGGGCGTCTTGGTCCGTCACAGACACAGTCACGTCGCCGTAGCTAAATGTTGTGTAGCTCAGACCGTGGCCGAAGGGGTAGCGCACCAGATCGTCGTTGGACTGGAACCAGCGGTAGTCGATAAAGACCCCCTCGTCAAAGTCGCACTCGGTCTCCATGCACGTCGGTGTCGGGTAGTCCTCGGCCTGCTTGGCAATGGTGTGGGTAAGTTTGCCGCTGGGGTTCACGTCGCCGTGCAACACGTCCGAGATGGCCTGTCCACTGTTCTGGCCCAAGAGACCCGAGTACAGGATGGCCGAGACGTTGGGGTGGGTGGCCCAGGCATCGAGCACCCGGGGTCCGGCAAAGTTGCCCACCACGACCGTGTTGTTGCAGTTGTCTGCAATCGTGCTCACCATGAGGTCCTGCTCCGCGTTGGCCAGTTCCGTGCGATCCGCACCCTCTCCCGAAGCCGAGTTGATAAAGACGATACAGACTTCCGAGTTGGCAGAGTAGGCAACAAACGAGGGGGTCGAGCCAGTGCCTCCGAAACCGAAACCACCGCCTCCGCCTCCAGGGAAACCGCCGCCGCCGCCGCCGCCGCCACCGCCACCTCCTGGGAAAGATCCATTACCGTATGGGTTGGTACCGTTGCCGGGGAAGTCACCACCACCGCCACCGCCACCGGGGAAGCCGCCTCCATCACCACCGCCGCCTGGGAAAGAGCCATTGCCGCCGCCGCCGCCGCCGCCTCCGGGGAAGCCTGAAAGCATAGGAGTCAGTACAGATCCTTGTCAACTGTCAGATATACAACATTGCTGACTTACCAGAGAACTCGGGGGCAGTGTAGGTGTTGTTCAAGATCCACCAGAGCATGGAGCCCTCTTGAGAGGCACGCACGTTGAGGACCTCGAAAGGCGTCAAGAGGTAGGGGAAAGATGCTTGTCCAGAACCGCCACCAGTTGCGAGATGACCAGCGTAGGTGTCAGCGGGTGTACCGGCAACCGAGAACTGCTGGTTGGGGCCAGCCATGCAGGGACCAGCGTCTGTTAACAAATGGCAGTTAGCATCCAATTCCTAGTTGACAATAAGCACCAGGCTATGGGAACTTACGGGAACCGTAGAGGGAGATGGTTCGCGGCTTGTTTAGGGGTAGACCACGACCATTCTCATTGTCATTCTTGAGGAGAATGATGGCCTCGTTGGCAACCTGGCGAATAATGTCAGAGTGGTTGCCACGCACGTCGCGCATCTCGGTCGCCGATGGCTGCTTGGGCTGGCTGCCGGCATCGAGACCGGCGTAGTAGTAACCAATGACGTTGCGGATAGCCATGTCATCGAGACGGCCCTGCGATAGCTCGCCGCTCTCGATACCGTCGAGAATGGTGGTCTGGCTCCAGTACTGGCTGGATCCCAAATCGAGACCAGAGTTGGCAGAGCCGTACGATGTCGACTGGGACCCAACATCGGGCAGCACCAGACCGGGGAAGCCAGCGTCCGTCTTGAGGTAGCCGTTCAAAATGTCAGAGTTCTCGCAGGCAAGGGTGCCGTTGACCCTGTTCATGCCGCACATGACGGCCATCAGACCCGCCTTGACGGCATCGGCAAAGGGCCAAAGGTAGACCTCTTGGATGGTCTTGTCGTCTGCGTTGGAGGAGTAGCCACCTCCCATTCTGTTGGTCTCCTGCTCGTTGAGCAGGTAGTGACGTCCAACGGGGATAACACCAGCAGAGCTCATTCCCTCGACTCCCTTGCCGAAGAGAATACCGGTCAAGTAGGGGTCAGGCGAGAAACCCTCATTGGCACGTCCACCGTAAGGGTCACGGCCGAGGGGACTAGCGACAAAGGCCTGGATCAGGTTGTAACCCATGTCGTAGAACTCCTCACCAGTGGCCTTGAACTGCTGCTGGAACAAGTCGCGGTTCCATGTCATGGTCGCAGCGTTGGGCATGGGGAAGCCGGACACAAAGAGAGCCATGTTGATACCAGGAACTCCATCCTTGCTGGCGAGAGGGGTCCACGAGACGTTGCCAGTGAAGCTCGAGCCGACAATGATCTTGGCCTTTTCCTCGTTGGTAAGGCTGTCGACGAAAGCCTTTGCCTTTTCAAAGGCATCGCTCGCGGGTCCGAGATCAACTGAATGCAAAGGTCAGTTACACGCCTAGTTGTATGTGTTTGGAAGTTTTGGATGTACTCACTGTAGCCATCGGCCAATAAAGGAGGGGTGACCGAAGCTGAGGACGATGAGTTTTGTGCAAGACTTACGGACAGGCCCGAAAGGGCTGCGACCGCAGATAGACCTCGTCCTACCCTCATGATGATGAGCCGTGAGATTGAAGATGGTTCAAACGGTTGACACTTCTTTCAATTCCGAGATGCTTCGCCGCGGCTGAGGCTGCCACTCATATACTGCTTTGCTCGGATTTCCCGCCATCGCTCTCCGACGCCAGGGGTCTCGGCCGTATGTTTTCTCACGTCGTACCGATATTGAATCGGTTCCGCGATTAAGGGACCAAACGTGCCATTGCATGGCCACCGATGAGGCGAAAAAGCAAAAAGAATTCAACCAATTTGACTAAGATTGGTCAAAGACACATTCCTCTCTTGTACTGGTGTTCCGGTATCTATATTATGGCAACTAACATGTGACGGCCAATGAGATGGGACCAGGGATCCAGGGTTTGGCCCCATGCATGTGGGTTTAAAACCTTTTGGTATTTCCCCTTCTGGCCTCTCGGCTCTGCCAAGTCCAAAAATAGTCTACAACTACCGAGTTGTTAGTCTACCGGCATCACTATATGGAATTGTGTACAAAAATGATTATTTTGAAAGAAAGTCTAGTCTTTAGCTTAAAACATGCTGCTTGCAAGTGGCTTGGCCCACGGCAGTTGAACATTTTAGCCCTCCGCTATTGGCTGTCACCGGCAGTCCCATGCAGGGGAGGAAAAAAGACGAAACATGCACTTTGCCTGTCGACATCCGTAGATCTTGTTCGGGCCCCTTTGGTGCCCCACGTCGGGTTCCTGGCCAACTTCCCGATTCGGTCACCCTCGCGATACGCGAGCACCCGCGACGGCCTGATAAAGGCAATCATATAAGGAAACCGCACAACCAAACATGGGACCTGTGGTGACGCGGCTCACCAAACTAGAACACTCCAGTGGTAACCTGGGACACGCGTCCCCTCTAGGATTATGAAGATGCCTTTTTTTATATGGTCATGTTCGGCTGGGCGCCGCCGGCCCAAGCCCACCTGTCAGGAAGATCATATACGTTATAGTCCCGACTGCTAGCCTTGCCGGCTTGGCATCAGGAACAGTCATCCAACATGGGCTAATTGACAAAGCAAAATCGAGTAGCGGCAGCTTGCCCTCCCCCCTTGTTCGCCACCATATGTATCTCTTGCACCATACTGATAGAGTTACAATCAGCTCGTTCATTGTTGCAATGCTCCATATGTCTTGTAGTCCATCAAGGTCCAGATGCCCAAAGAGCACGCGTCAAGCGCCAGAATCACTGACCGCTAAATTTCATTCTGGTGATCAGTACTCAATCCTCGTGACTTTCAAAAACATCATTTCTCGATTCGAGGCAGGTCGAGACGAGCACGTAAGCTGCTCTGGTGAATGGCACCGTTGCATGAGGCAAAAGCGACTCGCCCCACGGTTGCACTCAATAGTATCATTATTAATATCGTCGGTTGATCGGAACGGATGAGATTTGTCGAGTGCAGAAATACTACATTTGTAGTAGCCACTAGAAGGAGATACCATAAACCATCACGTGCTTCAAGTGGACTCTAGCACAATGTTCATGGTGCAAATTATGGGGTTGCCTATCAAGCCACTGTAACTCCACACGTAGAAGTAATCAACATGCAAATCAGTATTCAGTAAACGTCTCCCAGCAGATTCACACGTGTTCACTGTAACCAAATAATAGAAAAACTGAAGATAAGATTAAAATTTGCAGTCAAAATCATCGCCGTGCATAGAATCTGGTAAAAGACTAAAGGATATCTGAGAGTAACAAAGCCAAGAAAATAAGATGCTGACTTGTTTCAAATGCTCAGTATTTAGTAAGCGACCTGTGAGCTCAAGCCATCCAGCTCACGGTCCCAGTTGCGGTGGTTAGAGATCTGGTACCAAAACTTTTCAAGGAACTGTGTACCCTCCTTGGCAATCTGTACGGTTTCGGTGAAATGCTCCGGTGTCACATTGGCAATGGTGACAACACCATATGACTCAACAACCTGGTGGTCCTCTGAGACGGAAACGTTGGGTAGTCCAAAAGCAATCTTGAAGAGCTCTACAGCTTCACCACTGCCGGCAACAGCCTTCAGGTGACCAAAAGCCTCACGAAGCCAGTGCAGACTGCGACCATTGGTAGACAATGCCTTGATAGAGTCGGCACCACCAGGGACAAAGACAGCATCGAACATGGTTGATCGCATACCCTCAAAGTGGTGGTCGGCCTTGATACCGCTGCCAGGCTTCTTGTCGGAACCCGCGGGGAAGATTTCTGCGCGTCGGGGTCCAATGATGAATGGTAGCGCACTTGATGCTGTCAAGGCAGCCTTGACTCCGTTCAGCGCGATTGAGTCATAACCATCAGCAACAAGGATGGCAACTCTTCGGCTAGCAATGGTTGGGACCTTTGCCGGGAACTCGGTTTGCGAGATCCTGGGCGCCTTGTTGCCATGGTTTGGTCTCGATGCTTTCTCAGGCACTGGTCCGCCAACCATTGTCGCCACCTCCTGGGCAAGGTCGAGATCAATGTCAGCCAAACGCATAGACATGCGCTCATATACAATGGGATCGTCGCAATGATCAAGTTCGAAACCAAAAGCGCTAGTGAGATGAGCCCTCTCGGGTGGCGACAGACTGTTGAGGAACAGTTGTGCCTGATTGAAGTGCTCTCTGAACTTCTTGCCCTGGGTCCTCTGCTTGATGCCCGAGACCTTCTGTGGATACTCGGGGTAGGCGCCCTCTTGAGGCTTGGCAGGAGGATTCACCTCGAAGCGGTTCGGCCAGTAGTTGACAGTTCCCTTGCTGATGCGGTGTCTGCTCTGTCCATCGCGGTTGAAGTTCATGTACGGGCAGACTGGCCGGTTGATGGGCAACTCTTGCCAGTTGATGCCAAGACGAGAGATTTGCGTATCAAAATAGCTGAAGCTGCGGCCTTGGAGCAGAGGATCATCAGAGTGACCAATGCCAGGAACCATGTGTGCTGTACAGAAAGCAACTTGTTCCGTTTGTGGGAAGTACTCGTCGACATTTCTGTTGAGCTCGAGTTCTCCAATGTTGCGGACGGGAATCAGATCCTCGGGCCAGACTTTGGTAGCGTCAAGAATGTCAAAGTCGAAGTCGTGCTCCTTGGACTCGGGAATGACCTGAATACCAAAATCCCACTTTGGAAACGCACCATTGTCAATGGCTTCGGCCAGATCCTTGCGGTGGAAATCGGGATCTTGTCCGGCGAGCTTCAGGGCCTCATCCCAGACAAAGGAGTGAACACCAAGGTGTGGCGTGAAATGAAATTTGCAAAAGTGGCGTTCGCCGTTCTTGTTGACGAGAGTAAAGGTGTTAACGCCGAACCCTTGCATCATGCGGTACGATCGAGGGATGGCACGATCAGACATGGCCCACATGTACATGTGAGTAGACTGTAGCATCGTTAGCTGTGCTCTAGCAGAGTTTATGGCGAATAAAACTGACCTCGGTGTGAAGGTTGACAAAGTCCCAAAAGTTGTTGTGTGCCGACTGTCCCTGGGGCACCTCGTTGTGTGGCTCTGGCTTTACGGCGTGGACAAAGTCAGGAAATTTGATGGCATCTTGGATGAAGAAGACCTATACCTTGTCAGCATGCAGCTTTGATGAGTTTTGTATCTTTACTCAGGACATACCGGGATGTTATTGCCAACAATGTCCCAATTTCCCTCTTGGGTGTAAAACTTGACAGCGAATCCACGAACATCGCGGACCGTGTCGGCGCTTCCTCGGCTGCCCTGCACAGTCGAGAAGCGAATAAAGACTGGAGTCTCTCGGGACGTATCATTGAGGACCGGTGCAAGCGTGACGTCTTGGGCGCTCTCTTTCAAGCGGAAAGTTCCAAATGCTCCGGCGCCTCTGGCGTGAACAACACGCTCGGGAATGCGCTCGTGGTCGAACCTGGAGATCTTCTCACGAGCAAAGTGGTCCTCAATCAGCGAAGGGCCACTGGTGTCGCCGTTGGTCGCCTTGAGCCAGTCGTCGGTATTGCCTTGCTTGACTCCGTACTCGGTGGTAATGCGCGTGTCCTGGCTCGGGGCGACAGCATCCCGCTCGATATCGGCCGTCTTGGCTCCCTTTTCGCCTGCCATGGTGTTTTGAACCTTTTCGACAGCCGCGGAGATCACATTCGATGCCATTGATCGATTTGATGACTTTGAAGTTACAAAGGTTGAAAGGCTCTGGTTACTGTTTCCACAAATCGCCTTGTTTTTATCTAAAGAGCCTCGGGAGAGATACCAAGTCAAGAGGAAGTTGCGACCAGAGTAAGACCAGCAGAGGTGAAACAGAGAGCTTTTTAAGAAGTGTCGAGCATTGAGCCGAGTATCCAATCATCTTGACGACATAACAAACAATGGACAAAGACGCGCCTTTTTTTTTTGATTCATAATTAGACTATACTCACGTACTCATGATGTCAGAACACCATCACAAGCCATGCAGCCTTCAAACCGCCCCGCAAAACATACCGCTGCAAAGCCCCGAGACCACATTTGTTTGCTCCAAGAGAGGCCAAGCTTTTCAACGGTAGAGCTTGTGTGTGGAACGGGGACGTTTTGATAGGTTTATTCGGGCGTTCAATTGAGTCGCTTCAGGGATTGTTGACCTTTGATGATGCGGACATCTGTAATCGAGATGTTGAAATGCCCTTCTTCAGATATACTGCGGGAGGTTTGCTCCGGATGGCTGCAGCTGTACCTGAGTTTCACGTCCCAACCCCTGGCAGTAGGTATAGGTAGCGGTAGCTAACCTAGACTCTAGTGCGCTGCATGGGCATAATACTCCGTACTACTTCTAGGTTGTTGCCCCCAAGACAGGCCCCAGATATGTAAAGGTCGCGACCGTCCAATTATTGTCGACATCTTTTTCATGCCCTGCATCGGATTGGTTCTAGGAGCAAATGCAGCGGGAGAAGCTTTGCAAAGGTGTGACAGTTTTAGTTCTCATGTCTCGAAAGATGTCCTGCTAGCCAATCCCCATGGTATCTGACAGGCGCCGCGCCGAGTCTGGGAATACCTAGTGCTATTTCCATCGTACACTTCACGCACAGGCACTCATTCCAGCCGTGATCTAGTGTTGAACAGAAAGTGACCTGTTCCGGGGGGGTAATTTGCAAAATAATGACGTAGGTCTTAACGTATCGGCATTTGCCTATAGGCCATTGAAAAAGTGCCCGCGGAATTCCGACATTCTCGTCGCGCTCTCGCGATTTAATTGACAAAATGTATGTTCAAACACGAAAGCTTACATTATAAATACGTTTCCAGGCAGTGGAGTTTGCACGTGTGTATCTGCTGGCAGTGGACGCGACGGCAACCAGCGTTAGCTCTATGGGCCGGCTATCCGCCACACAACGGCATTGCCACTAGCCCTACTGCATACCAGCTGCCAGGTAGAGTTTGAAGAAATCTGTGAACACGCATCACGAGCGTCCGGTATCCAAACCAATGGCAACAAGATGTCCATCTTATTATTGGTGACCAGAAATGGATTTCTCAAAGTCTCTGATACGACAGATGATCCATGTGGTATGAGAAGCCCAAGCCTAGACCCCATTCTGCCTGGATATTGCCTAAAAGAATTCTTGGCGCCTTGCGAGCGGATGCACAATACTATAATAATGCACGATAATAGCCTCACGCTCAACAACAAGCTCTAGGCCCGGTTAGCTCAATCGGTAGAGCGTGAGACTCTTAATCTCAAGGCTGCGGGTTCGACCCCCGCATTGGGCTCAATTCCCAATGCATCTCAGAACACTGAGATATCTTGGCTTTCTTTTTGCATTTTTTGTAGAATTATTCATGTTCTCCTTTATCGATGTAATTTCTGTAATCACCTTCTATGGCTCCCTTGAGTATCATCGCGTGTGGCGTATTCTTGGAATAATACAAAAATATGGATTCTAGTGATGTTAGCGTGTACCATATCGCATTATATGATTACATGTCGATAATGCCATGCTGCGTCTTTCCGTTGCTAATGACTTCTGCTCCTTGGAAACTAAGTGCTGCTATAAATCTATTCAGATGAATTACAGCATTGGCAAGTTCGGTTAGTAATGCCTAGGAGCCTCGCCTCTCCGCCACCATGCATCATGGCATTGCTGCTATGTACTCGTTTCAGATGAGACCTGCTTTTCAGGTGGGCCATCTTGTGGGTGTGTGTGTGTGCGTGTGTGTGCCCAGGGGGGGTCCGATTTCCAGGTATAAACCGCGTGTGTCGCCCTGTTATCCCATAGTAAAACACTTGAAAACATAAAGACTATTTCAATTTCAAAGTCAAGGCTCCGAGAACGATGAACCCTTTCGTGAGGGTTAAAATTGCAGTGAAGCAGCTCCCATTCGCCCGGCCTGCCAAGCTGCAGACCTCATGCAGATAAGCATAAAAAAGTAACCCTTTGCTGGTGGTACAACCTGCAGTGAAGGTTCGCGTGGGTGTCCAAAGCTCTAATAGGCTGAAAGGCTGAGAAGGATTCCGGGCCTGCTCCGACGGCCGCTTCGCTAACTACTGAACCCTTGGCAAACTGGTGGCGCAGCGTCCCTTTGGGCAATGCACGGAGGTCGGCACGGCACTGCTCTGCCTCGTGTAAGACAGCGACCCCTCAGCTTGGACAAATGTCACCGCATCTGTCAGCTTAGTCCCATGGAAATGCTCACAAGTCTTCATCAATTGGTGTTTTTGGCAAGTCCGCATGTAATGAAAATACCATCATCGCACTAAAATACCAAGTCCGAAATTCCTAGCCATGTGTTTCCCGTGGCATCGTAAGGTTTGTACTACCCAGCCCCATGTTAGGCCGCAGCGGCGATCTTGCTGACTGGTACTGACCCGGTATTGCCCTCAGAAAAAAACGCAACAGAAAAAACCGCAACAGCGTTATACACTACCACCTCCTCCGCCAGGCATGGCCAGAGGTCCCACCGGATTGTATGTCAAACCACCGAATGGCAATGTGCAGGCATGGAACAAGGCGCGGCGCCAGAGGAACGGAGCTCGTTTTGGTCTCTTTGCATTTGGGTCGGGCGAAATGAACCAGACCAAATGATGGTATGGCCAAGGCGTGTATATACTTTCAAATAACCATTCATGTCGACATTTCATATCCATGGTTTCAATCCCCCATCTCGCATGGATCTGGAATCAATATTTGTTCACCATTCTGTCCCAATTGGACAAGGCAGCAAGCAAGAGCACGAGACAAGCCCTTCCAAGCGATCTGAGAGAAGAATGTCCTTTCCACATCCTTGAGGAATCGTACGCCGTGGTCAGACTGGTTCAAAATGCCAACACCTGTCAAATGAATGTCGCTGTTGTCACCGTGCTCTACCCACTCCTTGATCTTGGACTTATCATGCAATTGGTCGAGCCGGATTATCGGCCGTTTCTTTCTCGGCTGTGAGATACCATCAGATTGACAAACTGGTGCCGGACGCAATTGGTCATATGACCAGATATAGCATGTCGCAACGCAAAGGCTCAGCATGTCATAGCAGGCAAAGCGGTGCGTCTTTCGCGTAGTCCTAAAGATGCACGTGGCATGCCACATGACCTTCCGCGCCGTATCCCTCTTACGTTGAAAGAAATTCCTCAAGCTCGTCCTCGATGCCGCCATTTGGTCCGTGTTGGTCTCCCAGCCTGTAGCGGAGTACAGTATTTTGAGGGGGACATGTCTTAATATTGCAAGTACGTGAATGAGAGTTTCCGCACCCTCGCCATTGCTAACAACGGCAGCTTCAAAGGTTTCATACTCTAATGACTCAAACAGTGAACTCAATAGCGGGCTCTCAACGTGAGAAGGGTCTGGCAGCCCTCGATAGTCCCGAGTAGATGAACCTCGAGAATCGCGTTCTGAAGGAGGATTGAGGTATGAGCTGAATGATGACTGCAAAAATCGTGAAGACTGCAGCTGATGCTGTAGTGTTTTTTCGTCGACATATGATCCCAACAAAGTCACTTTCAGACGAAAGATATCGGGCCCTCGTAAGGATTCAAGCCACTCGGACTTGGACTTTGGCTGGCTTTGCCTATAGGTTACAGCTATATTCAAGTCAGCGACACGAATCTATCAGAAGCCCTTTCCTAGATATTTACGCGATAGAGTCCCGATTATAGCTTTCCAGGCGGGCGCGTCTCTACACTGCCATAGGCGAGTGGGGCATGGTAGCCTTTGCAGTAAATCCGATGGAGCCAGGATAGTTGGAAATTCCATAAAGACAAATCCCAAGCATTCCAGCACTAGAATATGAGCCAATATGAGCCAAGTCCTGCTTCACTAGAAGGAAATCCAGCATACCGTAAACACAAGATAACAGGCGGACTTCTTCCTCGATTGAAAGCCATGACAGCCATTCATCGTGCGTGGTTCGTTCCTCGAGTTCAGAGGCCACCTGGGCATCTCTGTTCCGACGCAGCTTTCGGCATATCGTTATAAGAATATTCTTTCGGTATTGTAGTATTGTCTTGTCTTTCCTGGATCCAGAGAACATCAAGAAGACATCATACAGAAACACGCTTTGAGCAATAGATATGTTCATCTCTTTGATGTCCTCAAGGTCCTGAACAATCTCATTAATGACAAAATTCGAGGCCACAATGCCACCAATAGGATCATACACTTAGCTGCATCGACCTCTTGAGTAGGTCACAGAGAGATGCGCGATATTCATGTGCATTCTCGATATCAGAGTATTGGCTGCCGATTGTCGCCGTTGCTAACAGAAGAGTCCAGTGCAGTCCACTAGCCTCTAAACGATGTGGATGGAGGAGAGGGAACTGAGCGTCAAAGTACTCAAAATAGAGATCAACAAAGGTACACAGGATGCGAGTCGAGATGAATCGTGACGGAAGTTCCTGACGCTGCGTCATGTAGAATAACCGTAGCGCCTCGATTGACGACGCCGATATCTCTGAGACATGCCCAAATACCTCAGCTTCAGCTTGTTGCAAATGTGTTGATTGGCATGAGGGAAACTCTAGGCAAGGCTCCGCCCTTGAGGTACGATGCCTTGGAAAGATTCGAGAGGATGATTCCTCCATGACAGCCTGGCTCGAATTAGCAGCCCCAGACGAGCTAGGCTCACCTAAACAGCTCACAGAAGGCAACTCCGGAGCATTTTCGACAATATCAGGCTCTATTTCGAGACAATTGAGTGGTGACAAGAATGGCTCCAGCGTTTGTAAGAACGGGAAGGTATCAGTCCTATTGTTCCATATACCACCAAGACTGCCCATCATTCCATTTGAATTGAAATGGAAGTTCATGTCCCATGGCGGACGGGTGGTCCAAGAGAGGTCATCATTCAAGGCAGGATAAGTATCAGTGGATACTGTGGAACCAATCTGAGCGTTTGAGAGCACTGCCGAGTCGACGTTCCAAGTGTCGACCAAGACATGCGATGTAGATTGATGTGAATGTTCAACAATCGGAGCGTTGAATGGGGGACCTTCACCCATTCGAAGACTATCATGCTCGTTTGGCCCTGGTGAACATACAATTGTGTCATGGTCCAGGGGAGTTGTTGAGTTCTCATTGCCTGTCACATTGGCCGATGGCTGATATCTGCACTGAGTGCGCTTCTGCCGGCAACGACCACATGGGGTCAAGCCATCGCAGCGTTGTTTAAGCCTAGCGCATGAGAGACAGGCCCGGGCACATCGACGCTGAGAGCCCGGTGCGTGTTGGCTTTCGTGGCGATGCAAGCTATAGTGGCGCAGAAGTGTGTCGCTGCATGACAGGGTTAGCATAGGCTTGAGACGCAGCAGCCGAAAAGGAAACTTGCCTTCGTGAAAAGGATTTGGCGCATACCTCACATTGGAACGACTTTGTGCCAATGTGCCTGAGCATATGGCGGTCCCGATGTTCTTTGCGTTGGAATGTGTCACCACAGTGCTCGCAGGTCAAGGACGACGGCCCCGCCGGCATGTTTTTTTCAGGGCTATTAAAGACCGAACGTTTTTCCAGGAACGCGTCGCAATTGCCCAGGAACAGACAAGCTGCCAACGTTTGTGTTGATAAGGTGATAAGATATTGAGAGCCTCGTGCCGTTCTAGGTTGCAGTGGCTTCCTCATTTGCATGTCCTCACCTCGGCGGCGGCGTATAGAACTTGAAGTGCCATTACCTGCTCCTAAGTTCAATGTTCAAGTGAAGGGTGGGGCATTGTCGAAGGTCACCAAGAAGTACATAGACTGTCGCCGTACGTCATGGAACTGGTGCAAGGAAAACAAGAAAGTCCTTGAAGCCGCTTAGTCAGTCAAGCACCACGGTATGGAAAGCAACAAAGCATACAAAGTGGCACAGGAGTCGGTATGGTGCATTGATGCCAATGGAGACAAAGTTTGCGGATCATTTAGCATGGGAACACAACGCTGTCTGGGCACGTGTTGCGTCCGTCCCAGGGCCTTCTACCGCTCCCCACCCCCGCCGGGATCTGCCCTGCCAGTCTCCAGCACCTCAATAGCGCAGCAGTTAGTGACCGACCCCGTCGGCTTGGGTCCATTAGGGGCTCACCTTGATTGCTGCAATTGGCTTCAGATGATGGAATTCGGCAACGGCAGTTTCTCTAGCCATGATCCGCGATGGATTTGTAGGTTTCACTAGATACTTGGCACTTCTATGGGCAACGCCTCGAAAAAGATTGATTTATGTCACCATGTCCGCTGCCAGATCTGCAGCAGTTGACTCCGTCCTCGAGTCTCCATGCAGAGATTTGTTCACAGACTGAAGTCCAGGCGGGATTGACTTAAATGTTCATAAATATGAGCGAATCAACACTTGAGTGGTTTGGTGCGTTATATTCTTTCCAAGCTTGGACTTCTATGTGTCAATACTGACATACCAAAGGGGCCACAACGTTTCGGCTACGGACCAGGGGAGTCACCATCTTCCTAGACACATGGCTCGACAGACCATCGGTTCTGCCAAAATATCTTGCCGTTGACGATGTGACAGAGGCCGACTATATCTTTATATCACACGCGCACTTTGACCAGTACGTTTTTTAATAAGTTGACACTGGAAAAGAAGACATCATTGACTGTATGCTCACTTGCAATAGTTTACCTGGAGCCGATCGAATCGCCATCAAAACCGGTGCAATCGTCGTGGCCAATTGTGAAGCCATCAACTGCTTGAGGTTGGCAGGAGTGCCAGAAGAGCAACTAATTCCAGTCCAAGGCGGCGAGCGCATTCCCCTGTTTACGAAGGATGTTCGAGAAAAGGCCAGACACGACTCTACTTTGAGACTACCTGGTCCTCCTGGTGCGCCAATTCATCCAGTCCATACTCTGGCTGCTTTTTCTGTGCACGTTTGGCCATCTCTGCACTGCTTAATGCCAGACGGGCATCCCATTGTGATGGACACAAAGACTGTCTACATGGGCGCGGCTACCCCTTACTCGTGTACGCTGGATATCACAATGGGCATGCAGCATGGCCTTCTGAAGCTGGGCGAGCTTGTACCGCCAGAGAAACTTGATGAAGGGCAACTGTCATTTATTGACTATGTCAACGATCGAAAACGAAATGTGTTTTCCCATTGCGATGGAGGGCAGCTAATGTACAATTTCATCATTGACCACAAGGCGCTACTTTGGAGCTCACATCTCGGCGGCTATGAGAGTGTTCTCAAGAGTATGCATCCGAAACCTGATATAGCAATTTTGGGTATCGCTGGGCGTGCCAACCTGGATGGCAGGCCCTTTGATGGATGCGCTGCGGATTTTGCCGTGAAACAGATCAAATGGCTTGACAGCCCTTCTCAAATCATTTGGTGTTTGCATGATGAAAGGTATTGTTGAATCTTCGATCAAAACATGTCGAATATAAATCTGATCTTCCCTAGCTGCATCCCGCCATACAGAATTGATACCACTGCTGCAACATTGGCTGTCGAGACAGAAACACAGTCGAAAGTCCTAGATCTGAGGCATGGGGATAGTGTTTGCCTAGACCTCTAGGGCCCTAGGAATTTCGCACACAATATTCATTTGGGTAAACCGCTTAAGAGGACGGAGATTTAGATTATGCTGATGCGGTAAAACAAATGGTCATGAGAACTTGTCCAATGAAAGGCTTGTTGGATTACATCAAGAGTGTAAACTGTTATCCACTAGTATGCACATGGTACAACTATTCTTGTTGAATAAAGTAAAAACCTCATTTTAGACATGTGGCCAGGCAGGAACATTACTGCTCGTCTCGTCTCAATGATAGACCTCCTTCTAATGCTGGCCAATCTCGAATTTGTATCATTACTTCTTGACCGACAGATCGACATTTTTCAAGAAAAACATGATCAGAAGCATCGGTGCAAGGGCAGCGGTGGCTGCAATTGCCAAGCGCTGTTGTGTTTCTCTGTATGCTTGATCGATTGCAGCACGAATAATGGTCCCTTGGGCATACTTTTTGGCCACCGTGATTGATTTGTATATGGCTTGAGCTTGGGGTTTCGCCTCCTCGGGGAGATATTCCGTCAGTTTTGCAGGAAGCAAGGAGTTCCAGATTGCACCGCTCACGCTGTCTACGGTTAGTATTTGCAAGCTTTTCAGTCCATGCACGGATATGAACGAACCTGGTTCCAATCGCAGCTCCAAAATTCATGGCAGCAAAATAGACACCTGTGACGACGGCAACGTCTTCGCGAGGGACCAGCGACTGTATGGAGACTTGGGCTGCCGTCTGGTAGAACCCGCGTCCCAGACCGACGAGTGTCTTGGCAGTAATAAAGCAGATTTCACTGGCCGCGTGGGTTCCATGCATGTTTGTAAAGTAGATCTGAAGGCCCTGGCCAAGAACGCACAGGGGCACGCCAATGAAGACGAAGATCTGAGAGCGCTTTGAGTACTTCATAGCGAGGCCTACTAGTACAGAGGAAATCTGGAATGTGACACGAAGGGCGTTACTAGTACGATACAGTCAGCATTACTTGAACATCTGATGTAATGAGGAACAATGAGAAAATGAAAGACCCTGGGACCTACTCAATACGCGAGGCATGGCCTGCAGAGTAGCCTCCGGCAACTTGAAGATAGCTCGGGAAGAATATGGTGAAACAAGAGTAGTGAAAGAAATCCAGGATGGATAGTAGACACGCCGCCACGACTGTCCGCTCACGGATCATGCGAAACGGAACGAACGGCTTGGCAGCAAACTTGACGTCCCATACAAAAAATGCAATCGTGATGGCGATTCCCACCACTAGCATGGCAATGAATGATCCCTGTTGCCATTTGTCGCTGTTCTTGGATCCTGTCAGAGTCAAGGGAATGAGAGTAAGGCCAAGCCCAACCACCAGAAGGAAAGCACCGAAAAGGTCTAGCTCGGTGACAAACAACTGGCGAAGACGGTGCGGAAGAGAGGTGTTCTCTACGTCGGCAGCGCTCCATAGGGAACTCTTCATGTATCCATTCTTCTTTGCCCGACGTTGCAGGATATACATCGTTACAACTAGGGGTACAGAACAGAAAGGGAGTATGAGTGCCCACATGCCTATTCTGCATTTTTAGTAGAGGGCACACCAGCCATATGTCCGCGGTCAATCTTACCGTATCCCCATCGCCACGTTGATTCGGCTAGGACCTGGTCCGCCACGATGGTACCCAGATACAATGTTGGTATGGCAGTGACGGACTCTGGTAATGATGACCAAAGGCCGCGGTTCAGCAGGTTGGTTGTGTCAGCAATGAATATTTGTTGCATTACTGCGTAACCAGTATCGCCAATGGCCTCGAAAATTCCCCCAGCCTGTGAAAAGCTTGTCAACATTGTCCACACCATATCTCGACTAAGTTACTTACCACATATGTACCCACGTCTTGGCACGCAGCGTACAGTACTTGACCAAGCACCATGGTTGTGATTGACAAGGCGAAACCTTCAGCTCTTCCGAATACCTGATGTTGAAAGTTGAGCGACGAGTCACATTCATTCGACCGCAATTTGACAACTCACGTTTGATAACTTTGCCATGATCGGATATGTCACTAGACCGGTAATTGTAAAGACCACATTCGCTGTCGTAAGCGCGGCATGCTTCGAAAATGAGCTTGTGGCATATGCATCGTATACTTTTGTCGAATATTTGATAAACGATAGGATAAAGGTAGCAGCGAACAGACTTGACACGATTGAATGTTAGGAATACTATCGCCGAAAGAAGAGTATGGGTGTGGCATTACCTGGTGTACGCTATGATGAGTGAGCGTCTCGACCAAGATTCTTTCAATATCTCTTCATTGTTCTTTGCGACTGGGTCAACATCTTCGGGGGAAGAGCTGACCATTGCCTCGGGTGTTTCCTTGTCAGTGGCCATGACAATAATTGGCAGATATCTTTGGCTTGGACCTTGACTCGGGAATCAGCGCAAGATGCATGATGACAAGTTATATGAATACTCGCAGGGAATTCCAGTGGCCGTCGGAGTTTTACTATACAATCGGCATCGGCATAGAAAAAAAATTGTAGTCATCAATCAAATGTCATAGTCTGTGCGAACCATCGCAGCCGATCTAATCTAATCTGATCCGCAATGCCAAGTATCGCTAACACAGACATCGTGGGGATACCTCGCTTATGCACCACGCCGATTCGCCCCTAGTAGAGTGCCCAGTCGCTAAACCAAGCGGAAAACTTCTCTGAACCATACAGTTGCGTACCCCTATGTTGCGAAGCACACGTAAATGTTGGACGTGGTCCGACTATGTGCTCAGATTTTCGCCCCGACCTCGGAAGGATCGGATTAACGGCCAAAATAATTGCTTCTCAATCGCACGACTACGGCCGCAGATTCACTTGACAACCGAGGCTAACACTTGAGGACTGGATAGCCTCACGAAAGACACAAGACAGCGAGAGAAAATGACCGCCATCAGTGATCTCGCCGTCCGACCAGCAGAGGGACCAAATACTTTTCAGTGTACCCTGCCGACATGTCGAGGGGACTACCTCATTCAAATATCGTGGCCACTGAGCTGGAAAAGTTCACGAGGCCCCGAGAATAGCTCGCCAGACACCCACGTACCCATACTGTAATTTTCACCATTCGTCGGACCCGACCTTTTAAATTAGGGCACTGAAGGTCTACAGATATGTTCTAGATGGCAACGCATACTTTTTTACAGCTACGGATGTGGCTCGTCGGCTCGAATTTGTCTTTCGGAAAGAGATCATTATTGTAGGTATCGGCTATCCCACGAGCCATGCCATCTATGACAAGCGTCGATTATCGGACTTCACCCCTTCCTCTTCGAAGCCATCAAAACCACCCTTGGGAAGAGACGGGCAGCCGCTTGAAGGCGTTGAATATGGTGGCGCAGAGCAGTTCCTCAAAGCCCTCCTGACTGAAATCGCCCCTTATGTGGAGGACAATATCTTCCAAGGCCTGAAATTCAATCGCCATAGTCGCTACCTTTTCGGACACTCCTTCGGCGGCCTGTTCACGTTGTATTCTCTCTTCACCCGGCCCGACTTCTTTGGCGCCCATCTGGCAGCAAGTCCTTCCATTTGGTTTCAAGACTGCGAGATTGTTCACAAACAGGAGAAGGATTTCCTTTCGAAAGACGTCATTGGCAGAACCATGACGCAAGATTCATGGAGCGTCGAGGAGCTCCAAACCCAGCCAGCAGATCTTCGTCTCATTATGACCTTTGGATCGCTTGAGGAGAACCCAGAAAAGCGACATAACGAGGCATCCGAGGACTATCAACGAAGACTAGTGCTATCTCAAGCAAAGGGCATGAGGAGAAATACTTTGGCCATGGCAAATCGTTTACGTGCAAGTGGAAAATTTCGAGATGTTTCAGTGGGCGAACTGGCCGGCGAAGATCACGGTAGTGCGGCAGTATGTGGCGTGCAGCGAGGAATAATGAAACTTTTTGATTTATTAAGATAGAGACCCGAACTTTGGCTTGGAGAATGTATATCTGTAGCCATTAGTCCACAATAGAGAATACATGTCCATGGTATCTGTTAACGAAGTTCGGGCGCATCATCCGTTGGCTTCCAACCAAACAATTTTCTGACTTCCATGAAAGCACCCACGACGACCAGACCGACTCGGAGAACAAAGATTATAGCTCGACCTTTGAAAGTATCTAGACCAGGCAACTGTGATGATTGTCAGTCTCGGTAGTACATAAGCAATGCATATACAAACCTACATTTTGAGCAGCGCTTCTTTTCACCCAGGTAAACGCTCTAGGAATCATTGCGTTCTCGTATGTCTCCAATTGCAATCGAACCTCCTCATCCGAGACGGTTCCCGTCAAACTCTTCCTCTTTGCCAGTGCCAAGAGAGGCCCAAGTGCGTCGGCAGTGTCGTGGAGTGCTTGATTGGCACCCATCCCCCTGGACGGAAGCATTGGGTGTATGGCATCGCCAATCAGCCAGACTCGGGGATTGCCTATTTCCGGGCGGTGGGAGGCTTTTTCACCCTCGAGTAGTCGGCGTCTCCAATCAACGGCGGTGTCGCTTGACGTTCGGAAGGGAACTCCCTGAATCGCATCGGGGTCGAGCGCGTCAATCAGCTTCAAGTATTCCGCATGGAAACCAGCTTCCATCAGCTTGTCTCTTAGAAAGGCTTTTGCATCCGGCAATTGGGCGGCTTCCATTGACGACAGGCCTTCAGTCCATGCCACCCCGACCATCAACGACGCCTGCTCTTCATCGTAGTTGCTGGGTTTCTTGATACCCTTCAGATCTGTCGCGGCGGAAGCATTCTGGGCAGATGGAGAAAGGCTGTCTGGGAGATATGCTGCTGCAAATAATGTCGCTTTGGCCGTGGCGGCAAACATGGTGCCCTTGTCCAGCAGCGGACGCGGAAGGGCTCGGAGGACGGTCCAGGGAAGATGGCATTTGCCTAGCATTGAACCGGCACCTAAAGAAGATGTGGCACTGATGTTATTACAACCCAGCTGCTTGTTGGCGCGGCTGCCGCTGCCCTCAGCAGATACCAGAATGTCGCAGTCCTCACCGGACCCATCCTCAAAGTGCACCCTGATTCTGCTTTCCTTGCTATCATCACCACTTCCGAGCACTTCGAACCTGACAAACTTCTTGCCGTAGCGTATTTTGCTCTTTTCGCGCAGAGGACTCTGAAGAAAATTTCGTAATCGAGCACGTCCAATCGGCGCGCTTTTGGTGTAAGCTGGGAACTTGCCAAGATCCAATAATAGGTCCATCTCAGGGCTGTATATGGCCGGTGCCGAAGATACAACGCCGCCTGATCTGCCAAAACACAACAAGAGGTCACTGTATTGTCTTTCGGTCAAGCAAGCCCGGAAACCAGTCAGCGCGTGCGCCCCAAGACGAATTTGATATCCGTCTCTGTCTGATGCTTCATGATCGCGTTCGAATAGCAATACTTCGATTGGATCGGTTGCTTTGTTGATCAAACCATTTGCAAGACATGCACCGGCTAGGCCGCCTCCAACTATAATTACTTTCAGTGGTGCCATTTCTTTGTGTTGATCCGTTTGTTGCGTTGATATAAGAATAATCGTTTAAGAAAAGTCGCGGGCATTGCGCATCTATTTTCAAAGAGAAATGCAGTCTTTATTCAATGATATATGGACTGACGATCATACATACAATCTGATCTCGTCAAATCTCACGCCTTATTTTCCTATGATCTGGAAATCAACTAAACCCCCGCCGGCTGTTCGACGTCTACACTTACGTATAGTGCCTAGTGGAGGGAGCTTGCTGGTAGCCAATTGTATAGGCGCCGTGTTTGTCCGAATTCACCGAGAGCGATGCCAAGTTCCCCCGCCGGCCCCACACATTGGCGTTGTGATGCAAGAACCAGGCCGCGCGGGTTGCAAATACCAACCCGAGAAACTTTGATGGGTGCAAGGTATGTATTTTCCAAATTTAAGCTGAAACGATTGGTGATAATGAATACATGTCAGTGTGCACGGTGAGTGAAAGCTCGAGAAATTCCACTTCGAGATTAGTGATGCCGTGCTAACACGAAGGTGACACGATACCCAAATACAGTTTGTTTGCTCACAACCGCCCCGATTGTCTCCCTTGCCAAGATCAAGCCCAATCAACGGCACCAAATTGTCCGAGATTCAGCTTGATGCATCTGAAGGCAATCCCTGGCATAATTACAAATTTGTGCAACCAGTCTCAACAATTTGTAGTGAAGTTGTACGTTTTTTTTTTTTTTTTTCAACAAAAATTTGTTGATACAACGACTTATGAACAATCTGGGTGTTAGCAGGGATTTTTGCTCCAGGGGACCATCGGGGCTGATGGTGCAGCGTGGGAGCATCGTTTAGTGCTGGGCTGTGCCGCTACTACTGGGGGCAGATGCAATCTCGTGCGCAAAAGGCTTCCGCCCGTAAACGATGTACCTGTGGATTAATCAGCATCTCCCAGTAAACCCCAGAACATGTATACATCTTACCCCGGCCAATAAAAGTGAATATTCGGATCCGCCACATCTTTCAACGCTTGCGCGACAATGGGCTGAATGACATCCTCAGGAAGACCGAGACCGCCTTCGCCGAGTAGCTTTCGAGACACGTTCTTGACCACCTCAAAGCTGGAAACTGACGTGTATCTCCCTAGACTCTGTTCTGGCTCCGTGCTAGGCCAGGCGCTTCCGATAACTTTACATCTGATCTCGACAACATCCACAAAACCAGCCTCGACGAAATAGTCCTTGAACTTGCGCGCGGCTTCAAAGTCCCGGCCCTTGGCCGCGGCCCCAGCCTGTGCGAGATGGCCCCACTGATGTAGGCCAGTTCCGCGGTGTGAATTGTCATCCGAGTCGATGCTAAAGCTGTTGTCTTGGTATTCGATCCATCCGCCCGGATTGAGATTATCGAAAACCCGCTTGATCACGTCGCGATGGCTCACGTAGCAGCTAAACATGAGCCGCGCATGTACCAGGTCGAATGGTGCGCCACACATCCATTCTTCCTCGGCGTCTGCGCGTACAAAGGAGACGTTGGGCACGGTGGCGGAAACGTCGGGCTGGATGAGACTGAGGTCTGCCCCAATGACTTGCGATTCGGGATGGCAGCGTGCAAATTCAATCGCCCAGATCCCTATCGGTATGAACAAGCCCGGGTCAGCATCATTCACATTGAGTAGCGCAGGGATGGTAGCTTCTTACCTGTGCCTGTTCCAATGTCTAGCACCCGTGGAGGATCACCTTTGATGGGGGCACTGCGAAGGCTGAGTTTAGCAATTGCTTCCAAACAAGCGACCTCATGTATAGTGCTATGAAAGGCACCATGGAGTTTCCAACGTTTTGCAAAACCCAACATGCTAGACAGGCAGTAGGGATCATCGTACAGAAGCAGCGCATCTTCCACCTTATGGCTCCGTTCCACCGGATCTTGCAGCAAGTACAGCTGGAGACAAAAAGCTCGATGGATCAAGTTCAGACGATCCTGTTCAGTGCTATCGTTTGGAAGAAAGTATTTGTCGGGCCTATAATTTTGCCAAATTCTGCCTTCGGCATCTTCGCGAGAGTCAGGGTCGTCAACGGTGCTTTGGTGACCCGAGTAATTGTCAAAATTTGTTCGCGCGGGGTCGCTCAAAGTCGCCTGTCGCAGTTTGAATGAATTAGCGATGTGGATTCAATATCTTGCAAAGCATTTGGTTTGGATCTTAGTATACTAACCCTGGTCGACTCTGTAATCTGCGTATTTGTCTGGCTCTCCATATGGTGGTTTGGTCAAAAGCTCATGCCGGAAATGAATATAGGAAAGCGAGATACAGAAGCGTACGAATTGTATGGAACGTCTCCTGACACTGAGACCAAACCGGCAGAAGTACGCCGTTGATGCATTCAGGGTTGATTATCAGATCATCGGGACGGACTACAAAATGGCATGGGTCTCGGGGCCTCAGGGTCGGCGGACATGGTGTATTCTCCGCAGCCTCCAATCTACCCCAGTCAATGACAGCCGAGGCCGACTGGATATACCGCAGGCACGGGCAAGTCAGTTGATTTGCTGCTTGCAAGATCCCTGTATTGTCCTACTGTACCACGGTACATTGCTACGCTGCTTCATCTCACAATATACGGTAATGATACGCGATGCGCGATAACTTGAGCCTGCACTGCAGAGTTACATGCATCTAGCTAAGAAGTAACGAAGTGTCTTTATTCCAATGCCGCTCATCGCTGCCCCTGTCCCGGCACTTCCTTCCGAAATACTTCCACTTCTACATCTGTGCGCACATGAATCATGTTGGACAATGGCGTGGATGCTCGAATACATTCATTTCCATCAATTGCACTTCGTGATGGGATACCCCTAGCCTCAACATCATCTTTTCCATCAATGGTCGACCCGTCGGGCCCGGTGTCGAAACTCTCTGGGATAGATCTTGGGGGCTTGGCCTCAATGCTGGTCAGATGGATATGGTCCCCGTCCATGGTGCCATCCAGCTTCGTCAGCCCGCCAATCGATGTCGGGATGTGGTTGACGCTGATAACACGCTTAAAGCTCTGCCTACTACGCCAATTGCGGCTCCCCGACCGGATGTTATTCTGAGCCTCTAAACTGAGACTGCCGTCATTGCCAGAAGAACGACCCTTGTTCGTTTTACCAGGGAAAACTCGGTACTGCCTGTACAGGAGTGGCCCAATGATGGGAAGACAAGCACACACTACAGCCGTGGTCTCTTCAGCAGCGGTCAGGATGAGAAATACGGCAACACCCCCTGCGCGATGCCAGTCAGTATAATATAGATCTCCTGATTGAGCGGACACAGGACAAAGGAACCCACTGTGGTGACTTACAGCTTGGATCTGTCTTGTCATCTGTGTCGATGATGAGTGCTAGTATGCGAGCCAACTCCAGCAAGCAAGCAACAAGCCCTATTCCAAACACGGCCATCAAACCGAGTCTCTTCTTCCTATCCACTCGCAGCTTCGATATGGCCCACAAGGGCAGGACAAGGAGGGCAATGTCGGACAGAAGACTGAAGACCATGGGCATTGCCACGTGCAGAACTGTTGTAGCGTCGCATTGCCCGTGGATATCCCCAGGAACTGGAGCATGAAATCTTTGAAAGTATTGTAGAAAATACCATTGCACCGGCTTACATTGGAAAACATAAAAGCCGGTTGATCCAACAAACCACAACAGGATGTAACCAATGTTGGCCCACCAAAAGGTTCGCAGCGCTGTCGAAGAGCACAAAAACAGTCGCTTGTAAAACAAGAGGAGAGTCATCTTGATGCATACAAAGAAACTGCTCATGAGTATCATGGTAATCCAGACATGCTATAAATAGGTATTAAATCAGTGCCCACTAATGATCACAAAGGGCTGGACGACTAATAGGAGCAGTTAAGTAACGTACCTTGAAGATATTCGATAGATTCGAGGGATCCTTGCCGTTTGTTTCCCAGACTCTTTTGGTATGCAGACCAAGACCGTAGTGGGTGGCAGCCATCAGATTCCCGATAATGGCGTTGAGTAAGACCTACGAGCAATATTCAACTTTCTGGGAAGTTAATAACGCGGCGGGGGTCAGAACTTACACCACTCAATCCGATAAAGATCTCCTCAGCAATTACTTCGGACCGTGTTGATACTGATTTCCAAGTTCCCCATAGTCTACCTCCGATAGAGATGTTGGATATGACGAGAAAGCATATCAGCCAGCCCCATAACTCATGCTGTCTGCTTTCGTTGGCCATGCCCTGGGCCTCCAGAGGGAGTTGAACTTGAGACATTGTCACATTGCAGGCAATAGATCAAATCTTGGATGATCGAACATGGTTGGGTGAGATGTTTTGCTTATTTGAGATTGATAGATCTTTGTTCTCTTTAGATACAACGCCCGGAATGTTTGTTGACAACTTGTCCGGCCTCGGAAGGTCGTGAGTCGAATTATCTTTTCGAAAGACACAGAAGTCAAAGAAGACCTCAAAGGACGTCAAGGGTTGCACAACATGAAGACAAAAGTACTTTTTGGTCGGAAAATTGGTATGAGGAAAGCATCGGGACAGGACAGGTGTTGTACAGGCCCCGAGTCCTTGGGTTAAACCAGCAGGACTTTAAGTGCGACGTGACAAGAAACAGCGAGCGATGGTCATGATCCCAAGACCGTTCTACGTTACACATGCTTATGGGAGGAGAAGTAGACGGGAAAGCAGCTACGATCTAATGGTCGCCAGGACAGGACCTTGCTTTCGCCGAGACACCCAAGTCGCAGCGTGGACCTCTAGAAATGATTGGTTTTGAATAGACTGTAGACGAGATATAATAAATTATTGATTCGATTATATTCTTTAGATCCGAGTCCGGATATAAAGTCCAATGCGTGACACATGGTCTGTCTGCCGTAAAGATAAATGATCGGCTCAAGGTGTATGGTCAGTTCTTGGAAGGAGCACTGGCTAGTGTGGGCAGACAGATCCGACGATCCAGGCACATCAAACGGTGGGTTCTAAATGGTGCGAATCTCTCCAACGCCCTGCTGGGCTGATGAGTACAGCATGCTTGGATCTGCGCATACCCGTTGTTGGCGACAAACTATTCGCGCCAACAGAACTCTTCTGTTCCACGATCCTTGGCGCCCACTACCACGTGGCGGACGTGCATGTCATCTTTGTACGCTTCCTTGTGGACCACGAACATTTTACAAGATGTTAGATTCGTGCAGCTCTCTTCTCGCGCCTATGGGTAGAGAAGCGTAATGCCCCGAGACCACGGGCAAGAAATCAGCATGAACAGTTGTACACACAATAGGTAACGTGGCTAGGATGAACCGATTTTTTCCCCCGCAAAGCTTAGCGAAACTAAATCAAATCCTTTACATGGTACACTTCGTGGATTGCTTCGATATATGATAAAGGTCATGTAAATTGCTACTCACATCCCGCATGGATGGGAAGATAAAAATGAAGCACAACATACGAATTAAAGATCGGTGAAGGAACCGTTATTGCGGTGTATCTGCTGTTCGATAAAGCCGGTGGTATTCTCCGAAAACGTGGTAGGCCAGGTGGCTCGGGTGGTGGTGTTGAAGAAAAATAAATGGATAGGTATCTGTGCAGCATGGGGGTTCCGCGACACGCTAAGAAATTTTACCATATCCCTGAATTATAGCGGGTTTGACTCCATTTAATGGGCGGCCTTGGAGGATTGATGGGGTTTATTACCTGCTTATTGCCACTAAATCCCACAATTCTATAGCACACCCATTACATGACTGGCAGGATTTTTATTTTGCTATAGCCAGATTTGCCGCTAACGCATCTGTGCGGCAGGGAGCTATCAGCGGCCCACGGGGAAGATTCCGTAGCGTACGCTATCTGGTTTGGTACATACTAAGTTAGCAGAATGTTCAAACCCAAGCAAGGGTCAAGGGACTCTGGAGCGTCGTCTGACAGAGAAACTTGGATTTATCAAAGGAGTTATTTTTACAATTCAACTGGATTAATCTGAAGAGAAATATGATACGATCATAGTCTTCTGTCCAAAAGTCCGACTCTAGTTACACAGCAGCCAACTAAGATCCTACATTGGTGTTCGACGAGAATAAGCGTTGTGTCGGAACGTTGAAAATGCCTTTGCATTGCGTACGGAAGCAGGCAAGCGGGAAGGGGCCTGGACGCCAGTATGCCAATGGGGTTTTCAAGGCTGGAGCACTAAAATCTGGTTCTGTACCACTGGACTATACTGCATACAGTTTACCTGCTGACGGGGGTATCCCGTCCTGTTCCACTCCCTTCCGAAATGGTGATTTGCACTTCAATGCTTGGTTTGTAACACTAAATTCGCCGCCGTAGTTGTAGACTTCTTGGCATTTCTAATCATAACCATTACTGGGCCTCTGTCTTTCTTGCGACAATACACGAGACTCGCGGAATTGTTCTTCCAAGATAAACACAACGCAAACAAGTGAGTAGTTTCCAAGATCGACTTATCAATAACAATGGTCTCTTACTCGCGTCTGCATGTTACAATTGTTCGGTGCAATGTGAAACAAGATCAATAAAAGGTTGAAGTCTATAACAGTTGCCAAGTTGCCACCACGTGCCTCGGTAGTCCACAACTGCCTGTTATCACGCACCCCTGCGGTGAATCACCGCAAGTGCCAGGGTGCAAAAGAAGTCGTCGAATCAAAGATGAATAGACGAGATCGAACCTCCATTCTTGACCCGGCAGTAGTATCACTTTGCGGGAACGGCTTTTGACTATGCAAAGGCTCCTGAAGTCTTCCGTAGCTCCTGGATAGCCTGCTTTCGGGCCGGTCCGAAAAGGAATTTCCAGTTCCCTCTCCACTGTTGCTCTTATTGATACATATATATGCATGCCCTCAGACCCGGCAGCCAAACAGACGAGTCTTGGGATTGCAGCTACAGCAAATTGAGTCTTTGGTCTTTCCCGATTTAACCATATCAAAGATAAAATGGAGCCGACCAAGGAGACGGCAATCACTACTGATGCCGAGGCTGGCAGGTCCGCGCCCTCGGACGTCTCAACTGATGGCTTGCCTCTCGAGGTGGACTACACGCCGGCCCAAGAAGCGCGTGTTGTCCGCAAGCTAGACTGGAACTTGATGCCACTGTTTTTTGTCTTTTACATGCTCGCCTTCCTTGACAGAGGCAACATTGGTAATGCAAAGATTGCTGGCATGACCGAGGCTCTTGATCTCGTAGGCAACAAGTACCAATGGCTCATCAACATCTTCTACATAACCTACATCGTCTTTGACTTTGGCATCCTGTTCTGGAAGATCTTTCCTCCTCACCTTGTATGCACCGTCGTTGTCTTTGGATGGGGGCTTCTCGCCACGGTCCAGGCCGGTGTCCAGAACTGGAGTGGCATGATGGCGCTGCGTTTCCTCCTTGGTGCCTTTGAGGCATTCTTCGGTCCTGGCATCATTTACCTCTTGTCATTTTTCTATCTGCGCCACGAGATTGGCTTTCGTCTGGGTATCTTTGTATCCGCCGCACCTCTGGCCTCGACCTTCTCCGGCGCTCTCGCCTACGGCATTACCAGCGGACACTCAAAGCTCGCAAACTGGCGACTGCTCTTCCTCGTCGAGGGCCTTCCGACCGTCGCCATGGCAGCCGTCGCCTTCTTCTTCGTACCCGACTCGCCAGAGAAGGCGCGCTTTCTCAATGCAGAGGAAAAGTCCATTGTCCGCTCCCGAGCGGTGCGACAGGTTGGCACCGACGCCAACGCCCGAGTCGGCGGCATCAATGTCAAGGAGATCATCCCCGTCCTCCTCGACGCCAAGGCCTGGATCTGTGCGCTCATGTACTTTTGCGGCAACGTGAGCTACTCGAGTCTTCCCGTATTCCTGCCCACCATTATTGAGGACATGGGCTACACCTCGATCAATGCTCAGGGTTTGTCGGCTCCTCCCTCGTTTGCCGCGTTCCTCTTTGCCTTGATTACCACGTGGATCGCAGACAAGACGCAGCAGAGATGTCTCGTCATTGTCGCATCATCAATTGTGGGTGGTATTGGATTCATTGTTCTGGCCTGTGTAGACACCGTGGGTGTCCGCTACTTTGCCACCTTCCTAGCCTCGGCTGGTGTGTTTTCGGCTGTTCCCAACGTCCTTGGAGTAACACTGAGTAAGTCCCCAATTTAGACGACAATCCCAAATTTCAAGAACTAACTCATCCTACAGATAATCAGGGAAGCGACTCGCGCCGTGGATGGTCAGTCGTTCTCATGAACACTCTTGGTCAGTGTGGGCCATTCCTAGGCACCAACGTCTTTCCCACCACTCAGTCCCCCAGATATACCGAGGGAATGGCGATTTGCGCAGCCTTTATGTTCTTCTGCGCTGTCCTTGCCTTTGCACAGAGATGTCTCCTCTCCTGGGAGAACTCCAAGCTTGACCGTGAATTTGGTCCTGTGGTCAAGGGCGAAAAGAACACACGTGGTGGGGAAGACTACGGCTCCCATTTTAGATACGTATTGTAGATTTGATCTGGATTAGCGGATTGGGTTAAGAAAGAAGATATATGAATACATAAGATTACACTGTATAGTACTTGAAAACTCCTGCTGTCGACTCAATCGCTTTGTCGAAATTGCGAATTGTTTATCCTATATCAATGTATGGTAGGCGCTATTTCTATCGAGACCTAGTATTACGTGAATGTACATTTTCGTCCAGCAATTTCATGAGACTCTTGTACGATTTAGACGACAGCAGTTCTCTTGACATACCCACTGTCCCAGTAACCAGGCCACTCACTGGGCACCGACTCAATGATGAATCGGCACAAGGCGGCATTGACCTCCCCAGGTTTCTCGAATTGTACCCAATGCCCTGATTCGATTGTGACCTCGGTCAAGTTGCTGCAATGCTTCCTCATTGGCTCCGCAAACCTGGTCATCTTGGTGTCGCAGACGAGATCCCACGATGCGTGGATGAAAAGCACCGGCTGTCGCAACTTGCCCCCGTTGGGCGCGTTGGCATTGTATTTCGCATTCTCCTCGTGGTGCATATAGTAGTGTGAGCCTCCCCAATATCCAGTAAGCTCCATATCCTTGGTGTACTGCTCAAGGATATCGGGTGTGACCATGGGCGGACCCGTCTTGTCAACGCTCGGAGGCGCGGGTAGTCCACCGTACCAACCCGTCTTGCGGGTTAGGGCAAGCGGGTGAAAGCGCGTAGTTGGCTGCTTGGAGGGCTGCATTATGGCCTTGCAAAATCCGGGAATGTCTTTCTCGAACCAGGCCACGGTATCTTCAAAGTTCTCCTCGTAGTTCTTCATGTAGTCCCATTGTCCAAATTCGTACTGGTCTGCGGGGTAAAGCTCTCGGTTCACCAGCGGAAGGAGACCAGCCCAGCCCAGCTCGAGGGTTTTGTAGGGTATGCAGAGGTTCACCAGGGCCGTCACGGCTTCGGGATGCTGCGCAGCGACCGACGAGGTGACGCCGGCGCCCCAGTCGTGCCCGACCCACACGGCGGCGTCACGGCCGGTATCGCGGAGCAGCGCCATCATGCCCTCCACGAGGGCCTCTTGAGAGTAGTCACTTCCCACCCGGCGCGCCGTCGACCTGCCATAGCCGGGCATGTCGGGTGCGACGGCGCGAAAGCCAAGCCCTCCAAAGGCATCGAGTTGGGGCTTCCAGGTGATAGCACTAGCCGGCCAGCCATGGATGAAGATTATCAGTGGTCCATCGACGGGACCAGCCGCTAAATAGTGAATGCTGCGGTCTTTGGAGTATTGGACTGTATGTTCAGTAATGGCCGCCATGGTTGCCTGTGATTTGCTTAGAATTGTTGATTATAGTCGAAGGGGTCAAGGTACATACGATTTATACATGTAGCGATTCACCCACCATGAGCCGCTCTTCTGAAAGCTGCGGAAGCTACGGGAAGTGACCTACTTGGCGCTGCGGGGTAGTGTTAGGTAGCTACTAACTACCTAGGTAGATTGGCATACTAATCAGGTAAGGACCGTGAACTACTGATGATCCCCTCTTTCCCAGCCCTTATACAACATCTGATTACCTAGGTATAAGTCGCTATTAATATCATGATACACGGCCCTTGATAGTGGGCCAATATAACGGACAAACTTAATAGTAAGCCACCATAACGGACAAAAGTAGCACACGATTCCCTGCGCTGAGATTATGTACCCAATCCGGTTGCTCCCGTACACACATCCACGTGTGTGAAGGCTTGATAAGCCATTTCTTGATTTCAAACCATGAAGCGGCCGCAGTTACCAACAATCCATCGTCCAGCTTCAAAGTAGTCAATGCTTGGCCTGACTTGACCATAACGCAAGAAGTAACTCCGTTCTCGTTTCCTCTTCCCCTCTCTCCCTTTTTTTTCTCCCCTCCAGCAGAATGGTTAGCCACCGTAGCTAGGACGGGATCCGAAGTAGCTAGACTGATCGTCAGAAGGGCGCGGAATAATCAGGTGACAATTTCGGGATGGCATTATCATAAAAAGGCTTTCTATTGCAGCAATACATATCGTACTAGAAAAGATGCTATTCACGCACATCATAAGCAGAACGAAAACTAGGTGAAAATAATTTCAGAATCGCTCATGAGATTTACGTCAACAGTCCAGCATATATTCTGAGGAAACCACGACTCAACGATCATTCTTATCGGAAGCTGAGCACGTATACGACAAGTACCCCGCTACCCTGCTAATCACAGACAGCTACAACACCTACTTTTTTCCCAGAGTGACCATGAGCTCATTCAACCCAGTGCACGCTGGAGAACTGACGAGATGCTATCTAGTGTGGAACATGATAACCTTTGGTAGTGGTAGTAGTAGTGGGAGTGCACGTTGCCGAAACCGTAGAAGTGTATGTGGGAATAACACAAGTGCCGCACGGAGGACAGGTGCCCGGGAGCGTCGTGGTTGTGGTTGTGGGACAACAGTCTGTAGGACAAGGCACCGTCACACTGGTCAAGACAGCAAGGGCGGGGCACGCCACCGGAGTTGATGGTGGCGGACACGCAAAGCACGGCACTGTTGCGCATGTTAGCATGGTCGTTTACCAATAGTGTTAAAGCCATTTGTCTCAGTGTGTCCAGGCTTGGAAGGGGTGGAGGGCGAACACATACAGGCTAATTCCGTGGTAAACGTGAAGCAGCTAGGACCGATTATGTCGCCGGTCCTGTGCACGGTATCGATGAAGGTGGTATAGCAAGATGCTGGAATGCCCGTGATAGTTGGGTGTGGTTGTGGGTGTGGGTGTGGGAAAGGAGGTATATGTGGAGGCCGGTGGATCGGAGGCACGGCAACGCTGAGGCAGGTTGTCAGTCGGTATTGTTGAAAAATGAATTTTCTACTCATGAAGTGTCGCTTACACGGAGCCAACCATCACCAGCCCGACAACAAGACGAACGATAGAGGTTGGAGAGACAGACATGGTGCCACGGGTATAGCTCAGACCAATCTTATACCAATACTGTAATTATACGATGCCAAGAAGGACGTGCAAGGATAAAGTTCTGATGGTTGGCGGAACAGTGAGTTGGGATAACAGAGATGCGACTTTGGTATATATGCTAGTATGAACGTCCGCAAGAACTCTTTGCACCCTATCCGAGATCCGGAGCTGGCGCAGCTGAAAACTCGTACAAACGGCAGCTTGAGACCATATTCTGAATCATGAACTTTGGTTTTGCTTATTGCTCCTCAAATTGGAAGGATCTGCACGGCTGGAGCGTCAAGATACCAGAGCACGGCACAAGGTGACGTTACCAGGTGGCAGGCGACACTTGCGTCTTAGACATTATACACATTGATCGATATACTATTCAGTGAAACCAATCGGCAGCTGCAAGTGTCGAGCGTTGAGAAGATAACTGCCGCGGGGCGATATGGAAAGCTTGTTTCACTTGGCGACCATCCTCGGCAGGCACATACGGTGTTGGACGTGCAGTTTGCAAACCACAACACTCGGAGTGACTATACCTTGCGAGCCACTTGTCATGTCGAATCCATGTCTTGGTCAAAATACACGGCATTGCCTTGCAGGCGCGATTTTGCTTGAAGTTTATTTCTAAAACACGCAACCGTTACAATTGGCACGACTGGATTTATTGACGATAAGTCTGAGAGTAAATACACATAATCTAGTCCGAGACGAGTTCAAATGAATACGTCCGAACACTGCAGGAATCGGCCAACGATATGAATCACCGTGATTCTCGTGATACTTTTATAATCCAAATGTGAATAGATAGGAGTTGAAATCATGTTTGTCCGTTGTCAAGATAAATTAGACAAAATTTTGTAAATGGATTTATTTGCCGTTACAAGCGCGATCAGGAGTTTGATCCCATTGATGCGAGCTGTGATTGATTATTGAAAGATGCAGACGAGTCAAACAAAATGACAACTAAATATGGCCCCGATCGCCTGAATTTGTCATACAGTTGGCACTCAATGTGCTTGGACGAAGATTTTAGTCCAAATCAAATCGTCTACGCTTGGCTTAGTGGGAAAGAAGCAAAAAAAGACTTGGACATTACCCTATAGTCTGAACTCTACTTGAATTTCCCCGCAATCCATCGAACATACCTACTAATGCAATGACTATGATTTGAGACTTTGGGATATACAAAGGCAAGTAAAAAACCCGAATTTGAGACATGGGAGTAGTATTTCGGTATGATAAACACGAGAAAATATGGTGTGCAAGTGAGATCTCCACTTTTGGCCTCGGCTGTTTCTTAGTAACCTAGGAAATCTCTTCGGCACTAGATGATTCGGACACCATATTTGCAAAAAAGAAAGGACCAAGATATCTCAGTTATAATCTGAGATGCATTGGGAATTGAGCCCAATGCGGGGGTCGAACCCGCAGCCTTGAGATTAAGAGTCTCACGCTCTACCGATTGAGCTAACCGGGCGTGTCCTTGTTGATTGACGGCATGGTTCTTAATAGATGTGATATTAAAGAAATGACGCGAAACATTCTGGTCTACGGGGTCGCCGGGGCTTGACATTAATCTTGCCCTGAAGGCCTTGTACCTAGGTAGGTCTTGACCGTTTTTATCACCCTGTATTGGATTTGTTTTCTAGTTTTGAGAACTGACATTGGCATTTTGTGGTCGACTGGCCCAAGACGGGTCTTGCTTGATACATGTTTATCGATATTCCTAAAGTGGAAATTTTCTTTCCTGGACATGAATCATGATATTGGTCTACTGGACAAACCACACATTTTTCGTCTCGAGCTTCATGGTGGGATCTACTAGCGAGAGATCATAGTTACGGACAATCTGGGGAACAAGCTTATTCATCTCTAGGAGGGCAATGTTCTTCCCGAGACAAGTTCGAGAACCCAGGCCAAACTAGAAGGTAGAGTCAGCAAGTGGCCAGCCCTTGTGGAGAGTGCCAATCATGAGTTCCGCTTACCGCAAGCATGTAGTTATCCATACGT
Source organism: Pestalotiopsis fici W106-1 (assembly GCF_000516985.1). NCBI lineage: Eukaryota > Fungi > Ascomycota > Sordariomycetes > Amphisphaeriales > Sporocadaceae > Pestalotiopsis > Pestalotiopsis fici. The sequence goes on along the minus strand of NW_006917092.1, from coordinate 3,781,085 downwards.
TGTGCTTCCTCTTTACTCACTAGCCAGCGCTCTGGCTTAAAGGCTTCGGGGTCGTCACCAAAGACGTCGGCATTGCGACCCGCAACCCATGGGTTGATTCCGACGATAGTCTGTGATCATTTAGCCATAGGTTTCTAACAAAATTGCGAGTAGAAAGACCCAGACAATGTTGCGCAAGTTACTTACACCTTTTGGGAAATATTGACCCGAAATGGTGGCGCCTTTATCGGGAACGACCCGGCTCAGAGGTAGAGATCCGGCTGGGTGTAGCCTAAGGGCTTCCTTGATGACTGCCTGCAAGTACGGCATGGACTGAGCATCGGCAAATGAAAGAGGGTCCTCGCATCCCTTGGCGTGCTTCTCGTCAATCTCAGCTCGAAGCTATGCAATGAGTGGTTAATCAAGATTATTCGGACTGTGAAGGCGTGGGTCTCACTTTGGCATAAGCTTCCGGATTACGCATGAGGCCCCAAAACATACTCGTGGTATCACTACCAGCGGCGACATTGCCTAGGCAAACGTTCAAGGCGTCTGTTTCGCTCATCACATCCGGTTTCTCTTGGTGGAGTTTCATCAATCTGGCCATAAAAGTTCCAGTGTCCATCAAGTCACCCTCGACTTCGGATCTCGCCAGGTAGTCTTTAACTTGTTTCACCGTGAATGCAGCAACGGCAGCAAATCCATTTGTTGGTCCAAGCTGCATAATCTTCAAGCACATATCATGTAGTTCGGGTATGACGCCGATACGAGCCGAGTATGCGAGGAAGTGGTGTAAACTCTTGATGAGACCAAATGGATCCGTCCCATTGTCGAGAAACCCGAATCTTTTATCAACCTTGACATTATAATGATCAGCCATTCGATGTTCAAAAGTTCTCACAAGATTTTTTAATGTACGGACAGTTCCGTACCGTGATATTTCCAATGACATCAAAAGCGTAACACTGCATCCACCACTGCAGGTTGACTGCCTGTCTGTTCCTACAATCTAGTAAGCAACGGAACAGAGAAAAGAAAGCAGAAATGCCCAGGAGGATTGCAAGTCCCGAGAATCGTTGTTCTTACTGTGAAATCGAACCGAAATGTTTTTGAACAAAGTGAATACACTCATCAACTGCCGGTTCCATTTTCAGAAGTGAAGACATGGTGTATAATGATGCACCCTTTCGTCTCATGGCTGCATGCTTCTTCGGATCTCTCTCTGAGAATGTATTCTCCTTGTAGTCGCCGGCACCATTGGCAGAACCTTGATACCAGGGACCTTTTTGGAAATCCGTGCCATGGCCATACAGTATTTTGCAAGCTGCAGGATCGTCCAATGAATACTCATTTGGTGCGATACGGACGATAGGGCCTGTATGCCTTTGAAATCAGCCATGTATATCAACAAGGGGAGTGTCTCTTTTTTCATACCATGATTTTTATGTAACTCGAGATTCGTGCGATGGGCCTTGTGTGTCCAGACTTCTTTGAGATACCAGAGACGAGTAAATCGTGCCCAAAACGGGCCGGGTATAGCTCGAAGGGGAGATGTGAGAGCAGCGACGATTGTATAAATGCCATATGCTAGTAAGGCTGTACCAACGGCAAATGCAAGCCGGTGTTCCGGCTTATTCGAGTCAAACGATAATGTCTCGAGAGCTGGAATCTGAGACATATTGACAGCCGCCCTAAGGAGTTCGCATCTATAAAGTGTCAAGGAACGTCAAGTCTTTGTGGTAAATTAATTATTGCAGAAAATTACTTTCTGGGAGATGCATTTTTGCAGTCAGCATTGAATAATATATGTCTACATAGACCCATGCATTAGCTAAGCGGCTCTTTTCTGTGTAGTAGTACAAGAAACCCGCAACCTGAAGCGCGAATCCTGCAACTGCCGAAAGGAGGGGCAGCGTCCATTGATCGACAGCAATGCTATCCAATCGTCATCACTGGAAGGGCATTGGTAAAGTTCCTTGCGCGGAAAGGGCTCTCAGGTCACACTATTACAAATCACAACTCGATGGTAAAAGGGTCATTAAAAGTCATGCAATGCAGACCAGTCGGCAGGGCGTCCGCGAATCCACAGAAAGTGCTGAATCAGCGGAGAGTTTACAGAGTACGTTACACTACCGAAATTAGCGACACGCCTTGACCACCATTAGCTACAGTGTCTAAGTTGAGATTGCAACAATGGTTTCTTCTCATAAGCAATGATTTCATAATGCATAATATAGTGGAATTGTTCGCACAAAGTGCAGTTCGGTCGCTTCCCGGAGCAGAAGCAAGCCGTCCCCAATTCGACGTGCTACCGAAGACAGCCCGTTGCCCGCCTACCTAGACATAACAGCCACATTCACCAGCATTTGCTCCGAGAAGAATTGACAAAATGAAATCGAAATTCAATTAGCTCACAACTCCAAATCTTAAAGAAGTATTTTTGTAGTAAAAGGTTTTAACTGAAGATAATTGGTTCACAACAAAAGGTTGCCAGAACTGACATATGTTCATGTCAATATATTCCACCGGACCAATGATAGCAAGTACCCTTGGCCTTAGACTTATAGTTGGCCAATCGTGGTTCAAGTGTTACCATAATTATGTGGCATCGTCGGTACTTTTCTAAATAAGACAAGGCAATGAAGAAAGCTACAATTTGATCCACATTCGCTATTTATGGGGTCCAAGTCACGGTATTCACAATGCCCGATAGTCCGGAACACAAACGGACAATCAAGTTGTCCGGGCTCCTCCACGGCGACGCGAGTTTCCGTGCGCAATTTCACCTCAAGTTAGACACGAACAGGGTTCTCCGCCAGTCGCTACATACAAGACTATAACCATCGCTATCCTTTTATTTAGTTCGTACTCTGGCACAGCTTATAGACACATTCGACGATACACGTTTAGTCGAAAAATCCGGTTTCTTTCTTTCCATGCACATTCTGAGCCTTCTCTGTGACATTCGGTCCCCAGGAACATGGAAGCCCCAAAAGATGGCGCCGCACCGCTGCACATTCTGATCGTTGGCGCTGGGATTGGGGGCTTGTCTGCAGCTCTAGGACTGCGCCAACAGGGACACAAGGTCACAGTACGCGACAGGCTACTGATAAACATTTAAAGTTTACTAACGGGAATAGATGATTGAAAAATCAAAGTTTGCTGCAGAGATTGGCGCGGCGATTCATTCGGCATCTAACTGCAGTCGTGTTCTCCGGAGACTCGGAGTGTTTCCCGAGGAACATGGGGGAACCCCACTTGTTGGCGTATGAAGGTGCCTTGAAATAGCTTTGATGGAAACACTTTCTAACTTTGCTGGACCTGATTAGTTTGAAATGCGAAGCCCTGACGGTCAAATTCAAGGACTAACTGACCTGGGCGCAGACGGAGACAAGGACAGTGCACAGGCAAGTATTCGTGATCTTCTAATGCCGCCAACTCCATATGTTGATGCTGTTGTAGGAGTACTTCTTGATCCATCGTGCTCATCTTCATCAAGCCTTGAAAGATCGTGTACTTTCGAGCGATGCACCCGGTATCCAAGTGCAGCTTCACCTATCTTGCCGCATTGTCGCTCTGGACACGGAAAAGGCTACTTTGGTCCTCGATGATGGTCGCTCCTTTTCCGGAGACATGATCATTGGCGCCGACGGAGTGCACGTGAGTACAACCAATTCTAACAAACCAGCTGACCGGATAGCTAACTAGAGTCTACATTCAAAGTCATGGACACGTAACTATATCAACGCAGCCATCAAGCCATTCTCATTTGGCTACAGCTGCTACCGATGGCTGGCGCCCAACGAGGACCTCAAGAACCATGAAGCAACCTTGGAGCTTAGCAAAGTGAAGGGGAAAATGGTGGAATGGAACGCAGGGCAACGCCGCGTTCTCTACTATGCTTGTGCAGATCACACCATTTCCAATTTTGGTGCCTTTGTTCCAGCAGACAAACAAGAGCAAGATCGCACGTCAGGTGAGATACCACCCGCTGCCTCGCAAACAGGCGTGAGCTGACATTTTTGTCCTTTCTAGCCGTCGGTTGGAATAACCCAGGCTCTAAAGCTCACTTGTTGCAATTGTATCACGATTTCGGTGATGAAGTACAGCAAATTCTTCAGAGTGTACCAGAAGGTGACCTGAAGGAGTGGGATCTCATGGATATGGCTTCACTGCCGACTTGGCATAAAGGCGCTTTGGTACTGATTGGAGACGCAGCGCATCCATTCCTACCGTGTGAGTCGTGAACTAAAAGTGGGCGATATTGTGGTAGATGAAGAAAATATGCTGACTCAGGCGATGTCCAAAGTCATGGGCCAGGGTGGCGCCATGGCCATAGAAGATGGCGCTGCGCTTGCCGCATTGTTTCCCCATGGTACAACCCGCGCTCAGGTATCCTCTCGCCTAGAGCTCTGGGAGGAATGTCGTCGTGAGAGAGTAGAGCGCATTCAGAGCTTTACACGGTGGAATGGAAGATCCTCGGATGATCCCAGTCTGCCTCGACCGAGCTGTAAGTTTTCTGCCAGCCAGTTGACATGTGATCACAATTCTAATGATCATAGACGAGGAATCGATGAAATTTGTGTTATTCTGCATCAAGCACGATGCATGGGAACACGCTATCGACACTCTGAAAAAGCACATTGAGTTACAGTAGTAGCAAACAGTCAATCTTCTGGCCGTCCTTCGCCTGTATTTACAGATGACCAAATTCCATTTCAATAGCGCATCAACACCTGTTCGCACTCAACGGTTGGATAGTCGAAAAACTTTGGTCATAGCTTATAGAACAACTCGCTCTTCTCTAGATTTCTGGGTCTATCACCAAGTATTTTCTGATCGATGAATTCATAGATTGGGGCACAGTAGTCAAATGCTGAGAGGCATGCAACGTAATACTTGTGATGAATCTTCCCTCACATTGGCGCATCTGTATTAAAAGTCGATTGAAGAAGATCCCTTGGTTGCGAAATCGATCCTAGTATGGATGACATTGAAATTGTAATGAGGCCGTTATAGATCACGGAATGACAAGTACAGCACCGATCTCTCATCGACACAAATGCACCTTGATCTATCTAAAGTCTTAATCCATCTATAACACAATGAAAATATCTATTCTAGCTACAAAATATATCCCATTTTCTGCCGCAGCGACATCTTGGTTCATATCTGTGTTCTAATTGTACCAATCTCCATCATCCTCGATTGATTCTCCCCGTTCCGACTTGTCTAGCAGCTCCTGGACAGTCCAAAGCTTGAAATCGTGATTGGGCACAGTATTCATGTTTTGGAAAGGCTTTTGGTTCAATAAATGAGCAGCGCAGGCATCATAATTGTCGTAGGCGTATCGCTCGGGATCATGAACGTTGAGCCACTTGCCAGTGAATTTGGCAATGCTGCGCGGGTTATTGGCAACCTCGTCCCAATTGGTGTGATGAAATGCCTCCCGCGACTTGTAGCCAACCTTCTGTGCATTCGCAGTTCTTTCAAAGCTGTTTGCTGTCAGTACCATATCCATATACACAAAGGCGAGTAATAACTGGGATTTGCAGCTTACCGAAGATGATTATGAACCTTTGTAGCAGTTGCAACGCCCTCAACACCACCTTTAGTGAGACAAGCTACCAGTGAAAACGCGTCCTCAAGGGCCATGGTGGCGCCGTATCCAGACGAAGGCACAAATGCATGGGCAGAGTCTCCGCATTGCACAACTCGGCCCCCGTCGGACACCCACTTGGGATGAGGGTCGCGAAAACGCAGCTTCCAGTCCGTCGCCTGATTGCCAGGTGTGGACTTGATCACGTCATGAACAATAGCATCCCAGCCCTCGACATATCTGAGAGCGCCGCTCGCATCAACGACACGTGTCCAACTTTCAACAGAGGTTCCGTCGTCCTTGTGGGTGAGGCCCCAGCTGAACTCGGTAGGCGACATACCCATGAAGAAATGAGCTCCAGGGCCGATGTGCAAAGAAGTCCACTCTCGCTTGTCGCCAAAAAAGCTCGCGATACGGGGGTTGCTGAGCGCGACCTCAGTCGGGTAGCTAGTTCGATACAGAGCAAAGCCAGAGCTAATGGGCGTCTCGTGTTGGCCACGGATCAGACGCAACGATTTGGACCCGACACCGTCTGCCGCAACGACCACGTCGGCCGTTACACTGCGTCCATCCGCAAGATGGATACCGCCGTGTTCTGGGGTCTCGAAGAAATCCTCCACGGTCTGGCCGGTTTCGATACGAATGCCATTTTCTCGTGCATAGTTGAGCAGCAATTCGTAAAACTCTCGGCGACTGACTGAAATCGTGGGAAGGTTAGGGGAGCCGAGATTGGCCCCAAAGAGCTTGTGACCATCGTGTTTGAAAAATTGGAACTCGGTAGAGATGGCTACACTTTTAAGCCGGTCCATGAATCCGGGCCACTTGGATGGAGTATGCAACCCTGGCGATTGAATGAAGAATATTTCGCCTGTACCAATCGTTAGTCTTTGTGTTGAAAGATTTGCCTAGTCAGAGGACTTGCCATAGTCGCCAGGCTCTTCGCGCTTCTCAAAGACGTGAACACGGTGACCACGTAAATGAGCCTCAATAGAAAAGGCAAGGCCAGCAATACCTGCTCCAACCACAAGAATGGGAAGATTGGTTTCGGATGGTGATGCCATAATGTAAGAGTCGATCAAGTTGCGGATGTGATATAATTTGTTATGCTGAGAATGAAAACTCGGGTGCTGGCCATCTCACTTATACTGGTCGACACCATCGTGTCCGGAGTATCAGGAGGACATGTTACAGACCAGAGGCTGTGGAAATACAGTGTATCCATGCAATCAAGATGCTCCACTGTGAGTAAGTTCATCTGTCATTCACTCGATACTGAATAGCTATACTCGGTGTTCGGCCGGCGAGGTTTTGCGAATCCAGATCCATGGCAAGGCCAACAGCATACGATCCACTACTCAGCATTATACAGGTCGAAGCAGTTGACCTGTGGCTCAGTGTACATTCTGGGTGGAGTAGCGGAGGATGGAAGCGCCGATAGTGCGAATAGACACAAGTTGTTGCGATCCATTCTGCGGCTTCTCGCTGTGGGCGGACAATCATCAGTTGTCCGATCTCATGGGAGAAACTTGAAAGCATACTAACCAGTCGAACCCACTTATGCAACGCACCCCCTTTTGCAACAGGATTCCCCGCAAAACAGTGATTTTTCAATCTTTTATAATTAATTAACAAAAAATGGTAAAAATAAGGAGAAACTTATTTTAATATCTTTTATAAATAACTTAATAAATATTATAATTATTTTAATATTATTATTTTTAGTTAAGCTATAATAACTTATTTTAATATATACTTTTTAAAAAAATACAAATTTTATTTTATAAATTTAATAAATAAATAAATAAAATTTATATTAATAAAATAACTTTAATTATACTTAATTATACGTATAATAAAAGTATTAAATTTAATTTTAGCTTTAAAATAATACGTTTTATAATTTTTTAATTTATTTTAAAACTTTAAAATAAAACGTATTTTAAAAATTTATAAAAAATATAATATTAATATTTATTAAAGATTAAAATCATTATATATATATTTTTAAGTTTTAATTATAATATATTTAAGTTTTAAACTTATATTATAAGTATTTATAAAAATAAGCATATTTCCTTGAATTTAAAATTAAAACTTTTAATATTTTATGCTTATAACCTATTATAAATAAAATATAAATATTTAATTAGCATTATTATATTTATTTTATATTATATAACGTTTATAATATAAAAATAGTTTTAATTTAATTTTCTTT